>NW_006445347.1:0-202 GCF_000325575.1 Pteropus alecto | reverse complement strand
GGCAGGGTGAAAAAGGTGAAGAGATTGAGAAGTACAAATCGGTAGTTAGAGCATGGTCACAGGGCTGTAAAGCACAGCATAGGGAATACAGTCAATAATAATGAAATAACCATGTATGGTGCCAGGTAGGTGCTAGACTAATCAGGGTGATTACTCTGTAAATTATGTAAATGTCTAACCATTATGCTGTATACCTGAAACT
>NW_006445346.1:0-202 GCF_000325575.1 Pteropus alecto | reverse complement strand
GGGAACATAGGTAAGTTAAATTCAGATTATGGACACCTTGCAAGCCAAGCGCAGGACACATAGCTGTCTGATTTCCTCCAAGAACCAGGCAAAAAAGGTTAGCTTTGGTTGCAGTAACGCTAGTCTAGTTTAGCCATCAGGAAGATCTTCTAACAAAAGCTACATGCCCCTGATATCATAATTAAAATGCCAAAGGTTAAAA
>NW_006445345.1:0-202 GCF_000325575.1 Pteropus alecto | reverse complement strand
AAAGAGCTGGCAATAGTCTCAGCTTGGACCTGAAGTAAGAGCAAAAATATAGAAGGAGGCAGTTGAGGATCATGGAAGGTAAAAGAGGGACAAGCCTAGATCATCTTTTAATGCACAGTTTTGGTGTAAATCTTGCCTTCTTCATATTCATATACGTAGATTTACCCTCCTCCCCCACCCAGTGTTAACCACCTCTAGAATA
>NW_006445344.1:0-202 GCF_000325575.1 Pteropus alecto | reverse complement strand
AGTACCAGTGTGGCATTACACCTGTTTATGCGGGACGGTGGCAGCACGTTCACTTTTGTAATATCGTCAGTCAAACTACCCTGAAGGATTTAACACTTTCTTATATTTGTCTGAATACAGGGATGAGCGTATCTACTCGGTCCTAGTTTACTGCACTAGGTGTTGATTAAAGAACATTTATTATTAGAGGTGGTGGTAATAC
>NW_006445343.1:0-202 GCF_000325575.1 Pteropus alecto | reverse complement strand
GTCCTGGCTGCCGAGTCCTGGACATTTCCAGGCCTTGCGAAGAGCAGGGGAGGCAGCCTCCTGCACACCTGCGCGTCTTCACAAGAACCTCGAGCTCCCGAGGTGCAGGAGCCTCTCGGGTGTGTGGAGGAGGGGCCCGCCGTCCCCCCAGCTGGTCGGGGTGGGGAGTGAGGGCCGCAAAGGCCCAGGTCCTCCCGGAATC
>NW_006445342.1:0-202 GCF_000325575.1 Pteropus alecto | reverse complement strand
TAAAGACCCAGGGCTGACCTCTTTCCTGTGTGTTTTGGGGGGCAGATCATCACACCCTAAAGGGTGAGATGACATGTCAGTCGGACGTCAATGGACGCGCCTTCGGATCCTGGTACTTCTACATCAATGGAAATAAAGCTCTCCAATTTGACGTGAAGAACGAAAAGAGGACAGAGTTGAGTCCTGAAGGCGCGCAGTTAAA
>NW_006445341.1:0-202 GCF_000325575.1 Pteropus alecto | reverse complement strand
ACCCTCTTCCTTATGTTACAAAATCATCATTACTATCATTATCACCATCATCATCATCATCATCATCCTAAATCACATGTATTATGAATGAGAGAAGAAAATGTCTCATTCGTCTCCTTTTATTATACTTACCTTAATCACTATAATCAATCCACGCCCCCTGCCCCCAAAGCCCAGAAGACTTCAGATGTCAACAAAGGCA
>NW_006445340.1:0-202 GCF_000325575.1 Pteropus alecto | reverse complement strand
CCCTCTTCTACTCCTGTGAACCATTTTTGTGTTCAATCTATGGTGGAGAATCACATTGTAAGCGGTATTTGTTGAGGGGTGGGGCATGGGCTGGTGGGTGCATCAGTTGTAACAAATGCAGCAATCTGACGGGCGATATTGATACGGGGGAGGTTGCGCATGCGTCGGGGGAGGGGCGAGGAGGAAGTCTGCACATCCTCTC
>NW_006445339.1:0-202 GCF_000325575.1 Pteropus alecto | reverse complement strand
GACTCTCTAATAAACCTTACTTTCTTTGCTGCAAACCTGTACATATCTCTTCTTTGGTTTACACCTTCACGGACGACAGACAGACCGACCCATTTTTGTTCTGATAACAGTTTGGAGCCCATCAGTGGGGCTCTTTTGCCTATGGATTTGCTGGCCCCTGGCCTGGGGCAGGTAGCCAGGCCGCCATATAGCAGCTGTCCAG
>NW_006445338.1:0-202 GCF_000325575.1 Pteropus alecto | reverse complement strand
TCTGAACATACTTAAGAACCAGAAGAATGATGTTTAGTGACATTTGACAGGGACATTAAAATATCAGAGAAAAAGACTCCTGTAAGATCTTGTGAAATCTTTTTCATTGTTGCAGCCCAACTGTTAGTTTACCTTTTTCTCCTTTCTTTCATTGACTGATATGGTCAGACAAAAAAACAAACAAACAAACAAACAAACAAAC
>NW_006445337.1:0-202 GCF_000325575.1 Pteropus alecto | reverse complement strand
TTACCCCAAGTGAAAAGTCTTTGCGAAGGCCCAGGTGCGGTATCGGGATGGCAAAGGCTTTGCCGACCACTTTGATTTCCTAAGAGGGCTCGTTCCACCTGAGGAGCCTCTGCTTTCTCCTCGAAATTTCTCTCCGTGTGCTTGATTGCCGAGGAAGCGAGTAGGAAAGAGAGAGGGAGTATCGGAGGAAGGAGAGAAGGAA
>NW_006445336.1:0-202 GCF_000325575.1 Pteropus alecto | reverse complement strand
TTATTTGAGACTTTTCTTGTTTCTTGAGGTAGGCAAGATGATTCGTCCATTGCTGTCAATCAGGTATTCAGGTCCCCTACAATCATCGTCTTTTTTGTCAGTCTCCCCCTTTCTCTCTTTAGGTGTGTTAGGAATTGCTTCGCATATTTCGGTGCTCTCTTGTCAGGTTCATATATGTTGATAAGTATTATGTCTTCTTGAT
>NW_006445335.1:0-202 GCF_000325575.1 Pteropus alecto | reverse complement strand
CATGCATATACCATATACCATGCAACAAATACCCCAGAGCCCCCAGGAAGACCTGATTCCATTCCCAGAACTCATTTTGAGCACCTTCTGTGTATAGCCAGGCACTGTGCGATGAATTCAGACTTTGGACAGGTGTAACACCTATCTTAGCCATTTGTGATATTTTATCTCATCAGGGAGTCAGACATGCGAACAGACCATT
>NW_006445334.1:0-202 GCF_000325575.1 Pteropus alecto | reverse complement strand
TCAGATGCTGCCTTCAGACATTTCAGTGGTCTGACCGGCTCACCGTATGGCTCGCGGATGGTGGCAGAACACGTTGAACTTTCCTCTTGCTGAATAACTCTCCACCACAGCGATACGTTACACCGAACACAACGCGCACACACATGCACACAGAGGTTCATGTGCAGTGTTCTTTTGGGTTTATATGTCTTTCTCTTATGTT
>NW_006445333.1:0-202 GCF_000325575.1 Pteropus alecto | reverse complement strand
CAGTAGTTCTTGGCAGGACACAATCTTTAATACTCTTAAAGCTAATCCAAGAAAGTAGAAAACTCTCTACTTGATTTTAATTCAAAGATAAGGAAGATTGTTAATTCTGTCCACTATCAGTTATTTTCCAAATGGTAAAAGAAAAATTAAAGGTAATTCTTATTAATATTTTTGTTTGCTTCCAGATAGATCATACTTCACT
>NW_006445332.1:0-202 GCF_000325575.1 Pteropus alecto | reverse complement strand
TTCTCTGCACTGTACTGTGTTTCTCAGTGATGAGCGGCTAAGGCTCTGAGCTGTCTCAGGAACCGCTGATGTTAGGAAGCTTTAAACTGAGCTATTGCTGACTTCACACATCCAGCCTGTGTTCGCCTTGACACAGCAGAAAACATTTTTTCAGGAACAGGATTCTTCTCAGAAACAGTGGAATGGCAGCGGGAGGCCACCA
>NW_006445331.1:0-202 GCF_000325575.1 Pteropus alecto | reverse complement strand
ATGAACTTGAGGACATTATGCTCAGGAAATAAGCCGGTCACAAGACAAATCCTGTATGACTCCACTTATGAGAGGCAAATTCGGAGAGCCAGAGAGGGGAAGGGTAGTCCCAGGGAAGGACAGGGAGTTGTCATTGAATGGAGACAGAGCTTCAGCTTTGCCACGACGAAGCGTCCTGGAGATGGATGGTGGCAACGGCCGT
>NW_006445330.1:0-202 GCF_000325575.1 Pteropus alecto | reverse complement strand
GGGGCTGCACCTGTCTCCAGCGTGACTCAGGCGACACAGCCCAACGGCAAGCAGCCGCACTGGTGACCACCACAGCCATCACCCGAGAGAACACGGCCACGCATGTCCCCGGGCCATCAGGACCTGCAGGAGGAACAGCATGGCCACCAGCCTCCCCAAGGGCCAAGCACCAGTCAGGGGCTCATCGAGGTCCCTGCAGGAA
>NW_006445329.1:0-202 GCF_000325575.1 Pteropus alecto | reverse complement strand
CACACACACACTGTATGCACACACACATGCACATACTCGCACGTGCATGCACACACACTGCACACACACATACACTGCACACACGTACATGCACACACTCATACGTGCACATACACTACATGCACACACACACACACACTGCACGCATGCACACACACTGACAGCCCTTCCATAGTGGATGCCTCTTCTCTCTAAATGCACA
>NW_006445328.1:0-202 GCF_000325575.1 Pteropus alecto | reverse complement strand
CTGACCACTGGGAGCATGGACAGCAGACACCAGTGAAGGCGGCCTGCATGCGTGGAAGGGTTCCTGACAGCGAGGAAATCCATCTCGTGCGAGCTTCTGAAGGTATTCTGAACGACACTGCTGAAAGCTAAGGTTGGCTAATGGTGAGGCTGACATACCAGCCCCTGAGATCAATTAGGAGGACATGTCTGAGGTGGTCCAG
>NW_006445327.1:0-202 GCF_000325575.1 Pteropus alecto | reverse complement strand
TCTATGTTGCTCCTGAGGCCAGCTTTCTGAAGCTCCGAGATGGCCGCCACCCCCTCCCTGAGCACACATGAAGCTTACTAGGGGCCCTGTTAAGCACTTCAATGGGCTCTTGTTACTCTATGTCTAAAATTCCGAACAAAGCCAGCCTGACCCTCATGCTGTAACCCTTTCCATTTTGTACCACACTCTTACGTCTGGGCCC
>NW_006445326.1:0-202 GCF_000325575.1 Pteropus alecto | reverse complement strand
AGCCAATAATTCCCCTCCCCATTTATTTATTTTTTCTAGTGTTATTGAGATGTAATTGACATGTAACATAGTATTAGTTTAAGGTATATAATATGATTTTATACATGTTTATATTGAGAAATGACTACCACAATAAGTTATTAACATCCATCACCTCACATAATTACAATTTTTTTCTTGTAATGAGAACTTTTAAGATTTA
>NW_006445325.1:0-202 GCF_000325575.1 Pteropus alecto | reverse complement strand
ACACTATGCTCAGTGGAAGCAGAGCCCGCCAGATACAGTGTGACTCAGAAAGGAGTGGCCGGGTCTAGAGGGCAGGGAAAAGCAGCTGCTGCTATGAATCAGCTGAAAAGACTTGTTTATGTTCAGCGAAACATCCCTGAGGACAGGTGTGAAATACCTGAAGGTTATAGGAACAGGATTTCTACACTATTAGATGAGGCTA
>NW_006445324.1:0-202 GCF_000325575.1 Pteropus alecto | reverse complement strand
AGACGATGAAGCCAAATGAAGGCTATTGGCAGTGGGGGTGGAGGAGGCAGAGACAGAATGGACTGTGCTGAGATGCTGAGTAGCTGTGGCTGGTGTGGTAGTGGTGGTGGGAATGTTGGGGAGAAAGAGCAGTCCTGGGAGACTTCCAGATTTCTGACTCGGGTAGTAGTCACTATGTGAGAAGAGACCTAGAAGAAGAGCA
>NW_006445323.1:0-202 GCF_000325575.1 Pteropus alecto | reverse complement strand
GTTAACTGAGTACCTGCAGGTGCCACATACTGTGCAAGGTGTTGTGGGTTAGAGAAAGCTGAGTCAGGCTTAGAAGCGGTCTGCTGGGAGTCAGGGAGACAGGTAGCTGGAGCTTGAAGGGTGGACACAATTTGGGTTTCCCAGATGAGGGAATTAATGAGCAAAAGGGCAAAGCTAGAAAATCAGGAAATAGTGAGCAGCT
>NW_006445322.1:0-202 GCF_000325575.1 Pteropus alecto | reverse complement strand
TTGGTGTTGTTGCTACAGGGACAGACTTGATTCACAGTGGGAATGGGGTGGTAAATTGTTCGCTACTTTTTCAGCTCAAAGTACTCTACTTGCTAGGAAATAAATGAGAAAAAGATGCTTTTTCCAAGGCTGTAAGAACTTGGAACATGAGGAACGGGATGGTGGGCTGGTAAGCTCCCTAGAAAAACTTTTTACTTCATCT
>NW_006445321.1:0-202 GCF_000325575.1 Pteropus alecto | reverse complement strand
GCAAATCCTCACCGAAGATTTAAATTTTTACCTCCGGGGTTCAGAAAGAAATGAACACTGGTATGGATGCAGGTGGGGTGTTTTCCCCTTTCTAGGAAAAATGCGATGGTTAATGCCTCTGGGTGTCGGGGCCTGCTTATTCCGTCTCTGTTTCTTGTGCATAAGCGAAATCCATAGCGCTCATTTATTTCGATGGGACTAG
>NW_006445320.1:0-202 GCF_000325575.1 Pteropus alecto | reverse complement strand
AAGGCATTCTATGTTATAGAAGTTCTACATAATAAGTATGGGAGGTAGGAAAATCAAGGAAAATCAAGGAAAATCCTGGATGAAATCTTTATAATTACAACTGTTTTGATGCCCAAAACTTGTGTCATAAAGTGGCGTTTTATATCAGTAGAGAAAACATAGACAGCATTTTGGCTAGGGAGCTACCATAATTAAACAAATA
>NW_006445319.1:0-202 GCF_000325575.1 Pteropus alecto | reverse complement strand
CTAGTAGTTACCACTATCTTAAAATCTTATTTATTTACTTATGTTTCTTTCTGTCTCTCCTTCACTAAAATATAAGGTGCACTGGGACAGAAGTCTAAGCAATCCCAGTGCTCTAGAGCTCCACGTGTTGAAAAGGGTTTGGCTTAAAAATCCTATTATGAAGGCTGGACTGTGCAGGACTGTTTTGCCTACACACGCTACG
>NW_006445318.1:0-202 GCF_000325575.1 Pteropus alecto | reverse complement strand
CGAGGGTGGGGAGGCATCCCAAACTCCTAAACCTTCAGTTTTCTCAAAAATAAAGATAATAATAAAAATGCCAATGTTTTAGTTGTAAATTCAGGATAATAACGCTATTTACTTTATACAGGCTCATCCGGATTTAATGGATTAATCCATGTGAAGTGCTCACATCGGTGTCTGGCTCGAGTAAGCACTCAAATCATCAGGC
>NW_006445317.1:0-202 GCF_000325575.1 Pteropus alecto | reverse complement strand
TCAAGGCCCGACTCACGACCAGCCCGCAGTGGCCGCGGGACTTGAGGGGAGTGGCGTTCTCCTTGCACGGTGTTTAACAGTCTGCCGTGTGCAGGCTCACGGCCTCACGGTGATCACGGTACCTAGGGCTTTCATGGACAGAGCTCAAAGCTCATATGCAAACCCCGTTTATCCTGCTTGAGACTGGGGGGCTGTTGCAAAG
>NW_006445316.1:0-202 GCF_000325575.1 Pteropus alecto | reverse complement strand
AGCACAATGCTTGGCACATAGTAGATCCCAAGAAATGCTTTTGAATGAATGAATAAGAGAAATAGCCACACATATTGGATGCTGTGAGCAGAAAAAAGAGCTGCGCTTTTGAATATGGACCTCTGATTTAAAGTTACCAGGAGTTGATCTGATATCAAATTGATTTTCACATGCATGTGCAGATCTAGTGCAAGTAGCTTTG
>NW_006445315.1:0-202 GCF_000325575.1 Pteropus alecto | reverse complement strand
ATTAAAGATATAAAAAATTTCCGTCATTACAAAATTTTCTGTTTGATAGCCCTGCTCAGTAATACAGTTCTGTCAATGTATTTAGCTCTTTTCTATCCGCTCTGATAAAGTAATATTTTGCTTTGCTTTTTTGGTTTTTTACTAAAGTTGAACGTAACTGTGCTTTTACATATATATTTTTTTACATTTTAAGGAATCTTTA
>NW_006445314.1:0-202 GCF_000325575.1 Pteropus alecto | reverse complement strand
AAGACAGAGGGATCTGGGTTTGCGTTGTGCTTGGGCGAGGCAGCAACAAGGTTTGTTTATGCAGACTTCTTGGCCGTGTATTCCCCATCTCTGGTGACAAGGATGCCGTCAACGCTCCTGGTGTGTGATGGGGTGTCCCTTTCCTGTGGATGATTTATCTCCTGCTGCAGAGTGTCAAAGGAGGTCAGAGTGTCCTTCTTGG
>NW_006445313.1:0-202 GCF_000325575.1 Pteropus alecto | reverse complement strand
AGCCATGTACAAATCTATAGAATTCCATAAAAGCATGGCAAGTGACACATCAAGTATCCCATATGAGTAAAAATACACAGAGGCTGTTACAACCCTGTCAACATTCCAATACTATGGAGAATTTATGTTAAACGTTATCATCATTTCTTTATAGATCTGCAAATGTACCACGTATGTAAATTCTTTAAAAATTAAGTATTTC
>NW_006445312.1:0-202 GCF_000325575.1 Pteropus alecto | reverse complement strand
CCCAGTCCCGGTTTCTGCCTGCTCAGCTGCCACTTCCCCCATTCTGTCTGTGACCAGACCCCGGAGAGCAGGGACCAGACCAATGTCACTCCTCTGGGAAGCCGCCCTGACTGCAGAGCCCCAGCACACTCCTCTGCGACCTCCCTAACGGTCATTGTCTCTCTTCGCCGACTCCTCCCTAGACCCTGGGCTCTTGGATGCA
>NW_006445311.1:0-202 GCF_000325575.1 Pteropus alecto | reverse complement strand
GAAATCTTTGTTAAAAACTCAGCTTTTGAGTGGGGAGCTCCAACACAGGAAGAAAAGGGGGTGAAGTAACCAAGGCAGAAAAACTCGAGGGCCAGTTTGCCTGTCCTGTCGCGACAAATTTAGCGTCGCACACCTGGCCGAGTTCCTGGAGGTTAACGAGGTCATGTGAGGGCTGCTACCTCCTGACTCTCTTAGCAGATAA
>NW_006445310.1:0-202 GCF_000325575.1 Pteropus alecto | reverse complement strand
TTGAGGAGAAGGTGAGGATGGAAGGCTGGAAGGAGCGGGTGGGTGTGGAGGCCAGCTCCAAGGGCTCTACGGATACACCTCTGGGAACGGGTAGAGGAGTCGTGGCAAGCTACCAACATGCTGCCAATAAGATTAAGAAATTCTTGGAACTCTAGCTGTCCATTACGGTTGCTGTCCAATTTCTTCATCAGGAGGTCAAGGA
>NW_006445309.1:0-202 GCF_000325575.1 Pteropus alecto | reverse complement strand
GCCAATCCTGTGTAGGGGAGACAGAAGGGGCCCGCACGGGAACGCCTGAGCGGCTGCGGACATTCGTGCCAATGCTCTGATGGTTTCTCTTCCCGGGACTGTGCCGATGCGACTCGCGTGCCCCGGTAGAAGAAGTCCGTCTCGAAGGAGAATTTATAGCAGTTACGATCTTTGGGCTGGATCTGTGTTTAGTCAAAGAGAG
>NW_006445308.1:0-202 GCF_000325575.1 Pteropus alecto | reverse complement strand
ACTGAGAGGTTGGGATGAAGAACTCGAAGGAGTAGGGTTATGTGAGCAGCATAGTGTAAGATAAAGCTGAGGTTTGCGTAGTGCAGACCCGACTGAGCTGTGGTCCTCCAAAAAAGGTAGAATGGGACTCCGCTAGAAGGCTGCTACTGCTGGTGGCTTCAGTCTCGATCTGTAGAAAAGACAGAATAAGACACCAGGAAGA
>NW_006445307.1:0-202 GCF_000325575.1 Pteropus alecto | reverse complement strand
CTGTCTCTGTCTCTGTGTCACGCATACACACACACGCACACTCTCACGCACTCACACACACTCATGCACACGCACACTCACACACTCATACACACTGGCAAACACACATACACATACACTCATACACACTGACACACACACACACATACTCATGCACTCACACATTTACACTCACACTTATACACACTGACACACTCACACA
>NW_006445306.1:0-202 GCF_000325575.1 Pteropus alecto | reverse complement strand
CTTGCGAAGTGCGAGTGTTCACCTGGGGAGCTGTCTCGGGGAGCTGTCTCGGGGTGCTGTCGCGGGGTGCTGTCGTGGGGTGCTGCTGCGGGGGGCTGCTGCGGGGTCCTCCTGGCCGCCTTCTGCTGACTGCTCTCGTGCGCCTGGCCGGCTCTCGCCTCATCAACGGATCCATCTTCTCGTTGCTAAATCGGGCTTCTCA
>NW_006445305.1:0-202 GCF_000325575.1 Pteropus alecto | reverse complement strand
TTTATTTGTATCTGCTACATTTTATTTTATAAATATCTGATGCAAATATTGCTAAATATCAACTTCGTTAGACTGGAGGGGAAGAGTGCTTTTAGTTTAGTTATATTCTGTACTTTTCTATATATTTGAAATATTTCATAGTTACGAAATATATTTAAATGAAGGCGATAGTAAAAAATGTTAAGGTCTTTTACCTAATCTT
>NW_006445304.1:0-201 GCF_000325575.1 Pteropus alecto | reverse complement strand
TTATTGATTTTCTGTTTGGATGAACTGTCCACATCCGACAGTGGGGTACTTAGGTCCCTACTACGATAGTGTTTTGCACTGTTTCTGCCTTTACTTCGGTTAGTAATTGCTTTAACATTTCGGGGCTTCCCGCATGGGAACATAGATATTAATAAGTGTTATGTCCTTTGGGGGCATGATTCCCTTTATCATGATGAAGTG
>NW_006445303.1:0-202 GCF_000325575.1 Pteropus alecto | reverse complement strand
CTTTTTCTTTAACCTTTGTCATTTTAATTACGTGTGTCTTGGTGTGGGCCTCTTGGGGTTCATCCTAGTTGGGACTTTCTGCGCCTCCTGGGCTTGTATGTCTATTTTCTTAGCCAGGATACAGAAGTTTTCTGTAATTATTTCTTCGAATAAGTTTTCATTCCTTGCTCTCTCTTCTTCTGGTGCTCCTATGATGCAAATG
>NW_006445302.1:0-202 GCF_000325575.1 Pteropus alecto | reverse complement strand
AACAGTTATGAATTGTTCATTTCTGTATTTTTTCATTTAATGTTTTCAGATGGTAGTTGGCTAAGGATAGCAGAAACCACAAAAAGCAAAACTGTGGATGAGGGGCGACAGCCGTATGTTGGACTTTATGGGTCCTCCTTTATTTTCTCTTCTCCTCCAATGAGTTTAAGTCTCAAGAAGAACTGTTAGCAAGTTGACATAC
>NW_006445301.1:0-202 GCF_000325575.1 Pteropus alecto | reverse complement strand
CCAGGAGCCAGCCTGCCAGGGCCGAGAACGGGGGGCAGGCCCTCTCTGCTTGGAGTATGTGGGCTTCCGGGGGACCCCGCAGCGCTCACGGCTCGCCCTCCCCCACCTCCGACTTAGGGGTGATCCATTGCTCACAGGGTGACGTCTGTCACCCCGGGCCACTGTTTGGCCACAGGTGGTGTCACCCAGCCTCTCAGACACC
>NW_006445300.1:0-202 GCF_000325575.1 Pteropus alecto | reverse complement strand
TCGGTGTCATTCTCGTAAGAGCAGAAAGGAAAGAACAGAGCTACACATTCCATGCTCACCAGGAGACGTGCCCCCCGCCCCGCAATCAGGCAGAGTGCGCCTCTGAAACTCGCTCGTGCGCTGGCCTTCATGTGGCACGTGGTGACATTCTCGTGCAGCTATGACCCGTAAGAAGAGCTAAATAATCGTTTTAACCAGAAGC
>NW_006445299.1:0-202 GCF_000325575.1 Pteropus alecto | reverse complement strand
GATACAGACCTATTCAAATTGTCTCTCTGTGTGAGTTTAGTAGTTTGTGCTTCTAAAGAATTTGTCCATTTATTAAATTTATGTGCATAGAATTGTTCATATTTCTTTCCTTTCCTTCCAGTGCCCATTTTATCGGTCATGAGGGCCTCATTCATTACTGATATCATGTCTGTTTCTTTTCTCTTTTCACTAGATTAGCCTA
>NW_006445298.1:0-202 GCF_000325575.1 Pteropus alecto | reverse complement strand
GCACAGAGGGGAAGAGACGCGGGTGGGAGAAGTGGGCCCCACCGCCGAGCGACTCCCCCCCGCCCCCGGCCCCGGCCCACCGGCAGAGCAACGTGGGAATAAGGCCTCCGCAAAGATCATGAAGGCAAACGGGTCACTCGTTGCTCAGAGGCGTCTGGAGTGGGGCCTGTGGTGGAGGAGGGCGGGGCCCTCTCCCGGGGTG
>NW_006445297.1:0-202 GCF_000325575.1 Pteropus alecto | reverse complement strand
ACAGTTTCAGCACTTTGAAGATATTTTCTGCTCTGCATAGTTTCTGACGAGAAGTCTACTGTAATTCTTATCTTTATTCCTCTGACTGTAATGTGCCTTTTTTTTCTTTGACTCCCCTTCAAGATTTCAAGATTTTCTTTTTATTTTGGTTTCCAGTAGTTTGACTATGATATGTTTAGGGTTGTGTGTTTTTCATTTGTCT
>NW_006445296.1:0-202 GCF_000325575.1 Pteropus alecto | reverse complement strand
TGTCTGAAGTAAAGAGATCTTGAAGGGTCTATTACTTCAGACTCTGTCGTTTGGCAAGCTCTTTGTAGCAAGGAAGAGCAGTGGAAAACGTCAAGTCAAGTTGAAGCCCATCAAAGGCCTCCTAAAGTCAGCAGAGAACTCTGGCTCTAGGATGATCCTTTAGAGTAGGCTGGATTTGGGATAAAGAGCCAAATGTCATTGG
>NW_006445295.1:0-202 GCF_000325575.1 Pteropus alecto | reverse complement strand
GCATAAGAACACTGGAAAGACCAGCCTCTGTCAAGGCTGGTTCTGAGAGACCAAGGTCACCCTTCTCCACGTCTTCATGGTCATCTCCTGAAAATCTTGGGGTGGGTTTGTTATTCATGAAATTATTTGCACCTGTCTGTTTTTTAAAAAAAATCTTTTTACAGGCCTCCTGTTGAGGTAACTGACCTTTTTGACTTTGAAC
>NW_006445294.1:0-202 GCF_000325575.1 Pteropus alecto | reverse complement strand
CTCAGTTTCTCCCGCACAAGCGCAGCCCCATCTCTATCGCGTCTGTCTCCCCAAACTGGGGGTCCATTTCCCGCCTCTGGTCCATGACCCCAAGCCCTTGCATCCAGGCTCCCTTCGAGGACAGGAAAACAGGGCAGGGTGACCAGAATGAAGCCGCTGCGTGGTCTACAGTCCCTGAAAAGCCACCATCCCCCATCTCTGT
>NW_006445293.1:0-202 GCF_000325575.1 Pteropus alecto | reverse complement strand
CTGAAAAAGAAAAATTTTATATTTTATTCTGTATTCATATGTCCATCCACCCACCATCCTACAGATGGTTGTTTTCTAATGATTTGGTTACTTTGAAGGATTCTCAGCCTCAAGTTCACTGAATAATTCCCTCAAGAAGGCATTTTGAGTTCCAAGGGCTCTGCCTATTCATTCTTCAAGCCTAAGAATATTTAAAAACAAA
>NW_006445292.1:0-202 GCF_000325575.1 Pteropus alecto | reverse complement strand
TATAATATGCTATTATCTTCTGTACTCTCTGGGTCTAAGACTTTCTTTATTCTGAAAGTAAACTTAACACATATTAATTGCAAAGCAGAAAAATGACTTGAATGGTAAGAATAGTTTGGGTATTACTCTTTATGGGAAAAAAAAAGTCTGTCCTATTGACCTTATCCTTTAGTGAATAGTTGTTTTAGAATTGCGTGCCTCA
>NW_006445291.1:0-202 GCF_000325575.1 Pteropus alecto | reverse complement strand
ATCTTTTCATAAGTATTAACTTTGACTTTATTGATTCTCTATGTAATCTCTTTTTGCTTCTGTCTTTATTTCCCTCTTTTATAATTTTCTTTTAAAAAATATTTCCTAGTTGTATACTCTTTAATTTTCAGGCTTATATTTTTCTAACATATTGATTTAATACCATAATTTATCTTCTATGCAATGGTTTAGTTGCTCTCAC
>NW_006445290.1:0-202 GCF_000325575.1 Pteropus alecto | reverse complement strand
CCTGAAAACGTGTGAGTGTGAGCCCAGGACAGCAGGGGCCATTCAGAGAGCAGGGGCCCTGGGGAGCGGCTGTTCTAATGTCTCTCACTGCCACCTCCCCCTCTTGTTAGCCCAGGATAGAGAATTCTGTGCTGCCTGAGCTGTGCTGTAAAGAGGTTGGGGACACAGTTATTTAAAGGTTCTGAGTTTGGACATGATTTTT
>NW_006445289.1:0-202 GCF_000325575.1 Pteropus alecto | reverse complement strand
TTTTAAGTGTAAGATTAGATTATTTGTTTGAGATGTTTCTTGGTTTTTTGAGGTAGGCCTGTATTGCTACGTGTTTTTCTCTTCAGACCACTTTCATTGTGTCTCACAGATTTTGTATTGTTGTGTTTTCTTTTTCATTTATCTCTAGATATCTTTTTGTTTCTACTTTGATCTCATTGTTAATCCATTTATTGTTTAGTAG
>NW_006445288.1:0-201 GCF_000325575.1 Pteropus alecto | reverse complement strand
AATTACTCAGAATCAAACACAGTCAAAACCACTAGGAGTCACAAAAATACATTCTCTACTGTCACAGTTTTTGCCACGCAACATCCGCACTTGATTTCATACACGTTCTTGTCCGACTGTTTTATGTTTTGGCTCCATAAAATGACTGTCACCTCTTAGCAGAAAACCTTGCACCTCTTCCCTCATCTACCTGTCCATAGT
>NW_006445287.1:0-202 GCF_000325575.1 Pteropus alecto | reverse complement strand
CACCCCCGCAGCCTCCCGTTCCCGGCCCGGCACCGGAAAGGGAACGTTATGCAGTAAATTCTTCCTAACACGTCAGCAGCACGTGACCACGGCACTTTCCCCCACTGGCACTGCCGGGACCTGGGACGCAGGGCTCTTGCGCTTCTGGCAAAACCTGCAGCCGAAGCACACGCCTGATGGCACGAAGGCCGGAGGGCTCCGC
>NW_006445286.1:0-202 GCF_000325575.1 Pteropus alecto | reverse complement strand
CCCAGACCGAGCCACGATGCTGGTTCTGGGTGTTTTCCCAGGACTGCCCCCACCTTACTATGCCCTGAGCATGGATCACGGATTCCCTAATATTTTGGGGGCACACTCGGGCTCTTCTGTCTGGACGATGGGACTCGTTTTCCCACAGGACTCTCAGTATCACACGCGCCCCTATTGGGACTCACCTCACTTTACCCCTCCA
>NW_006445285.1:0-202 GCF_000325575.1 Pteropus alecto | reverse complement strand
TCTATCTAATTAGTTCTGTTTCTCTAAAGAACCCTGACTAATAAAATCCAATACTACCATCAGCCAGAACTGTAAAAATTGAACACAAACCTTTGATGAATATGCGCAAAGTGAGACTCCTGGACTTGCGTTATTCATATCTGCATGAGTCTATCACCTCTGCTACATTATAAACTCCTTGAGGACAGGAGTTCCTACACCA
>NW_006445284.1:0-202 GCF_000325575.1 Pteropus alecto | reverse complement strand
AAAAAAAAAAAAAAGAAGATAAACAGTGTTAAAATAATGGTATCAAAACCACTACTTATAATCTCTGAAATCACAGAAAATAGGAACATTATCAGAAGACGAGTGTTTTAGGTCAGGCTCCCTGGAAACAGACTCTGAGACTCTGAGATATACACATAGGTTTTTTGTTGTTTTGTTTTGTTTTGTTTGACAGTGTTCTTTT
>NW_006445283.1:0-202 GCF_000325575.1 Pteropus alecto | reverse complement strand
ATGTTGGGTAACTATGGCGTATATCTGAAACATACTATATTGTGTGCTAGTTACATTTGAAACAAAAATCTTAAAAAAAACGTGTCAGATTATATAAGTGACCGAGTCATGTACTTACTTGCTAATGGTACTTTTGTTCCGTTTGTACAGACACATCTGTTTTTTGTTTGTTTGTTTTTTACTTCAGATGCTGGGAAAGGAA
>NW_006445282.1:0-202 GCF_000325575.1 Pteropus alecto | reverse complement strand
TATTTCACTCAGCATAATAACCCCTAGGTCCATCTGTGTCATTGCGAATGGTAGTATTTCATTTTTTTAAAGGCTGATTAATATTTTATTGTACATGTGAACCATAACTTCTCTATCCAGTCGTCTGTTGATGGGCATATAGGTGGCTTCCACGTCTTGGCTATTGGGAATAGTGCTGCCATGAACATAGGGATGCATAGAT
>NW_006445281.1:0-202 GCF_000325575.1 Pteropus alecto | reverse complement strand
GATACCTCCAATTTTGTTCTTCTTTCTCAAGATCGTGTGGCAACTGGGGCCTTATAAATTTTAGGATTATTTTTTCTTGCTCTCTGAAAAATACTATTGATATTTTGATAGGGATTGCATTGAGTTTATAGATTGCTTTGTGTAGTAAGGACATTTTAATGATGTTGATTTTTCCTATCCATGAGCATGGTATATGCTTCCA
>NW_006445280.1:0-202 GCF_000325575.1 Pteropus alecto | reverse complement strand
CTCGGCCAATTGTCTAATGTTTCTTTGTGCTTGAACATTTGTACTTTGATTCTTGGGATGAGTGACTTACTCATTTATGCACACATGCACACACCTCTGCATGTATCCATATGTGCATTTGTATGAGATGAAAGGTAATCGTTTTTCTAATCCATTTCTTACCTTTTCTCTTCTTGATTATCAGTTTCTGAGAAAGAAGTGT
>NW_006445279.1:0-202 GCF_000325575.1 Pteropus alecto | reverse complement strand
TATACAGTTGACCCTTGAACAACATAGATTTGAACATGGGCTTGAACTTATAGGTAGATTTTTTTCAATAAATACTATACATGTATTTTCTCTTCCTTATTTTCTTAATAACATTTTTTCTCTAGCTTTACTGTAAAAATACAGTATTTAATACATATAACATACAAAATATGTGTTAATGAATTGTTTATGTTATCAGTAA
>NW_006445278.1:0-202 GCF_000325575.1 Pteropus alecto | reverse complement strand
CGAAAACAGATGACGGAATGAAAATTTAAACATAGGCATGCTGGTTGCCAAAAGGCCACAATGCCATCTCCTGTACTTGAGTTAATTTAAATACATTAGACATAATTTTATTCACAAGCTTAGAATCTTTATTCACATTTTTTAAAGAAATTATATTTCAATTTTATTTTATGTTATTTTTTGGCCTATTTCCAAACAGAAA
>NW_006445277.1:0-202 GCF_000325575.1 Pteropus alecto | reverse complement strand
TTTGCCTCTTTCCAAGTCGAAGGCCCCCGGTGGGCATCGAAGGCTCTGTCACCGCGGCTCCGACGGGCGCTGATCCCATGATGCTCACACCGTGTGTTTCTCACCGCTTGTGCGTGTTCTTCAGAAGAAACGTTTTTTCCCGTCCTCGACCCATTTTCTAATGCGGCGTTTGGCTTTTCGTTGCTGAGCTGTGAGAGTTCTC
>NW_006445276.1:0-202 GCF_000325575.1 Pteropus alecto | reverse complement strand
AAAACATTTGATAATTTGCTGATTATAAAGGAATTATGAATATCCACATTGCATTGCTTTGATGTTGTTTAAGCTGAAGCTATTGAGGTCCCGAGATAGCCTTCTATAGGATGATGTTAATATCTAGCTTGAATCAAAAAAAAAGGAACCTAAATTATTTTTTATAGAGAGTAAAATATATAATATAAAATAATATGTAATA
>NW_006445275.1:0-202 GCF_000325575.1 Pteropus alecto | reverse complement strand
CAGAAGGTCAGCTCCTTGCCAAGGAGGCTGGAGCTCAGGGCAAGCTCTTAACCCCGCTGTGCAATGGGGCTTTTCTGGGGAGTATGGCCATGCCTGAATCCCAACGCACCAGCCACTTAGGGAAGAGTGCCTGTCCAGTGACTCGTTCCCTCAAGGAAGGGGACCTCGATTTCTCAGGAAATCCTTGCGATGATGGGGATGA
>NW_006445274.1:0-202 GCF_000325575.1 Pteropus alecto | reverse complement strand
GACATTTCCAAATGTCCCTGGGTGGGGGTGGGGGGGCACAATCCCCCCTTCTATAACCACATAGAAGTTATACCACAGAAGTGCTGAGATGCACCGACGCGCACCAACTCCTCCAGGAGAGGTAGGGATGCTCATCTGGGAGAGGGTGACATGACGGACAGGCACGGCAGCTCGACTTCCGGTGACTGGGGGGAAAGGTGGA
>NW_006445273.1:0-202 GCF_000325575.1 Pteropus alecto | reverse complement strand
CCGGCGTCACCCTGTGTGTGTCCCTTTGCGACTGGCTCACCTCACTCAGCACAACGCCCTCAAGGCCACCCACATCACAGCGTGTCTCAGCGTCCCTTTCCTCTTTAAGGCCAGGGATATTCCGCCATGCGGACAGACGGCATTGCCTCGTGATGCACACGTCCCCTGGGCGTGAGCCTGGTCCCTCGGGGTTTGCAAGGGC
>NW_006445272.1:0-202 GCF_000325575.1 Pteropus alecto | reverse complement strand
GCCCAGTGCAACGCACTGGGTTTTTGTTGATGAAATTCTAGTCAGGCCTGTCTCCCTGAGATTGTTTCTAGGTCTCTGTGAGTGGGGTTTTAACTCAACCACACATACGTTCACACAATCTCTTGATTCGCTCCACACATGGTCAAGTCTATCTGTGATGTGAATGGATTTGTTTTATTTTCAGAGGGCAATCTTATTTTAA
>NW_006445271.1:0-202 GCF_000325575.1 Pteropus alecto | reverse complement strand
GTATCATATTAAGAAGCAAAGACACTGAGATTTGGTAAGGCACAGAGGATGCTGTTCAGAGATTTGACTCATATCATAGAATTAAATAATTTAGAAACACCTCCTCGAAGGGTGAGGGGTGAAGGCGCAGCAAATTTCCTGAACAATCCTGCCTGGAAGTGTGGGGACTTGTACGCAGCCAACCAGAGGGCCCAGTCATCAG
>NW_006445270.1:0-202 GCF_000325575.1 Pteropus alecto | reverse complement strand
GGATTCTCATTGTTGGTGGAAAATTATTCAGTACTAAAAGACTAATGTGGTGGCTTGCTTTTGGTACCTCCGGATCCTCAGGTGTTATGTAGTTTCCACAGAAAGTAGTAATAGGCTGGCAGGGAGACCACAGTCTTAATTTTTTAGGCAACTTGGCCTTATAAATGTTCTATTTCCATCAATTAATATTTTAGGGTTTAAT
>NW_006445269.1:0-202 GCF_000325575.1 Pteropus alecto | reverse complement strand
AAATGTGGACTGTGGAATACAGAAAGTGTGACATCTAGAGACAGAATGGTGGCAGAGGGCAAAGACTTAGTGACAAAGGATTGAGAAATTTGTTTCACTGGGCTCCAGAAGCAAAACCGGCCTCATAAACTGGGGAGGGATGAGGAAATGGTGGTGTCTATTGGTTATCTATTGCTGTGTTACAACTCACCACAAAATATAT
>NW_006445268.1:0-202 GCF_000325575.1 Pteropus alecto | reverse complement strand
ACAATCAAAGAATTATGTCTTCTGACGTGCATCATTTGTGGGTCAATAGCATCAGGACATAATATAATGTAAGGGTCCCTTAAGATATGACGCAAGGGCATTCACAGGTCTACAGGAACCTGGCAAGTGAAGGGTCAAGATGTAGTACTCCCTGCAAAAACACTTAAAGGATTAGAATAACAATGTATTATTTTTCAGAAAG
>NW_006445267.1:0-202 GCF_000325575.1 Pteropus alecto | reverse complement strand
TTTGTCATTAATTTTTGACTGTTTTAACATAATTTTCCTTGGAGAGGGTCTTTTTTGATTGAGATAATTAGGTGTTCTGTTTACTTCTTGATTCCGAAGATCTAGTTCTTTCTGTAGGTTTGGGAAGTTCTTGTCAATCATTTCTTTCAGTAGGCTCTCTCTTCCCGACTCCCTCTCTTCCCTTTCTGGCATATCCATTATT
>NW_006445266.1:0-202 GCF_000325575.1 Pteropus alecto | reverse complement strand
TCGTGCCTGCCCAATGCCCTCTGTCCAGGCTGGACATCCTCAGGGCTGGGGAGGAAGCAGAGCGGGGTGTTACTTAGTAATACAACAGCCTGCATCACTGAGCGCGTACGACGGGCAGCTTCGTGGCTTTGTATAGACAAAGCCTCTCCCTCCTGCCTGCGCCCTCATACCCATGTGACGGGTGAATGACAGGCTCGGGCGA
>NW_006445265.1:0-202 GCF_000325575.1 Pteropus alecto | reverse complement strand
CACAGTTCAACACTCTAGACAATATTTCTATAGAAGAGAAAAGAACAATGATAAAACAACAACAACAACAACAACAAACAACTATTAACTCCTGCAAATTTAGAACAATGAGGAAACCCCTTGGCCCCAAAATCTAGTACCTAGCAAACAAGCTCTTTGCATGTAAGAGAAAGGTGGTCTGGAAGAGCACAAATTAAAGTTA
>NW_006445264.1:0-202 GCF_000325575.1 Pteropus alecto | reverse complement strand
AGAGTGCCCAATGAACAATACTTGTTAAATAAACACAGTGTCATTATATAATGCTTGCTTGTTTAGCTATTTCACTTTTTACGGGTATAAGCATTGTCTCTCTCAACTCCCAAACAGATTTCCAGTCCTTCGAATTTAAGACTATTTCTTTTCTTTATACTGCACAATTTTGAGGGTATGTAGGGGGAAAATGAAGTGGAAA
>NW_006445263.1:0-202 GCF_000325575.1 Pteropus alecto | reverse complement strand
TGTGTATGTTTGTGTTTTTCCTCCACTCTTATTGATCTTGTTTAGCACTGGATGGAACCTTTCAATCTAAACATTCTTTCTTTAATTCTGAGAAATTATTCCTTCAAATATTTTTCTCCTTATTTACTTTTTTCAGTCCTTTAGAAGACACCTATTATGTAGAAGGCGATCGTTTTACTTCTGTTTTCCATACCTCTTAACT
>NW_006445262.1:0-201 GCF_000325575.1 Pteropus alecto | reverse complement strand
CTTCTCATTTTCCTTTCTGCTCTCTTTCCCAGACTGTCATTATGCGTACATCGGCATGCTTGTTGATGGGTTACATGTCTCTGAGAGGCTTTGTTCATTCTTGTTAATTCTTTTTTGTTCCGTTCCTCAGACTAGATAATGTCAAAAGACCTATACTCAAGTTTGCTGGGTTTTTTGTTGTTGTCGTTTTGTTTTGTTTTT
>NW_006445261.1:0-202 GCF_000325575.1 Pteropus alecto | reverse complement strand
TCATTTAATCCTTAAAACAGTTGTACAAAGTAGGTATATGATCATCATCATCATTCTCATTTTGCAGATGGGGCTTAAGTATCGCAGAGAGGTTAAGTATCGCAGCCAAAACCATACTGCTGGTAGGTGATGGAACCATAATACAAACCGAGAGAGTCTGACTTGAAAAGCATGTATACCACCAAAGAACCAAACTAAAGTG
>NW_006445260.1:0-202 GCF_000325575.1 Pteropus alecto | reverse complement strand
CTTCTGGCTTTCCAGTCTCCTCTTCCCTGTGCCACGCACACACTCTTACTCTATCTTCCACATGTACTGAACTTTTCATTCTTATAATGTTTCATGGCCTCTTTTTTGTCATGTCTTCACACATACCGTTCTCTCTGCCTGCAGCATTCATTCCCTGTTTTTATGTGATCCTTCAAGCCTCAGTTTGACTGTTAAATCCTCC
>NW_006445259.1:0-202 GCF_000325575.1 Pteropus alecto | reverse complement strand
CGAGGCAATTCAAACGTACTAAAACAGTACGTGTTCAAAAATATTTTCGAAGGAGGAATTATAATGGAAAAAAATTACTAGTGGTAGCCTACATGTCTAAAGATGAAGAACTCAGTATTTTCCTGAATCGCCCACCACCCCACAACAAAACTTCCTCTGCTCTTCTAGTCATACCCCTGAGAATGGCAATGCCAGCCCCTCA
>NW_006445258.1:0-202 GCF_000325575.1 Pteropus alecto | reverse complement strand
ACACACCGTGCGTAATCACAGGGAGGGGGACTGTGGCTTCACGGCCTGGGAAACGCCCACCCGCACGGAAGTGTTTGTCTCCCTCCCTTGTCACGGTGCCGCGCCTACGTTCTTGTCCGGCTGTATTTACTCCATAAGAAGGATCTGAGTGAACCCCTGAGGTGCATTGGATTTGTAGAAGGCCTCCATGAAAACATAGACT
>NW_006445257.1:0-202 GCF_000325575.1 Pteropus alecto | reverse complement strand
CCTATGTTAAAGAGGTCACTGTGGCTTATACTGGGGACAAAGGGAAGAAACAAGGAGGCTAGGTCTTCTAACTAGTAAGAATCCACACGAGTGATGACGGGACTCAGAGCAGGCATATAGATAGTTGTGGAGCGGGCCGCAAGGGATCAGATTCTGGATATTTTTCAAGGCAAAGTCAATAGGACTTCGTAGCAGGCTGGAT
>NW_006445256.1:0-202 GCF_000325575.1 Pteropus alecto | reverse complement strand
ACAGAGCCTCTTCTCAGGGGAAGCAGGAGCCTTTTGAAGACTTCAACAGGGTTGGGGCTGAGGCTTAGGGTCAAGGCCTTCACCTTTACTTCTCTTCCCAGAACTGCCACCTCTGGCCACCATCCCCATTATGGGCATTGTTGCTGTCCTGGTTCTCTTTGGAGCTGTGGTAACTGGAACTGTGACTGGAGGAGGAAGTGCT
>NW_006445255.1:0-202 GCF_000325575.1 Pteropus alecto | reverse complement strand
ACAGGGTAACAGGACGTATGGCTGGCTCTTGTTTTCGTAGCTGCCCAGTGGCCACGCAAACAAGCGTGGTGAGTGTAAGAAACGCAGCCACGCCTAGGAGAGACATCCGGATGAAGGCAGTCCAGGGTTCTGCGAGAGGCAGAGGTGGGAGCAAGGTAAAGCACAACCACACGCGCACACACCCCTGCTAACGCACCCCTGC
>NW_006445254.1:0-202 GCF_000325575.1 Pteropus alecto | reverse complement strand
GATCGGTGAACCGCCCTTTACTCACCTGTGTGGGACGGTCCCCAACGCTAGTCTGTGCCAAGTGTTCTCATTCATTCGCAGAAATGCTTCCTCTTGTCTAAATCATTTGAGTTCTGTCTTCTGGTTCTTATCTGACGAATGGCTGCGGGAGGAGGCCTCCCTGATGGCTACGCAGGTTCTCCTGGGTGCCCCTGACTGCAGA
>NW_006445253.1:0-202 GCF_000325575.1 Pteropus alecto | reverse complement strand
CCTTCCTGTTTCTTTGTATGTTTTGTGATTTTTTTGTTGTTGTTGAACACTGGACATTTGAATTTAATAATAGAATAATTCTGGAAATCAAATTCTCCCCCTTCCCCAGGGTTTGCCAGGCTTTGTTATTAATTTTGGTTTTCGTTTGCTTGTTGTTGTTGTCATCATCATTGTTTTTTATTGTTGTAAGCTGTCTATCCCA
>NW_006445252.1:0-202 GCF_000325575.1 Pteropus alecto | reverse complement strand
GGGAGACAGGGCTGTACTGGCTTTTGCTGGGACCCCGTCACAGCCAAAGTGCACGTCAGGGACGGGAGGAGGGGGGAGTGTGCTGGTGAGTATTGAGGTGCTTTACACACTTTGAGGGGCACTGGCCGCTGCACCCATGCCTCTTCTCTGATCCCCAAACAATGACTGACATGTACTTCCGTGAGGGAGCTCATAATCCAGT
>NW_006445251.1:0-202 GCF_000325575.1 Pteropus alecto | reverse complement strand
CGGGCAGGGCATCTCCCAAGCACCCATACCCCCTCCAGCTCCTCGCGCAGTCAGTACAGGCTCCGTCACCGGATCTGACGTGCACGGTCCCTACAGTGGGGAAGCCGATGCGCAAGGAGCTGCGAGCTCACGGACCATGCCTGCGAGGGCTGGACTCCGTCCCGCGGACCGCACACCGCACACCGCACACCGCACACCGCAC
>NW_006445250.1:0-202 GCF_000325575.1 Pteropus alecto | reverse complement strand
CGCTCGTTTGCCGCCATAAGAACTCTTTCCTGAGCACTGGGTCTGTGTGGCTCGCTAGTTCACGGACACCCCCCTGTGTTGATGTCCACGTCGGATCCTGGACAAGTTCTACGACGAATTGATTTTCACTTCAACTTGAACTCACGTTCCCCACGTTGAAAGGCATCGACCATCCCAAATGAAGCCCGAGCAAGAAACGAGG
>NW_006445249.1:0-202 GCF_000325575.1 Pteropus alecto | reverse complement strand
GGTGTCTGGTCTGTGGCGTTCGCGGTGCTGTTAGTCACTCCGCTGGCTGCCGGGGCTGAGGGCGGCCTTGTCACGCCGGGCGTCCCGTCAGATGCTCTTCCTTCGATGAGGGAGAAACCTGCGCTGTTTCAGCCAGAACGACTCAGCCGGGCTCTGAAGCCCGGACTCCCCCGGCAGTGACGTGTCTGCACGCAGTTCAGGC
>NW_006445248.1:0-202 GCF_000325575.1 Pteropus alecto | reverse complement strand
TGCTGGAAAGGCCAGTCTTCTTTGGAATTCTGGGCCAGTGATGGGGGATTCACATCCTGAACCATGAACCGACAAGCGAGCAGGCGGAGGCAACCCGGGCGTGCCCGCCATCGCTCCGTATCCTCCCCGTTCCAGATGGAGCTGCCCGGGCTCCTGGCCTCTAGCCGCCGCCTCGCCTCCGACCCCTCGCTGCCACGGGTTT
>NW_006445247.1:0-202 GCF_000325575.1 Pteropus alecto | reverse complement strand
GTTCTTGACTGTGACATTTCACAGTGGTGAACATACGCCAGAACTCAGCAAATCGCACCCTGCAAGTGTGTGCCATTTGTTGTATGCCGAGTATGTTTCAATAACCTCCTTTTGCATCAAGAAAGAGGGGAAGATGCAACTACTATTTCTGAGTGCCTTCGGGTGTTCTGCCTGCATCGGCTCCCCTGCTCTTCACACGGTG
>NW_006445246.1:0-201 GCF_000325575.1 Pteropus alecto | reverse complement strand
GTTTTTCAATCACCTGAGGCATAAAGTAAGATCTGACAAACAAAGCCCATCGCGTTGAAAAAGAAGACTAAGTTTACAGTAAGAAGTAAAACTCCAGAAGAGACCCATACGACAAGTAAAATGAAAGCTTTTTAGGCAAAACAGAATGAAATTTATTTGCATTATCGCTCTAGGCACTTATTAATCACTCGTCATCTTGGA
>NW_006445245.1:0-201 GCF_000325575.1 Pteropus alecto | reverse complement strand
AAGGCCAAGATAATGAGCCATAAATGGGAGATGAGGTGGGAGAGCCAGAAAGCTGATCATGTGTTTAGAAGTCATGGTAGAGAGAGCCTGAGGCTTTGCGGAGCTCCCATGGAGTTTTAAGCAAGGTACTATAATCAGGTATGTTTCGGAAAAATCTCTTTGGCTCTAGTATGGATTGAAATGGATTGAAATGGGGTGAGA
>NW_006445244.1:0-202 GCF_000325575.1 Pteropus alecto | reverse complement strand
AAGGCATATATATATTGCATTGGGTGTTCACAGCCTATAGTTAGATTTCTTTACGTCACCACATATTTAACCCCTCTTACCCTATCTACCTTCCCCTTCCCACTCCCCCCTATATTTCTTTATTGTTGAAACTTGGACAGTATACTGAAAATATAACTAAAGAATACGATTATTATTTTAAAAATATGATATGTTGGGATTG
>NW_006445243.1:0-201 GCF_000325575.1 Pteropus alecto | reverse complement strand
GACAACCTCTCCAGTGATTAGGGGAGTCAGCTTTCCATTCCCAAAGGGGAATCTGGTGGCACATCACAGGGTCCCTGTGCACTGACTCCCCAAGGGTCTCCCAGCCCTACTGCGCATTCAAAGCCGAAGACTTTTAGACTCTTTGGACCTCTTGTCTCTCCTCATCCAAATGATGGTTTAAAAAAAATCAGCTTGAATATG
>NW_006445242.1:0-201 GCF_000325575.1 Pteropus alecto | reverse complement strand
TGGGGCCAGGGGCCGGGGCAGGGGGAGATGGGGAGTGACTGCTTCATGGGGACAGACTTTCAGTTTGGGTTGATAACAAAGAGTTCCGGGAATGGGCGGTGCTGATGGTCACACGACCATGTGAACGTACTTGATGCCACCGCACTGTACACGTAAAAACGGTGACGATGGCAGTTTGTGTTACGTGTATCGTGCCCACTT
>NW_006445241.1:0-201 GCF_000325575.1 Pteropus alecto | reverse complement strand
GGCTTAGTTTGTTCTTCTTTTTCTAATTCCTTGAGATATAAAGTTAGGTTGTTTATTTGAAATCTTTTCTTTTTCCTGAATATAGATATTTATCGCTGTAAGCTTCCTTCTTAGAACTGGTTTTGCTGTATTACATACATTTTGGTATGCTGTGTTTCCATTTTCATTTGTCACATTATTTTTTAATTTCCCTTTGGATTC
>NW_006445240.1:0-201 GCF_000325575.1 Pteropus alecto | reverse complement strand
ATCCTAAATTTTTTATGTTTCTATTAACATACGGCAAAAAATGACTCTCGTGCATGCTCAGTTCTATGAATTTATCATCCCTACAATTCTGTGTAACCAGCACACAATCAGGATAGAACAATTCCATGACCTCCAGAATCCTCTTGTGCTCTGCCTTTGTAGTTATACCCTCTCCCACCTCTGACCTCGGGCAATTATTAC
>NW_006445239.1:0-201 GCF_000325575.1 Pteropus alecto | reverse complement strand
ATACAGAGAATATTTTGAGGGTTACTAGATGGGGGGAATGGCGAATAAAGGCAAGAGGATTAAGAAGTACAAATGGGTAGTTAACAAAATAGACAGGGAAACATAAAGTATAGCATAAAGCAAATAGTTAACAACATTGTAATAAATATGTAAGGAGAAAAAAGGATACTAGATTTAGTAGGGTGATCATTTTGTGAGTTA
>NW_006445238.1:0-201 GCF_000325575.1 Pteropus alecto | reverse complement strand
ACACAGTCTCCCTGGTCACCTGAGCCAGGTGTTTCAGGTGTGTCCCTTTATAGGTTGGCTGTGCCTTCCTGTTGTAGTTGAGGCTTGGTTGCTTTTTGCATGCCAGTGGGAAGGACTGACCCTTGGGCTGGTGGTTGTGGGGACTGGCCCGTGACCACAGTGGAGCAGCTGTTGTGCAGGGGCTGACCCTATGGAGCAGGA
>NW_006445237.1:0-201 GCF_000325575.1 Pteropus alecto | reverse complement strand
GTGTTGGCTGGCAGCCCTCTCTGGGAGTGTGGACACTCTTTTATATCCCATATAAAACCTAGAGTAATGTTAAATTTATAACAATTATGAACCCGAAGATGTTAAAACGTCAAAACTTCCCCCCAAAATGAAAGTCCAAAGTGCTTTGACACTATTAGTCTAGTCCACCAAGACTGTATGGGTGATTTGAAGATGTTGTTT
>NW_006445236.1:0-201 GCF_000325575.1 Pteropus alecto | reverse complement strand
TTATATAAAATAACGTATTTCAAACTTTGTTTGAATATAAATTTTATACAACCACCCAATACATGTACATACAACAGACATTAGAAACAAATTTTGTAAGATAATTCTACTATGTTTATTTCACTCTGATATTTTCTATTCTTTTCTACCGCGTTTTTGAATTGCTGGTCAGGACCTACCAAATTATCTTTACAGTCAGTC
>NW_006445235.1:0-201 GCF_000325575.1 Pteropus alecto | reverse complement strand
GGGTTTAAGAGAGAAAGGAGGAGAGGAATTAGAGAAAGTACGTATAGACAAGCCTTTCCAGGAAGTCTGTGACAAAGAAACCGAAGAAAAAGCAAAGTTTGGAAAGGCAAATAGAGACAAAATAATTCATCTATGTGCTGGTGATCCAGCAGTGCAGAAAACACACGCTCCAAACACCCTTCAAGCCACAGAATTTTCACT
>NW_006445234.1:0-201 GCF_000325575.1 Pteropus alecto | reverse complement strand
CGTTGCTTCACTTGGGAGCCTGCAGGGGATTTCAGAGTCCTGAGTTGTTTAGAATCCTTTAGCTCCAAGAACGTTTCAGAAATCGAGACTGAACCTCGTTTCAGATCGAGAGCCACCTGCACTAAGCGGCCTCGCAGGCTGTTCTCGCCCCTCAAGGCTGCGCTTACGGTGGAAACGAGAGAGGGAGAGCGGGCTCCCCTA
>NW_006445233.1:0-201 GCF_000325575.1 Pteropus alecto | reverse complement strand
CAAGGAATATTACTCACCCATAAGAAAAGATGAAATGCTGTCATTTATGACAATATGGATGAATCTTGAGATAATTATGCTAAGTGAGATGTCAGACAGAAAAAGTTGAGTACCATATGATATGTATATGATATAAAGTGGGATATAAACCTGAAAGCAACAATCGAACAAGATGAACAGAGATCATAGACACAGACAACA
>NW_006445232.1:0-201 GCF_000325575.1 Pteropus alecto | reverse complement strand
TCCTGCGCACAGTAGGACATTTAGCAGCAACCCTAGCCTCTACCTGCCAGATTCTGGACATTGCTGGATATCCCCAGTGGAGGGGGGTGGGGATGGGTATGCGGTATCACTCCAGGCTGAGAACCACTGAACTAGAGTATATATTTTTAAATCACCCAAACTGCCTGCTTTTTGGGGGAAAAAAGTGACCCATGAGTAATG
>NW_006445231.1:0-201 GCF_000325575.1 Pteropus alecto | reverse complement strand
AACAGCAGGAACACAGCAGAGGCATGTAAGCAGGCGTAATGTGAGGTGAGAACGAGGAAGTTGGCACAGGAGTTTAAAAATGGGCACCTGGCTGAGAGGATGGAGAAGAGAGGGCTCCGGCTGTCCCTACTGAACTGGCAGCGTGCAGACCTTTGCAGCTCCCTCGTTCCTGGAGTCCCTGCCCTGACCCTGGTGCCAGGG
>NW_006445230.1:0-201 GCF_000325575.1 Pteropus alecto | reverse complement strand
TGATTTCCATCCAATAAAAAGGACCACCCGGACACCCAGACGTCCATAGGGTGCTCAGCGGTGCAGCTGCTCATGTAGCTGCTGGGACTCTGCTGGGAGCCAGATGCGGATCCTTGGGATTGCTTCCCATAGCCGGCTTTCTGAGGTCAGGAGGGCACTGTCACATGATGCTTTCTATTCCTGGGACACTCTTGGGGGATG
>NW_006445229.1:0-201 GCF_000325575.1 Pteropus alecto | reverse complement strand
TTTGAAAATGAAACTAACCCTGAAACCACAGAACCAAGAGCCTGCCTGGGACAGGCTCCTAAATCTTTCTAGATGAGGTTGATGTTCAAACAAAAATGTCAACATTCTTCGAAGACTTTACATAAGGCTCTGAATGTTAATTATCAAAAGCCCAGGATAAAACCCAAAAGTATCTTAGAGAGAATTAGGGAAAATCTCTTC
>NW_006445228.1:0-201 GCF_000325575.1 Pteropus alecto | reverse complement strand
TTCAGGCAGATCACTGCTGCCAACACAAACTTGGGAGGATCTTGGGGATCTGTAGGTCAGTCCCAGACAGTAGCTGGTTTTGTTGTGATCTGTGACTTTTGTGGGAATGTGCGAATGGTTATCGAAGTTGCGGCAAGTCTGAGGCTGTATTGATCTGATGGCCTAAGTCTCCCTGAGACTCCACCCCACCCAACCCACAAA
>NW_006445227.1:0-201 GCF_000325575.1 Pteropus alecto | reverse complement strand
ATCAGCAATGATGACAAAAGCTGGAGAAATATTTTAATCTTGCCATTATAAGAATGAGCTCATACCTCGGCCCCCACCGAATCGCACACACTCATACATACATCGCCCAAACCAACAGTCATTCGGCACAAACCGAGCATCTACGACACAGCTCAGCCCTGTGCCGCCTGCCCCAAGGCTTACTCCCTGTCCTTGACGACG
>NW_006445226.1:0-201 GCF_000325575.1 Pteropus alecto | reverse complement strand
CCCACCTGTGTTATCCTGGGGGACTTAAGACACACAAGAACCCAATGTGAATCATATGCAGCTTATGCAGTTTGCCATGACATGAATAATAAAGTCCTTTGGCTCAGACCCAGAAGTCTTGCACCTCTGGCAGTGTCTAAGAAACAGTAATAGTCTAACTTATTAGCTTGCAAGTAAGGTACAACCCTAGACCTTTCACAG
>NW_006445225.1:0-201 GCF_000325575.1 Pteropus alecto | reverse complement strand
CTTTGCTATGCATCATGCTTAATTTAATAAAATGTTACATTTGCTACAAATCATCATCATAGAAAAATGTCTGATCGTCAATAAAATAAGGTAAAATCTGGAGTTAGGAACTGTACCCGAATTCTCAGCTGTGGACACACATCACTGTAAGTTGAGGTTTAATTTTTGGGATTCCAGACACTTCTGAGGACTTTTCTTTGG
>NW_006445224.1:0-201 GCF_000325575.1 Pteropus alecto | reverse complement strand
CTGCTTGTTTTCAAAGACATTTTCTCCATCCAGCCATGATTAAGTCAGGCGATCTCAAGAGCCAAGGAGCGAAGACCCAAAGTAATAATCAACAAGGCCACTTCTGTCACCTCTAAGCATGGCCCCCAGATCAGGTCTGGAAGGCACAGACAATCGTCACACCTGGGTCTCAGGTTTCTCATTTGCACAGTGGAAAGCATC
>NW_006445223.1:0-201 GCF_000325575.1 Pteropus alecto | reverse complement strand
ACCACCACGCCCTTCCTTTTCATTGCCAAGTAATATTCCACTGTGTGGCTACACCACATTTCCTTTACGTGACACTCTGTTGCGTCCCTGAACTTGGTAGACTTTTTAAAAACTGAGGCGTGTGAGAAACTTGACATTCAGCTAATCCGGCTTCTGAGACAAAGGAGCCCCACCCTCCTGGCAGCTGGAAGAACCCCCCGT
>NW_006445222.1:0-201 GCF_000325575.1 Pteropus alecto | reverse complement strand
GAAAAAAGTCCTTTCTTCTTCAGAGCCGCTGGAAGTCTCTGCTTATTTACTCACCAGTGTATTTTGTTTCGTTTTGTTTTGTTTTGTAATTAATGGACAAAAATATAGCATTTCATTGGCTTGGGATACAATATAAATTCTCTTATCTCCCTCTGCACTTCTAAAACCTTTTTCTTCCCTCCCTCCCTCCCTCCCCCCCAT
>NW_006445221.1:0-201 GCF_000325575.1 Pteropus alecto | reverse complement strand
GTTATTTCTAAACAGAACTTGTCTCTAATCCTAAGATAACAGAAATATATATGATGACCAGTATTTAATAATTTTTTTGTGTGTGGTAATTTCAAAGCATTGAACAGCACAAAGCAGAACATCACATTCTGAACAAAAATACCATGTTTCTCTCTGGATCTTCTTGCCATCCTTGTCGTTGTGTGAGCAGCAAACTTTGCA
>NW_006445220.1:0-201 GCF_000325575.1 Pteropus alecto | reverse complement strand
GGACGCCAAGGAAAGTACCGTCTCCTTTGGTCCTTGTGGGTTTGAAGCTGGCCCTAGACAGCTCGGGGGTTGGGCTGTTTGTCCTTCCCACACTGTTCCTCATCACAGTAGCCTGATGTCAAAGTCTCCTCAGCCGCCAGTCCCAGGAGGCACTTCTGAGCACTCAGTTTTCACCTGGCACTTAGCACCTAGTCATTAAGT
>NW_006445219.1:0-201 GCF_000325575.1 Pteropus alecto | reverse complement strand
TCGGCGCCAGCGATCTGTCAGGGGCAGAGCACTCATTGGGAGATGGGAGGGATTTCAGGGTGAGCTCTTGACATCTCTGCTCTGGCATTTTGGCAGTGCATATCTATCGAACTTCTGATCTGCTATGTGTAGTCAGGAAACAATGTCTGAAAATCTTTTTTCTTCTCCCACAATACTATCGAAAAAATGTAATTAAAGTCT
>NW_006445218.1:0-201 GCF_000325575.1 Pteropus alecto | reverse complement strand
TGCAACACCTTCTTGTGCCAGAAAGCAAGACATTCGAAGATTAATGGAGATGACGAGACACGGGAACTAATTTAAAAGGGGCGCCTCTTGGCCAAAATTGAGTGAGATGATTTGAGCATCAAAGGAGAATATTAGTCGAGGCTGACTGATATACCGTGAACCTGACCACAGCCAGATCATTTGGTACAGGTCGTCCCCTAC
>NW_006445217.1:0-201 GCF_000325575.1 Pteropus alecto | reverse complement strand
TGATTTCACATTAGGAAAATTATTTTCAAATTTTAAGTTATTATTATTTAAGAAGATACCGTCTCCCCTTTCCCCTCAACCAGGATCAGTTTAAGCAAGAGAAATGTAGCTCTTACCAGTATATCTTATATGGAGCATATTCTAAATAAAGTATAATTACTGGCCGTATTTTGTAATAACCCTGATAATAAAGACTGACGT
>NW_006445216.1:0-201 GCF_000325575.1 Pteropus alecto | reverse complement strand
GGGGCTGAGGGCGCGTCCGAACACGGCCATGGCTGTCTAAAGGCGCGATTGCGAGGTTTCCACCAAAACGTTCCTTGAGCTTTTCACCCGCCGATGATGCTTAATTCGCTCCCTTGTGATGCTCCGTGGAGCTAGGACGACATGCTCACTAAGCGCCCTGGGCATGCCGGGGTCCTGGGACGGGCGGAGGCCGCGAGGAAC
>NW_006445215.1:0-201 GCF_000325575.1 Pteropus alecto | reverse complement strand
ACAGAAGACAGGAATATGAGGTATATTATACAATTCTATTTTCATATATATTTGAAATTCTTTTTTTGTTCTTAGATTCCATATATAAGTGATATCATGCAGTTTTTGTGTCACTGGCTTATTTCACTTAGCATAATGTCTTCCGAGTTCATTCATATTGTCACAAATGACAGGATTTCCTTCTTTTTAAAGACTGAATAA
>NW_006445214.1:0-201 GCF_000325575.1 Pteropus alecto | reverse complement strand
CGTCTACTCCTGAAGCTTCCCCATAATGATACCTCCACCAATAACATATTAGCTCATTTTATTGGTGCCATCTTTGGTGGTGTGCGACTCTCAGAGGTCTTTTTCTCAAGGATCTTATTCTCTTACTACAAAAGCATGTCCTGCATTCTGAGAGTCCCATCACCAGGTGAGAAATATAAAACCTTTCCACTTGTGGTTCTC
>NW_006445213.1:0-201 GCF_000325575.1 Pteropus alecto | reverse complement strand
GGAGCCCCGTCTGAGTCCACTTCTCCATCCCCTCCATGGAGCCCGCTGGCGTGTCCGACTAGAACCGCTCGCCGGAGGGCCGAGCAGAGGCTGCCTCTGCTGCTCGGGCCACGGTGTGGGGTACAGAGAAGGCGTGGCGGTGACCGTGCCACGGCGTCGGGAGACCGTGACTAGGGAGAAGACGTGGGGACAAAAACAAAT
>NW_006445212.1:0-201 GCF_000325575.1 Pteropus alecto | reverse complement strand
TCAGTAGATGGGACTGACTCTCGAACTAACTGGCTGTGGGGGTTGGCCACACCCACAGGGTATGAGTTGTTGTGTGGGAGTTGACTCTACAAGGTGGGATTTGCCCCAGCAGGCTCGTGTATCTTTTGAGACCACACTTTGGGTGTGCCACTTATGGAGCTAGTCAGGTGGTGCTCTATTGTGGTCTGATACCAGCCTCTG
>NW_006445211.1:0-201 GCF_000325575.1 Pteropus alecto | reverse complement strand
CCTAGGTGCGCGTCTTCAGTAGACAGATAAACACGTGTTGACATCTGTGGGTCCAGAGTCCATCACGGGAGACACAGCAGGATTTTAATTCTATAACGTGCAAAACTAAACAGTGTCGTAAAACCAGGGAGAGCGGCCAGAGAGACCAGCCCAGTCCAAACTGGAGAGAGCGGTCCCTCTGGCGGTGGGCAGCCCCCTGGG
>NW_006445210.1:0-201 GCF_000325575.1 Pteropus alecto | reverse complement strand
ATCGGAGGCTCCTCGCCCCTCCCTTGCCTTTGGAACGTGCCTTCCGCCCACCGTTCCCACGGGAGTCATTTCAAGGCCGCGGCCTTGGCAGAGTAAGGGGTTGTCGAATCTGCTGCACCGACTACCCGGTTAAGGCCTTCATACTATTCAGGGTCTGGCGGCGGGGGGAGACGGACTGGGCTTGTGGTCGTCCAGACAAGC
>NW_006445209.1:0-201 GCF_000325575.1 Pteropus alecto | reverse complement strand
TCTCATTGTGGTTTTGATTTGCATTTCCTTGATAGTTAGTGATGCTGAGTATCTTTTATGAATCTGTTTGTGTTCTCTATGTCTTCTTTAGAAAGATTTTTATTTAGATCATCTGCTCATTGTTTAAACAGATTGTTTTTTGGCAATCAACTTGTATGAGTTCTTAAATATTTTGGATGTTAAACCCTTATTAGATATACT
>NW_006445208.1:0-201 GCF_000325575.1 Pteropus alecto | reverse complement strand
AGGGTTAGTGTTATTGATAGTTTAAAATTTAGGGTGATGGTTATTGTTAGGTTTGAGTTCGAATTAACGTTACAATTAGCTTAGTTTTAGGGTTAGGATCTGGTTTAGGGTTGAGGTTAGGCTATTGTTAGGCTTTAGAGATAGGTTTAAGTTTAGATTTAAGGTTAATGTTAGGGTAAGGGGTTAGGGTTAGGGTCAGGG
>NW_006445207.1:0-201 GCF_000325575.1 Pteropus alecto | reverse complement strand
GGCCGCATGTTGGGAGCCGAGCCAGGCTGGGCAGATGGGGCGTCCGCGGAAACGTGGGGTCCTGCTTGTCACCCGTCACACAGACCCCGCGGACAAGCCACGGCTTTCAGAGCCTCGTACCACTCCGGACCAGATCACAGGGGCGTCCTCAGCCTCTGAGACAAATGCTGGTGGCCTCCACATGCTGGCGATCATGCGAGC
>NW_006445206.1:0-201 GCF_000325575.1 Pteropus alecto | reverse complement strand
AATATAAAAATGATGCTACACACATAAACATTTGGGTTTCTAAGAGTTATACAGAATACACAAACTAAATAGGATCCTTTAGCATTAAGGGAATCAAGGAATAATGTACAAGCAAAAATAGGTTTTTCAGTGTATTTTACCTCTAATTTCTTACTTTTAAAATTCAAAACAGAAAGCAATGGCACATAACTTTTTGAACAC
>NW_006445205.1:0-201 GCF_000325575.1 Pteropus alecto | reverse complement strand
AAAAAAAAAAAAAAGCTATTGAGGAAGCATTGATTCAGGCAGAAACCCAAATGATGTTCCATTAGGGGACAAAAGCAAGGGGCACTTATGAGAAAAGGAAAGGGAACAAGTACATCCATAAGGAAGGCATTTCTATCAGTGCACATAACATAACATAGTGATGTTATTTGTATGTATGTTACACTCCTTTGTTGAAAGGAG
>NW_006445204.1:0-201 GCF_000325575.1 Pteropus alecto | reverse complement strand
TCACCGATGATACATCTGATAGGGACTTAATATCCAAAATTTATATAGGACTCATGCAACTTCACACCAAAAATAAAACCTAACAATCCAATTAAAAAGTGGGCAGAGGACCTAAATAGACATTTCTTCAAAGGGACATACAGATGGCCAATAGACATACGAAGAAATGTTCAATGTCACTAATCATCAGATAAATGCAAA
>NW_006445203.1:0-201 GCF_000325575.1 Pteropus alecto | reverse complement strand
AAATGACTGTGAACACATAAATGCATCCTACTAAAACTGAACAAAATGTATTTCCAACTTTAGCTCAATCCCAAAGATGTCCATTGTCATTCTAATACCTTCAAAAATAGAATCGTGATGGAGGTAGAATGGAAAAAGACAGAAACAGAATGGTTTTGATGGTGGATTTCGGCTGTCTCCTCTTGTTTCCTCACCTCAGCA
>NW_006445202.1:0-201 GCF_000325575.1 Pteropus alecto | reverse complement strand
ACCGTGTCGGGACCCACGCAGAGGAAAGTCAGCCACGGGACACGCAGCCTGACGCTCTCTGCCCTCCTGACCCAACTGCGCAGAGGACGCCGCCCCCTCCACCTGGGCCCCCTCGCTCTCGTGATGGTGGTGCTGTTTGCTCAGCAAGGGGTTCACCTCCTTGCCGCGGCTTCGAAAATATGTAGGGTGGTGTGATGGTTA
>NW_006445201.1:0-201 GCF_000325575.1 Pteropus alecto | reverse complement strand
TGTAATCCCAGTCTGAAAATCACCCAACGGATCCCAAAATGGGGATATTCTTTTGGGACTACCCAATGAGCGCGATGAGGAGCCATCGGCAGGAGCCACTCCTGGTCCTATGAGTGCCACGATCGGCGTGGTAATTAAGCAAAACCGTTCCGACATCGGTGCGGACGACGGATGGAAAGAGAATTTGAAGGGAGCAGACCT
>NW_006445200.1:0-201 GCF_000325575.1 Pteropus alecto | reverse complement strand
GAACAAGCCATACAACTATGGAGAAATCTAAGAAATCATCCTGCAATGGCAGAAAGTAGGATGGGGTTAGGATGCGAGGCTGCCTGGTCCTGAGGGGCTGAGTGGGACAGAGGCTGCAGCGGCAGCAGCTGACAGCTACAGATGCCTCAAAGGGGCCATGTCTGCAAGCGGACTTTCACAGTGATGAACCTGCTCACTCTG
>NW_006445199.1:0-201 GCF_000325575.1 Pteropus alecto | reverse complement strand
CCAGCTCAGGGCTCTCCCCTCCCTGAGCACAGACGACACCAGGGGCAGGCTCTGTCTGCTCCACGTGGGTATTGGCCCCTATTACTGTGTCCTGGCCAAGGGCAGTCAAGATTCTACAAGGCTGAGAGTGATAGGCCAGCAGGGTCTCTGGCACTCACCACAGAACCCTGACCCATATGCCAGAAGCCTGAGAGAGGCCCA
>NW_006445198.1:0-201 GCF_000325575.1 Pteropus alecto | reverse complement strand
AAAGGACCGCATTCTTGACTAATATTATTAATAATCTTTTCGACTCAGTGTTTTAGGTTTAAGAGAGAGTTGTGGATGGCCAGAAAAATTACTTCCAGAAATCAAGAAGTGGTAAAGACACCCATGGCAAGAATCTTCCTAATGCGACACATTAGTGTTGGGAACGAAAATGACCGTGACATCGTTTCTAATACTCTTAAC
>NW_006445197.1:0-201 GCF_000325575.1 Pteropus alecto | reverse complement strand
GGATCCAGCGTGCTTAAGACCCGCGTGCCAGCTTCACACGCGGCACGGGGAACGCTGGGCCTTACGTGCGAGTCGAGATGGTCGGCGGGCGACTTTTGTCTATAAACAGTTTTTCTTGCCTTGAGCACTGAATTCAGAAGCCGACGCTCACATGCATATGGGATGTGCCTACACTGCGTTTCCTTGAAGAACGTTTTCCCC
>NW_006445196.1:0-201 GCF_000325575.1 Pteropus alecto | reverse complement strand
AAGGTCCCTGGGGTCGAGGGTGACCAGCTCCTCCCAGCGTGCCCAGAGCTTTCCCAGATTTAGCACTGAATGTCCCACGTCCCTGCGCATCCATGTCCTACTGCTGCCGTCACGGATGACGAGCTTCGCGACTTAACACAACACAAGCAGAGTGTCGGCAGGGCCGCCGGTTCCTTCCGGAAGCTTCCGGAAACCGCCTTC
>NW_006445195.1:0-201 GCF_000325575.1 Pteropus alecto | reverse complement strand
TCAAGTTCAAACTCTACCCATTCCAGTCCGATGAGTCTAAGCAGTCCCTGCATCCTGCTGTGGATACCTTCTCCTGTCCAGTCATGTGGTCCAACAGCTCTCACCTGGAAGATGGGGAGTGGGGGTGAGCGGGCGTGAGTGGCAGCACCTGTCTCTCTGGGTGTTAGGAGGGTTTAATGAACACGGCTGTGGAAGTATAAA
>NW_006445194.1:0-201 GCF_000325575.1 Pteropus alecto | reverse complement strand
AGGGCGTCTCCTGGGCTGGGGGCCCGGGGCGGATCGAGGGGGAGCCCCGATGCCTCGGAAGCCATTGCTCCTGGTCTCTAACGGAGGCGGGGTGAACGTCACACGCGTCAACCGCTTTAAAGGGTGCCCTTCGCGGCTTCGGTGCCTTCACGGTGCTGGTAGCCGCCTCTCCCTCTGGTTCCAAACTCCAGGCCCCCAGGG
>NW_006445193.1:0-201 GCF_000325575.1 Pteropus alecto | reverse complement strand
TTCATGACATATTATTTACCAATATTGGAGTTTTACCATATTTAAATGTTTAAGGGAAAAAAAACCTTTAAAATAATTTTGTGACATTTTTGGTTGGGAAACCGAAGTAGATTTAAGTGGTAAAATTCCACTTCAATTCATTAAGACTAAGTTAAAATTTCGATCTCTCAAGGCCTCGGCGAGTCGAGTTGACAGGGGATG
>NW_006445192.1:0-201 GCF_000325575.1 Pteropus alecto | reverse complement strand
AGTGGCTTCCTCACTGCCACAGGACACGCGTGTCCCCAGCCCCGCTGCCGAGGGAGGGGCCACGTGTCCCCGTCTCGGCTCCCGGGTGGATCAGAGGGACAGAGCAGGGCTTCCGCCGGCCCTTCCTGTGGGGGAAGGCGGGCCGGCTACCTGCTCCCCTGAGCCCGCCCCTCACCTCGATGACGACTAGTCCAAACCCAT
>NW_006445191.1:0-201 GCF_000325575.1 Pteropus alecto | reverse complement strand
TGTGGGTGAGACATAAACCTGTGTTGTCATTAGCCCCTGAGATCTGGGCGCTATTTTTTATTGCAGCCTAATTTACCCAGTCTAAGTTGTTTGACATGATATCTCATATGGTGGTTGTGAAAATAAATGAACTAATACTGAAAATACTCCGCCGCAGGGATGGTACATATTAAACAATGGAAAATGTGAGGTTATTAATGT
>NW_006445190.1:0-201 GCF_000325575.1 Pteropus alecto | reverse complement strand
AGTAGAATCGCGTTGGGGTCAGGATTTCGACATACACGTTCTGGGGGGACACAGTGCCGTCCGTCACACGAGCCCGACAGCCTCTTCCCAGTCCTGATCTGTGTGTGTGTGTGTGATAGTTGGCTGTCCTCTCCTTGTGGCTCTAATGTCACTATTTTCTCTTTCTGATTCGATTTCCATTATTGGCCCTTCTTTGACGGG
>NW_006445189.1:0-201 GCF_000325575.1 Pteropus alecto | reverse complement strand
AATGGATGATCTCATTCTTTAATACATCTGCAAAGACCTTTTTCCCCCTCAAGTAAGACCACATCTGAAGGTTTTAGATTTACATATATTAGAGCCCATCATGAACACAATACACATTGATATAGAGAGTGAAGTGAAAATCCTGGAAACTTCTAAAAATAAATTAATATTCCCAAAGTGAACTACAATGTGAAGGAATGA
>NW_006445188.1:0-201 GCF_000325575.1 Pteropus alecto | reverse complement strand
AGGGAAATGGCCCCAGGGTCTGTGGGCAGCACAGGGAGGGTCCAGCAATCACGGTGGGAGCTGCCCCTGCCCTTGTCCCCACCTTCCCCACCCCGCCTGTAACAACCTGTCTTGCAGAGGGAGCGGAGTAGAAAGCAAGATTTGCCTAGACTTGTGACAACAGATGTGTGGCCCCATGTCAAGGCACTTAGGGAAGGAACA
>NW_006445187.1:0-201 GCF_000325575.1 Pteropus alecto | reverse complement strand
CTGGAAAGTCTATCTACTTCTATTCGGCTTTTTCAAGGAGATGAGATAAGTATCTCTGCTCCGCACTGTCCTCCCTGAAGTCAGCTTTCCAGGGCTTGACTTAGGAGGCAGCTGGCATTGTTAAATGGAACAAGCAAAAGCAGCCTTGTGAAACGGAATCCAAAAAGCATAGTCCCATGTGTTATGGGTTGACTTGTGTCC
>NW_006445186.1:0-201 GCF_000325575.1 Pteropus alecto | reverse complement strand
TTCTTCTATATGGAGTAAAAAGATGTCCAGTTCCATTTATTCCCATGTATCTATCCAGCTTTTGCAACACCATTCATTGAATAGACTGTCTTAACGTCCCTGTGTATGCTTGTCTCTTTTGTCATAGATTAAATAACCATGTAGGTGTGGGTTTATTTCTGGGCTGTCTACTATGTTCCATGGATATAGTGTAATTTTTTT
>NW_006445185.1:0-201 GCF_000325575.1 Pteropus alecto | reverse complement strand
CTTCTTGGTGCATATTTAGAATTATTTGAAAAGTCCAGCTCAATTCTTCTAAATAATGACTGTGTTTGGTCAAATTGAACGAATGCTCAAGTCTCCTCTCTATCTGAAGCTATCTGTCTTTCCATACATTTTGAGTTAATTGGTTATCCCGTGACCTTAGCTCTCCGATAGGTTCAAGAAAATTTATGAACTAGCACTTAG
>NW_006445184.1:0-201 GCF_000325575.1 Pteropus alecto | reverse complement strand
GCTGAATATTCATTCTCCCAAGCACAGAAGGTTTTAGTGCATCTGTGCCGTTTTTGATACATGGTTATCATGTTATCATCTGAGTATAGCTTCTGGGGTTGACTTATTTCTAATTGGCCTGGCCTTGTTACATTAGTATAATGACAATTTTCATAGCTTTATCCTACCTTACTAAATTAAACTAATTTTCTCTCAGAAAAT
>NW_006445183.1:0-201 GCF_000325575.1 Pteropus alecto | reverse complement strand
GGCTGTGGGCCTTGTTTCATGCAGTAGTGACAGAGTGGGGCCCGCAGCATGCATCGTCCGGAATGAGAGCCTCGCGGGGGCCCAGGGTGCCATCCGTCGCCGGCCCCCCTCTACAGGGTGCAGTCGGGGTGCATTTGAGTTCCGTGCGCCCCTCCGCGCCTGGCCACCGTGCTGTCCTTACCTGCTGTGCAGGACCGGGCT
>NW_006445182.1:0-201 GCF_000325575.1 Pteropus alecto | reverse complement strand
GAGACAGAGTGTTCCTAAATGAATATAATTCAACAGCTTATGATAAAGTGTAGTTTAACATGTGGTGATCTTTTCCCCCTTCTCTTTTTTGATACTTTAGGTTTGGAAGAGGGAAATACACTACTCTAAAAGTGGGCTTTTTATTATGAGACTTTGTAGACATTCGGTTAGCTGGTTTGTTAAATGGTATTCAAAATATTT
>NW_006445181.1:0-201 GCF_000325575.1 Pteropus alecto | reverse complement strand
TCCGGGCTCGCCCGTGTTGGCGCGTGCCGCGTGCACCATTCACGCGAACCGCCGCGTGGCGCCCGCTGTGGGAGCGCACGCGGTTCCCCGTCCATGCTGCACTGAGGGGCGCTCGGAGGGTCCCGCCGGCTTTGCCGTAGGTTTGCGGGGCCCGGGCTCGCGCGCTTCCTCGGGATCCGCCGTGAGAAGGGGGATCGAGTC
>NW_006445180.1:0-201 GCF_000325575.1 Pteropus alecto | reverse complement strand
CCTTTGTGTCTGGCATCTTTCACTGAATATAATGTTGTCGAGGTTCCTCTATTACAGCATGAATCAGCACGTCATTCCTTTTTACAGCTGAATAATAATGGTCCAATTTATGGATGGGCCACATTTTGGTTATCCATTCATCAGCTGATGGACTTCGCGTCCTCTTTAAAGAGATTTTTCAGATAATTCCTCTTTTTATTC
>NW_006445179.1:0-201 GCF_000325575.1 Pteropus alecto | reverse complement strand
AGATCCATCCATGTTGTCACGAATGGCAGTATTTCTCTTTTCTCATGGCTGAGTAGTAGTTCATTGTGTATGTACCACATTTCCTTTATTGAATCATCTATCAAAGGACATTTTGGTTGTTTCCGGAAATAAACCCACATATATGTACGGGCAAATAATTTTTGACAAAGGAGCCATAAATGTACAATGAAGAAAAGAGTC
>NW_006445178.1:0-201 GCF_000325575.1 Pteropus alecto | reverse complement strand
ACATAAAAAATACCTCTCATAAAATGAGAACAGTACGTGATAAGAATTGAAAATATAGCATATAAAAATAACTAACTATAGATGATAAAAGTTCCGGGTGAAAACCTATTCTGCTTTCTGTATACTTTATACAGAAAAATAATGTCTTCTGGCATTATCACCAAACGTTGGAAACATGGTTGAAGTTGGTCAGAGCAGTCA
>NW_006445177.1:0-201 GCF_000325575.1 Pteropus alecto | reverse complement strand
TTGACTTAAAGTCGACTGACGTCAGCGTCGGCCACATCAACACAGTCCCTGCGCAGCAGCATCTCGACAGGTGTTTGAACAAACAGCCGGGCGTCCCGGCCCAGCCAAGCGTCCCATAAACGCCGAGCACGAGGATCAGACGCTCAGGCGTGTTCCTCCTCCTCCTCGCCGGCACCCCGGTTTCCTCTCCTCCGACGCAGA
>NW_006445176.1:0-201 GCF_000325575.1 Pteropus alecto | reverse complement strand
GAGAGACTTGAGTGCTTTCTCTAATCTAATTCACTGTATGACCTGGAACCAGTCCCTTAACTTTGCTGGGCTTTGACCTATAAAATGAAGGACCCAGGTGATCTGTGATTCTGTGATTCAGACTTTACCTTTGCAAAGGCTCGGGTTCCAAACTCTTTAAAAGATTTGGAAAAGACCAACTCATCTAAATCAGTGCTTCTG
>NW_006445175.1:0-201 GCF_000325575.1 Pteropus alecto | reverse complement strand
TGTGTGTGTGTGTGTGTGTGCGCGCGCGCGCTGAGCTGATTTGTGCATGCATTTGAGTCTCGGGGGAGAGGGGAGTGGGCCAGCATCCCCACCTCCCCTGCTCCTACTGCCCCTCCTTGGCTGTGGGGTCCACTTCCAACCCGCTCCTCAGCTCTGAAGTGGGGCTATATCTTTCTATTCCAGATGCCCCACAGAACCTCA
>NW_006445174.1:0-201 GCF_000325575.1 Pteropus alecto | reverse complement strand
TGGAGAATCCCAGAGAAAGAGATTGCTGTGGCCTGGAGCTTTATGAGACGCCTCTGTGACTGGCAGACACATGCCATCATACACATCAAGATGCCTTCAAGATATCATCGGTAGAGAAAATCAGCAGATAATTATCAAGTCCCTACTATGTGCCAGTCTATTATACTGACTGGGTAGCCTCTCTTTCGTTTTTTTTTTTTT
>NW_006445173.1:0-201 GCF_000325575.1 Pteropus alecto | reverse complement strand
ATCATATACCCCTGGACACTATTCACCCAGGCCTTGTGATCTCTTGATGACTCGAGGACACCAGATGGGAAACAGCGCCTGAGTCAACGACCACTAGAGAAAATGTACAGAACATCTGTGGGGAAGCTTGAGTACTTCTTGGAAGCTGTCTCAAGCCCCTTGGATTTGGGAAATACAAAATTCTCTTTTCCTGGAAGAAAC
>NW_006445172.1:0-201 GCF_000325575.1 Pteropus alecto | reverse complement strand
CCGCCTGCTAGTGACACTGGACTGTCTTCTCTCCTACTTCTCTCCTGGGCACCCCGTGCCACGTGCTGTGTCCTCTCTTCCCTTGAGTGTCACTGTGGGTCACTCCTGCCTCCACTGTCCTTTTCCCGGTCCAGCATTCCACCTCCACCTGCTCGCTCGCCAGCATCAGGGGTACCAGAGCCTCCACATTTATGTCTAATC
>NW_006445171.1:0-201 GCF_000325575.1 Pteropus alecto | reverse complement strand
GCTTCTGTGTTTATAGCTGGTGTCTTTAACTTGCCGCGGTCTGCTTTGTGTAACTATAACAGCTCGACAACACTTTCCATTTCCCCTTCCCCTCCTTTGGGCTGTTGTATTCATTAATCCTCTTCTACATATGCTATGAATCGCAGCCTACAGTAGTGTTGTTTTTGCTTTAAACAGTCAAATATCTTTTAAAGAAATTTT
>NW_006445170.1:0-201 GCF_000325575.1 Pteropus alecto | reverse complement strand
CCCTCTTTATATAGACAGTAGGCCTGCTCGTTAAACATTTTAAAGTGAGAAAATGGGTGAAAGGCCTTTAGTTTTTTGGGTTTTTTTTTTTTTTTTCTGTTTTGGTGCTCTCTTCTCGTCCACTGTAGACACCTCCCACCTACAGACCCCAGTGTGGTTCTAGTCTTCCTTTCGTTATTCCCCAGAGAGGTCTGTGTCTAC
>NW_006445169.1:0-201 GCF_000325575.1 Pteropus alecto | reverse complement strand
AGATGACACTCCCTGGTCTAAAACCACTCCAAAAGCGGAGGAGCAGAGATTAAGTACGAATCACACTGTTTGCTAATAACATAACTAGACCAAAATGGGAAGGATGTGTAGTAGCGGATATACACAAAGGCAAAAAGAAAGTACGATGCTGCACAACACACAACAAGGAATGTAAGAAGCATGAACTGAAGTAGGCTGGAA
>NW_006445168.1:0-201 GCF_000325575.1 Pteropus alecto | reverse complement strand
CTATTAAGTGAGATGATAAATCCTTGCACAGTTTAGGCTACTATGCCAGTATCCTATTGTTCGTAGCTGTAATATTCAAACTCATAGAGCACAAGGATGAATGAGACCCTGTCTCTGACATCATGGACTCACAGTCTAGCCAAGGAACTTATATTAGAGGGACATTTTGCCTGGGTCTTGAAGTATGGGTAGGAGTTTATC
>NW_006445167.1:0-201 GCF_000325575.1 Pteropus alecto | reverse complement strand
ACGTCCTTAGCTTAGACGGTTTACTCCTTGCTGCTCAGTAGCGTTCCCGCCCACCAAGTCCCATTGCCTATGTCGATGCCACTTTCCAGTGTGGCCTCTCACAGATCAAGCTGCTATGGACATTTACGCAAAGGTTTCGATGTGAACATAAGTTGTCGTTTACCCAGGAGCGGGGTTCCTGGGTATAGGAAACTTCCTACG
>NW_006445166.1:0-201 GCF_000325575.1 Pteropus alecto | reverse complement strand
TGAAAAATTGAAGGGAAGCTAGTGTGTGTGATGTTTGAGGTAGATTATGGTAGAAAATGAAACCGGAAATGATAATAGATTGTGTCAAACCTTCTAGGCCATGGCAACATTTGGGATTTCATTCTAAGTGAGAGTTTCATTCAATGAGTGTTCTATAATTGGAGGTTTCTGATCAGAAGACTATGTGATCTGACTTAACAA
>NW_006445165.1:0-201 GCF_000325575.1 Pteropus alecto | reverse complement strand
CAGGGCAGTGTGGCCACTCTAAAACTTGGGGAAAGATCCACAGCACAGGGGGCACTTGCCTCCCTCAGCTCCTACCCTTACTCTCGAGGAAGTTAACGGCCACTGATTGTGATGGTTAATTTTGTGTCAACTCGACCAGGCCCTAGGGTACCCAGATATTATCATTATTATTCTGGGTGTGTCTGTGGGGTGTTTCTGGAT
>NW_006445164.1:0-201 GCF_000325575.1 Pteropus alecto | reverse complement strand
CAGAACTGTAGTTTGCCCATCTTGTGACCCTAGATCCAATGGGCTGAGGGCACCGGGTTTTGAGTCATCATATGTCAGCCCAAATTCCACCACTAGCCATATATGTGACATGGAGCAGGACATTTAGCTACTTGGATCCTCAGTTTACCCACCAGAAAATGGGAACCCATGATCCCTATTCTGTTCCAGCTCACAAGATTA
>NW_006445163.1:0-201 GCF_000325575.1 Pteropus alecto | reverse complement strand
GCTTTATTATGCAGATTGGAGAAATGACAGATGGAGGACAAGAGGAGTTCCAGTGCCTAGTTCTACCTGGGAAAGAGGAAAAAGATTTGCAGATGAAAAAAAGAACTAGATTGAGAAAGAAGGTTCTTAGTTTGGGGGAATTTTCTTTTTTTAAGGAGTTATGGGAGTGATGCAGGACAGGGCAAATTTCCCAGAGTGGGG
>NW_006445162.1:0-201 GCF_000325575.1 Pteropus alecto | reverse complement strand
AGACTAGATTTGAGAGCAGTGGGGGGTGGGGCGATAGGGAAAGCCCATGGTTACAAAGGCTTCCCAGGGGGAAGTAATGTAGATAGCTGGTTGAAGAACGAGTAGAAATCTTTCAGGTAGACAAGGCAATGAGAATGTGCCAGAGCATGGCACCAGAATACAAATGAATGCATATCTTCCTTCCTAAAAAAAATATCTTGC
>NW_006445161.1:0-201 GCF_000325575.1 Pteropus alecto | reverse complement strand
TTCTGCATTTGATGACCCACAGAGAGATGCATGGCTAGAATCTGGTCTCATGACAGCACTGAAGGTACAAAAGAACAAGGCAAAGGTGCTGTAGAATTATCCAGAAGAAAAAAAAAATTAAACCTTAAAGAATAAGGAAGATACCTCCCTAACTACTCCTGGGACTTTGAACTATAAGACTTGGAAGTTGACTCTAAAATC
>NW_006445160.1:0-201 GCF_000325575.1 Pteropus alecto | reverse complement strand
CTTTTGGATTTTGAACCACTTACAAGTATTATATAGTCAAAAGTTAAATCCATAAAAATTTATAAATAAAATCCACTTATTCATAGGGCAGGTATTTGCCAACTATTTTATGCCAGCCACTGTGTTAGGTTATCATAGTCATTTTGTTAACTTGGCAACAATGTGTTTTTTTCTAAGGAATAGATTCCTGAGTGTTACAAA
>NW_006445159.1:0-201 GCF_000325575.1 Pteropus alecto | reverse complement strand
GTGCCAGGTCATGGGGTGGGAATCGGGGGCAAGGCAGGAAGATAGCCCCAGGAGCTGGTGTCCTGCATCGAGGAGCTCCTGGGGTCTCCAGGGAGGTGTGCGGAGCCAGCTCTCTGCTGGAGACATAGTGATTACCCCAAAAGGGAGACACCGAGGCAGGGAGACGTGCCTTGGCCCTGTGGTTGGGAAAGGGGGCTCTGC
>NW_006445158.1:0-201 GCF_000325575.1 Pteropus alecto | reverse complement strand
TCTCTAGAATCTAGAATGTTCCTGTTGCTCAAATTTTCTATACATCTGTCTCTGCAACCCCAAATCTGGGCCCTCTCCATGGGGCCGGATTCTGCGCTAATTCTACAGCTAAAGGACAAAAGAATGGGGGTTAAGGTACAGGTTATAGTGTCTGGTTGGCCATACTGTGCCAGCCAAGTAGCAAGAGGGCAGGGGTGGCTA
>NW_006445157.1:0-201 GCF_000325575.1 Pteropus alecto | reverse complement strand
ATGCTTCAGCATCTGGGTTTGGTTCTTGTTCTCTTCAAACCCGTTCATTGTGTACTGGCTTGAGAAGCTGTCTGGACAGTTCGATCACCATTTATAACTCAGGCACATGATGGGGAGAGGGGAGCAGACACGGGGGTGGAGAAGTTAGGAGGAAGCATCAACCCCGAATCCCATTTCACTCGATTAGAAAACAACTAGAAC
>NW_006445156.1:0-201 GCF_000325575.1 Pteropus alecto | reverse complement strand
GGGAATCCTGGCTTCCTCAAGTCTCCACATGGTCCTCTGTCATGTGGGAGGGGTTCAGGTAATGCTGCGATCTTTCCTCTGCCCTCCCCTAGAGATCCAGGGCTACTGGGTGTCCAATAGCTTTCTCCTCAGCCGGGTGATGCCAGCGGGGGTGTGGGAGTGACCCAGTATTCTCTCCCGTGAGGGCAGGTCAGTGGGAGC
>NW_006445155.1:0-201 GCF_000325575.1 Pteropus alecto | reverse complement strand
CTGGCCAGAGAAGCAGCCGGGTCCCCGTGAACAGCAAACACGGGCACGGCTCCGTCGCCTGAGGCCGATTTTGCTCGGAAGAATTACGCCGTCCACAGTAACATCCCCACACTCGTGCGGGAACGCCCTCTATGAGAGCTTGTAGGAAACCCAAGAATGATTCCGGTGCTGGGCCTCACGGTTTCGCACACACACGACTAA
>NW_006445154.1:0-201 GCF_000325575.1 Pteropus alecto | reverse complement strand
TGGCTCTCATCCTCATGCTTAGAGTCTCATGGACATGAAATGGCTTCTGTGGCTCCAGGCACTACAGTCTCATTCAAGGAAGGAGAAAAGGAGGCCAAGGGAGAGTGGAATCGCCTGGTGTCAGGGGAAATGCTGTAGGGATAAGGCATAGGCAGCAGGTTGGCCTCATCCACCCAGGAGGAGCAGGTAGGCCTGAGGAAG
>NW_006445153.1:0-201 GCF_000325575.1 Pteropus alecto | reverse complement strand
TGGACTCAGGTTGAAGGACCAATGAGCTTGTGCACGTGCACTCATTCAGTACCCATCTGCCATCCCTTCATCCATCCACTCACCCATCCATCCACCATCCCCTCATCCATCCATCCACCATCCCCTCACCCATCCACCATCCACCATCCCCTCATCCATCCACTCACCATTCCCTCTCTCATCCATCCATCCATCTTTCAA
>NW_006445152.1:0-201 GCF_000325575.1 Pteropus alecto | reverse complement strand
TCCGTTTCCCCAGCTGGAAAGCGGGAATGACCCCGTCGATGGCTGAGAGAGCAAAGCCCTGCGCAGGAGCCGGGCATGCACGAGCATCAAGCACACGGCCGTCGTCACGGTCACCTCGCACTTCCCCTCCAGCCGCAGAGTGAACCAGCCGTGCACATCTCCACGCGCCGCACGCGTCCTGCCTTCGAGCTGTCGGGACCT
>NW_006445151.1:0-201 GCF_000325575.1 Pteropus alecto | reverse complement strand
TCACGCAGTAGGGTAGAAAGAGGACGCGGCAGGTGCGGCCTGCCCCACCCACGATTCCGTTTGTGTCTCCGCAAGGGCGTCTCCTGGTACCTTCCCCGTGGACACCTTGGGGAGAAATAATCACTTGGGAGGTAAAAGATCCCATATTTACCCCTGCAATGTCCGCGCCTTCACAGAACAAAGAATCGTTCATGTTTTTGT
>NW_006445150.1:0-201 GCF_000325575.1 Pteropus alecto | reverse complement strand
GAAGATGTGGTACATATATACAATGGAATACTTCTTAGCTATAAAAAATGATGAGATATTGTCATTTGTAACAACGTAGATGAATCTTGAAAGTAACATCATGAAAAGTGAAATGTCGGATGGAAAAAAAATAAGAACCACATGATTTCACTCATATTTGGGACAAAAAACAGAAAGCAACAAACAAACTCATAGACACAG
>NW_006445149.1:0-201 GCF_000325575.1 Pteropus alecto | reverse complement strand
GGGGGAGCGCAGGCCTGCCCTATACCTGCCTCCCGGGCAAACGCTCATCCTCCCCCTGCTTGCACCTCCAGGGGCCGTGCTCTGCCGGGAGTCTGGGCGCGCCGAGCCCAGCCACGTGGACAGGCGCGGGTAGCCGCGACACCTCCCTAACATGATGCTGAGAGTCAACGCAGTGACCGAGTGACCGGTCCTGGAGTTGTA
>NW_006445148.1:0-201 GCF_000325575.1 Pteropus alecto | reverse complement strand
TTTTTTGAACTGGACACCGGCGCAGTTAGTGTTTGGCCTGGGGATGCGAGTTCTCGGACCTGGCTGAAGGAACGCGCAGAGACGAGACCCTTGTACTGAGAAGAGATGAACTCAGAGTCCCCCCCTCCCTCGTATTTGTCCTGACCTTAAAGGTGTCCCTCTGTTCCGTTCAGATCTGCAGCTGCCAGAACTGGCAGGACA
>NW_006445147.1:0-201 GCF_000325575.1 Pteropus alecto | reverse complement strand
GTTAGTGTTAGGATTAATGTTAGTTTTATGGTTAGGGTGATGGTTAGCATTAGGCTTAGGGTTAAGTTAGTTTTAGGTTTAAGGTTAAGGTTAGGTAGGATTAAGGTTAAGGTTAGCGTTAGTGTTAGCTTTAGTGTTAGCATTAGGTTTAGGGTTAGTGTTAAGATAAGCAGTTAAGGTTAGGATTATTGTTAGTGTATA
>NW_006445146.1:0-201 GCF_000325575.1 Pteropus alecto | reverse complement strand
AAGGTGGCCGCGTCGACCTGAATGTGAGAGTTAGCGAGTCGCACGGAGACGCACAGGCGGGGAAGGATCTCGTGTTCGCACCGGCCGCGGGGCACAGGCCATGCCACTCGCCGTCGAGGTGAAGGAGGCCTGTCACACGCTGTGACACAGGCGAACCCCAAAGACACCGTGCTGAGCGAAGAGCCCCAGGCCCGAAGCGGC
>NW_006445145.1:0-201 GCF_000325575.1 Pteropus alecto | reverse complement strand
GGTAGGAGGGGCAGAGACGCGGAACAAGCTGGTCCCATATCTTGTGGCGGTTAAAAATCAGGGGGAATACCTTGGCTGCGGAGGTCCTCCCGGAGGATCAAGAAGTGCTGGCAGAGGGCACTGTTTCTTTGTAGAGCGCCCCACCCCCCGCGCCCAGCTTGCAGACGCAGGCAGCCGCCATATCTGAGCTCCACCAACCTG
>NW_006445144.1:0-201 GCF_000325575.1 Pteropus alecto | reverse complement strand
CAGAGCAAACGTCAGTTCTTAAACAAACAGGAAACGCATTCTCTAAAGTGTGTATTGCTACAAAGCCGTTTCGAGAAACACAAAATGCAGACTTTTAATTTATTTATTTTTCAGATGAACAAGTGATACCATATGGTTAACCTTCGGAGCTGAAACATCTTCTGCAAACATTCGAGCAAAGGGAGGTGGAAAGCTAGAAGT
>NW_006445143.1:0-201 GCF_000325575.1 Pteropus alecto | reverse complement strand
GACGAACATCTCTGGTCCCTTCGCCTTTCCCGAGGTGACCCATCCCTCCTCTGGCCAGTCTCCAGGTGTGATTCTTTTCATACCAAATGCTCCCACCCGTCACCTGGTCCCTACAGAGTGGGAGAACTACGAGGGACCTCAAATGCCTCTGTTCTGGACTCCTCATGCTGCCTTTTTGAAAAAATTAGTAGACTCTTTTTT
>NW_006445142.1:0-201 GCF_000325575.1 Pteropus alecto | reverse complement strand
TGTGTGTGTTTGTGTTTGTGTGTCTGTGTGTCTGTGTGTCTGTTTGTTTGTCTGTTTGTCTGTCTGTGTGTTTGTGTGTCTGTTTGTTTGTCTGTTTGTTTGTGTTTGTGTCTGTGTGTTTGTGTGTCTGTTTGTCTGTGTGTCTGTGTTTGTGTGTTTGTGTGTCTGTTTGTGTGTCTGTGTTTATGTGTCTGTTTGTCT
>NW_006445141.1:0-201 GCF_000325575.1 Pteropus alecto | reverse complement strand
GTACAGCCACGGTTACTTCAGGCAGCGGTGATGCCTACGAAGAAAGTAAGGCGGGATCAGTGAATGCAGTGCGGCTGCGGGAAAGAGAGCGATCAAATGGAGCAAATAGATAACGGGGGGTTCCAGGGACGGTTGACGTTTGAGGTGAGGTCTGGATTAAGTGTCCCATTATGAGACTGTGGTGAGACTGGGCAGAGGAAG
>NW_006445140.1:0-201 GCF_000325575.1 Pteropus alecto | reverse complement strand
GAGAAAAATGTTGATGGAACTGAAGAAAACAGTGAAAGACTTATTAGTTGGAAATAATATGGGCTCAAGTTGGCTGTGAAAAATGGTTTGAGTTTTCTTCTAATTACAATTGTTATCCAGTAGAGCATTTTCTCCAAGGCAGTGATGTTATTTGATTTTTTTTTTTTAATTTAAACGTACACACACACACACACACACACA
>NW_006445139.1:0-201 GCF_000325575.1 Pteropus alecto | reverse complement strand
GACACGATTATGGGTTAAAAATGCTTACACACAAACCAACACAGTAGGCTTATGCTTCGTGAGGGCAGGCACTCTTGTCTATGTTTTTCACCCCTATCTACTTGGTACACAGTAAACATTCAGTATTTGATGAGCAAATGCACTTTATGAGAATACGGACACATTCGAGAGAAAGGAATCCATCCAACAAGAGAGGCGTTT
>NW_006445138.1:0-201 GCF_000325575.1 Pteropus alecto | reverse complement strand
CTGCTGAGTGCCATTACTGATCATGTTGGTGTTTTTCAGCTGGTTCATCTGCTGCTGTGTCTGCGTGCCCCCTCCTCCCAGACTACCACTGGGCTTCATAGCTCCCTTCAGCTGGCTATTTTAACTGGATAGATCCATTATCATGGGGTTCTCTGTTCTAGCCGCTTGCATGCTATTATTAATTGTAAATATGTCTCTTTC
>NW_006445137.1:0-201 GCF_000325575.1 Pteropus alecto | reverse complement strand
TTCTTACTCTTTACTCTACCTGCCTGGCTGCTTCAATTTCAATGGCACTTCCTCCAGAAAGGTCTATGTGGAACATGCAACCTGGACCAGCTTCCCTCTGTCTGCTCGAGTTTATTGCTGGCTCAGGTCTTAACCCTTCCTGTGTCTATGCACTCTGCAAGTAACTTCGAAGTTCCTCTCATGGCCGAGGAGGAGGCTGGT
>NW_006445136.1:0-201 GCF_000325575.1 Pteropus alecto | reverse complement strand
CTTCGCTCTTTGGTTTCGGAGCCTGTTTCTGGAAACATGGCTGGTTTAAGGTCTCAAATAGCCCCCCTTTGCTACAAAACTCCTCCAAATCCCAGACGAGGCGTAACAAACAAATCACTTTTAAACACAAAACTGAGTCGTGTTTATTTTTATTTGTAATAATGTCGATATAACAACATTTACCATTTTAACTATTTTTAA
>NW_006445135.1:0-201 GCF_000325575.1 Pteropus alecto | reverse complement strand
TTCCTGGAACGTAATCAAATGGTGTCATTACCTATTGTTGAAATCCTTCAGTGACTCTTGTTCCTTTAAATGATAATTCTAAGCTTCTTAGCATGGCATGTCAATGTCCTGGATTTCTTTTCAGTTTTACCTCTCATTTGCACCTCTTACTTAGGCAATTTCCCAGTACTATGCACTTCCACACTTTCACAATTTTGCATA
>NW_006445134.1:0-201 GCF_000325575.1 Pteropus alecto | reverse complement strand
GAGGAAGTCCTTACTTCATGCAGATGCCATAATAACGTCTGGGAAGGTCGACTTTCTCGTCTATACAGTAGCAAATGAAACAGACCAAAATCTTTGCACTCGTGGAGCCTATGTTAGAAACGGCTTTTTGGGGGTGTGGCTACCTAGTCATCGTTATGTCCAGCTATCTGTGGGACATTTCATTATCAAGTAAAGTATTTC
>NW_006445133.1:0-201 GCF_000325575.1 Pteropus alecto | reverse complement strand
ATCAAGAATATTGATTAACGATTTAGTGTGAACACGAAAGGAAGCTTCTAGTGGTTTGGGTGGCAGATTTGGACTTTCCCAAAATTTTATCAGTAAATAGGATGAAAATACAGAAAATATTACAATATTGGAGGGGTCATTAATTTATGCCCATATGTTAAAAAAAAACAGCAAAATCAGTCTCAAATAGGTTAAAAGTAT
>NW_006445132.1:0-201 GCF_000325575.1 Pteropus alecto | reverse complement strand
TCTGGTGCTTGGGAACGCACTCCACCCCGTGGTCCAGCTCTTCGTTATCTCGAATCCAGCACTCTCTCTTGTCTTATAATGCTTCATACCTGTTGTGTATCACCTCTCCAGCTAACGTGCAAGATATGGAACTGCAGCCATATCTCGCCTGGTTCTCTATATACAAATATATGGTTCAAAAAGCCCATTTTAAGTTCCTGC
>NW_006445131.1:0-201 GCF_000325575.1 Pteropus alecto | reverse complement strand
CTACCTTCAAGTCAGGCTGTGTCCCCTGAGTGAAACCCCCAGCTTTGGCAGCTCCTAGTCCTTGGGTTATGCTGCCTGCCCAACCCTGTTCCCAGGCTTTAGCCAATTCCCCAGCTCCCCAGACAGTGCCCTCAGCCTAGGCTCTGCCCCAGACACACCCCTCCCCGAGACACCTTCCTGGAAATCTAGCTTCTGCCTAAA
>NW_006445130.1:0-201 GCF_000325575.1 Pteropus alecto | reverse complement strand
ATGGTTTACTGAATATTTTAAGTCCACCATTGAGACCTACTCCTCAGAAAAAAGATTCCTCTCAAAACGTTACTTCACATTGGTAACACACCTGGTCACACAAGAGCCCTGATGGAGATGAACAATGAGATTTATGTTGTTTTCACGCCTACTAACACATCCATTCACAGCCCATGGATCAAGGAGTAATTTCAACTTTCA
>NW_006445129.1:0-201 GCF_000325575.1 Pteropus alecto | reverse complement strand
ATCCTTGAGAATGTTCCATGTGCACTGGAGAAGAACATATAAGCAGATGTTTTGGAGTGAAAGGCTTGGTAAATGTCAATTATGTCCAGTCGGTCTAATGTATCATTTAAAGATGTGATTTCTTTATTGATTTTCTGTTTGAATGACCTGTCCATATCTAACAGTGGGGTATTTAGGTTTCTTACTATGATAGTGTTTTGC
>NW_006445128.1:0-201 GCF_000325575.1 Pteropus alecto | reverse complement strand
TGACAGTCCATATAATGAAACAGTTTACAGCAATATAAGAAAATGAGCTTTCAAATGATGAAAAGACATTGAGGAAGCTTATTCCTAAATGAAAGAAAGCAATCTGAAAGACTACATATACTATAAGAATCCATGTTAATGATATTCTGGAAAAGAAATACTATGGAGATAGTAAAAATATGAATGGTTGCTAGAGTTTGG
>NW_006445127.1:0-201 GCF_000325575.1 Pteropus alecto | reverse complement strand
TAATATATATAAGCATACATAATCAATACAATATGGATATTATATTAAACAAAATGTTATGTTAGATTAAGAATAAGAAAAATAATTTTTAAAAAAAATTTTGTCTTCACTTAGTCCTTCTTCAATGCTTTCTCTTTCTTACAAAGATCTGAGTTGTATATATATATTGTTTCACTTTTCTCTAAAGGACTTCTTTAAAAC
>NW_006445126.1:0-201 GCF_000325575.1 Pteropus alecto | reverse complement strand
TGCGCTAAAACTCGGGCCCAGACCGGAAGTTCTTACGGCTGCTCCTCCACCACCATGCACTCTGCCTCCGCGTTTACGCGCAGGCGATGGCAGAATGTGCTCTCATCTTTCTCTCCAGTTGGTTTATCAGGGCTTTGGTCCAACCTCTGCAGAGGGCCCCCCACCACTCCTCTTTGGGGGAAAGAGGCCTATTCACTTACT
>NW_006445125.1:0-201 GCF_000325575.1 Pteropus alecto | reverse complement strand
CTTTGTCTATATTGTTCACTGCTATATCCTGTAGTACATAGAACAGTGCCTGGCACATGGTGAGTACTCAGAAAAAAACTATTGAGTGTGTGAATGAAATCAAGTGGAAATGGCCAGTGGTCTATTGGTTATAATAATAAATGCTAATATTTTTAAGTATTTACTACAGAACAGATACCATTCTAAATACTTTGTAACTAT
>NW_006445124.1:0-201 GCF_000325575.1 Pteropus alecto | reverse complement strand
TGCGTGGAGCTGGGTAGGATGTTCAAAACACTATACACCTGACACAGCCTGGATCCCGCCCACTTCGATCTGTGCCAGCTGAGAAGGAGGGTGGCTGTCCACGGCCGGCCGGCGGGCCCTCAGGATGGCTTCTCGCCATCTCTCTTCCGTGCAGAGCCCCTGGGCACAAACGACAGCCCACAGTCAAGCAAAAGCCTTGTA
>NW_006445123.1:0-201 GCF_000325575.1 Pteropus alecto | reverse complement strand
TATGCACAGAAAGAAATAGGTACATAGTTATTCTTTCATTCATCTGGTGTGATGTTGAAAATATTTGACAATGGATACAAGGGATACAAACTGTCACTCCCTGGCGTGCCTTTGTGTGTAGACTCAATATCAGCTCTGGGCTCAACCAGTTTTCTTAAGCACCTACGATGTGCTGAAATCTATGCTTTGTATTCATCGTCT
>NW_006445122.1:0-201 GCF_000325575.1 Pteropus alecto | reverse complement strand
CCGCAGCGCCAGGACGCCCCGCCCCGGCCCGTCTCCGGATCCGTCCCACGGAGGCCGAGACACACCCCCCACCATAACGGTCTCGCCTGCACGACGTGCACCCTGCCGAGCCCCCGTCACCAGCTGAACCGTCCACTGCGCTTCAGCCCTCGGCAGGCCTGTGACGGACGAGTCCCTAACAGGGCTCGGCAAAAGTTCTCC
>NW_006445121.1:0-201 GCF_000325575.1 Pteropus alecto | reverse complement strand
AAGACATTGTGTCACCAAATTCCTATCGCTGACATCTGTTACCCCCATACTCCCACACCCAACCGAGGGAATCAAGAACAATGACTCCAGCTCCACTGCAGTGCGTGTCCCCATCCCGGGAGATGGGGGACATGGCAGAAGGGGACAAGGCAGCCCACCTTTTGGTTGAGAGAGAAGATGATGATAACTTGTCCCAGAAGA
>NW_006445120.1:0-201 GCF_000325575.1 Pteropus alecto | reverse complement strand
CAGTTTTTGGCAAAGCTCAGCTGTTGAAACCAATCCCTTCTCTTTCCTTCTGTCTATGTCTCAAGGCAAAACCTTATCAAGCAGATGTTTTCAGAGGTTTATTATGGCCTCTTGTAACCCTCTGAAAGGGAAGGAAGGAAAGAAGGAAAAGTGGGAGTGAAGCTGCCTGTGTAATATCCAGAAAACTATGATTTTTTAAAA
>NW_006445119.1:0-201 GCF_000325575.1 Pteropus alecto | reverse complement strand
TAAGTACTCTGTGCTCAGTTGCTCATCTGAAATATGAGGATAATGATTATACTTACGTCATGGGTTTGAGGTGAGGATTAAATGAGTTAATCCACATTAAGTGAGTAGAACAGTACTTGGTATATCAAAATCTGTAAAGAAATGTGTGCTTTATTGTTATTTTAAATATTAATATTTATCTATTCTTAATCAGTGGTCAGA
>NW_006445118.1:0-201 GCF_000325575.1 Pteropus alecto | reverse complement strand
TGCGCCTGGCCACCTCTCCCTTTTGTCCACACTTGGCTCCATGCTTAGAATATCCCTTTGCACTTTTCCTGAGGGCTAAGATAAGGGCTAAGTCCAGGGCTAAGTATGACCTTCCCGAGACCATGTGCAGATCCTCCGAGCCAGAAGCTTTTCACTCTAGGAAAATTTGGTTTGGGTCTTTCTTACAGTGCTAATGGTAGT
>NW_006445117.1:0-201 GCF_000325575.1 Pteropus alecto | reverse complement strand
GAGATTTCTCCAGCACCTGTGGTTAACAGTCTCCCCAGCCTCTCAGAGCCCCGTGTGCCCCTTAGCTAAGACCCTGGGGGGCTGACCCAAACCCCACTCTTTTGGTTGGAACTGACCAAACGGCCTTAGCCCAGGAACCCCAAAGCACACCCCACCCACAGCCCCTAATAAAGGCATGGGCCCTGCCTCGCTCTGCTCTCT
>NW_006445116.1:0-201 GCF_000325575.1 Pteropus alecto | reverse complement strand
GTGCCACGTATGGGGAATGGTGCTTTGGGGTTCAATGGGAAGTGAGCTGATTTTATAAGTTGTAATCGATTTTATAAGGAGAATACTAATACATTCGTTAGTAAATATTTTATCATGATGAAGATTTTTGTTTCTCTAAATGGCCCTGTAACTGCAAGGACATGGATGAAATATCCACAGGTGAGGACGCCCGCTACTTTG
>NW_006445115.1:0-201 GCF_000325575.1 Pteropus alecto | reverse complement strand
GCCATAAAAAAAATATCATTGAATGGCCAGTTTCAATGATATTTCACTCTACTTCCAATACCATTCTCATTCTTCAACCCAAGAGCTCCCCCTGTCTCTTGGAGTCCTTGGCCCGATAGTCATTTCCTTTCACCCCCAACCAGCCTTTCTCCTCCTCTACCAGGTCGCTGGCCTCGCTTCCCATCATGACTTTCTGTATTC
>NW_006445114.1:0-201 GCF_000325575.1 Pteropus alecto | reverse complement strand
TGGTGGAATATGTTCTTTAATGGTTGGCAGAAACGCCCCCTTACTGGAAAAAAAAAAAAAAGCATAACAAAGAAACAAGAAAATCTTGTGCATATTTGTGTACATGCATGTGTATGTATATGTCTGTGTATTAAGGCAATGAGTAATAGCCGAAAAGATATATTAAATGCCCTTTTGATTTAGCATCACTGCGAGCATTTA
>NW_006445113.1:0-201 GCF_000325575.1 Pteropus alecto | reverse complement strand
TATAATCATCTGAGATAATCTTTTTATCTCTTTCATATATAGTATAATATAGGAGAGACTACAACGCTACTAGCTTCACCAAAAATCTTAGTTACAGCCCACTTTGCCTGCTCAAGAGGTACTACTATTAAGCCTCAAAAGCCAGGGGGTTCCCCTCCTGCTGCTATATAACATGAAGATGCAAGACTATGCCAGGAAGGT
>NW_006445112.1:0-201 GCF_000325575.1 Pteropus alecto | reverse complement strand
GCAGGGACTGCGGGGTCAAGCACTGAAATGGGCCAAACCTCAGGTCTCCTCAGGGTGACCCAATGAGCCTTTTCCCAGGACAGTCCTTGTTTATAACCACTTGATCCCAAACTAACGGCCCCCTCTCAGTCTCAAAAGAGTCCCTTTTACATGTCCTCAAGGTTAATGCCGCCAGCATAAGACACGTGGGCGTCATGAACC
>NW_006445111.1:0-201 GCF_000325575.1 Pteropus alecto | reverse complement strand
ATTCTAACCCTTACTGCAACGATAACCCTACCCTAGATTTTGAAATTACAATAACCCTAATCCTAACCACATACCCTAAACCTACCCTTAACTTTAACTCTAAAACTAACTCTAAACATAACCCTGACCCTAATATGAACCCGAGCCTTGATCCTAATCCTAAAATTAAAGCTAATCTTAACTCTAATTCTAACCCTAACC
>NW_006445110.1:0-201 GCF_000325575.1 Pteropus alecto | reverse complement strand
CACAGCCATGGGTTTGGTTCAAAAAGCTGAAAACCGACCCTCCAGGAAACGCGAATTCGTTTGTGGATATGCCACGAGTCCCACATCTTTGCTCCTCCTGGAGATTCAGTGACCCAAAGCATTCCACGAGGCCACCCTCTGGGAGGACTTCACTCCAGCTCCACCGGGAGCTGAGGAAGCGGTCCCATGTGCAGACATGTC
>NW_006445109.1:0-201 GCF_000325575.1 Pteropus alecto | reverse complement strand
CCCAGTCACCCCTAAAATGTGCCCAGAGCCTGAGGCTTATGTGACACAACAGCAATTTTAAAACGTCATTTTAGGGTTTGAGGGTATTTTTTTTTTATGCAAAACATTCACATTGTTATAGAGGAGGCCTTAGAAGAGCTTGTGTTTAGGAGTCTCTTAATTTGACTGTAATACCAACTGTGTGACCTTGGGCAAGTGACT
>NW_006445108.1:0-201 GCF_000325575.1 Pteropus alecto | reverse complement strand
CCAAGAACTACAAAGTGTGGAATTAATACTGGAAATCTGCTAGTTTTCATTGTGGAAATTCGTATGAAGCATGTTCAGGCATCATTTTTTTGGAAGAGAGCGTATATGCTGAAAATACATTAGCCTGCAGCGATTAACAATATGATATGGTGTTTCAATACTTCATTTCACATGTTGCCATTAAGAAGAGATAGAAATACT
>NW_006445107.1:0-201 GCF_000325575.1 Pteropus alecto | reverse complement strand
AGACTGTATCTTGTAAATTGATATTTTAAAATAATCCCAGCTAAAACTAACTTTAACAGTCAGTATGGGATATGTTTTGCCACAATAACAGACAGTGACTAAATCTCAATGGCTTAGTGCAACACGAGTTGATTTCTCACACAGCAGGTCCTGTGTAGATAGATCGGAGGGCTCTGTCCATCACAATCACATGGGGACCCA
>NW_006445106.1:0-201 GCF_000325575.1 Pteropus alecto | reverse complement strand
AGATGACTAGGGCGGGACACTGCTCTCCAGGAGGGGAGCGACAGGAAGCCGCCGTGGCAGCGCACACACAGGGACCGGCGGCTTTTCCATGGCCAAGTCCTCTCTCCCCCGGCCAGTTCCTCATTTGACATCACTCCCGAAATAGTATTTCACTTAAAAAATAATTTCCTAAAGTCGTCACGCCTGGTTCTGTTCTGGAAT
>NW_006445105.1:0-201 GCF_000325575.1 Pteropus alecto | reverse complement strand
TTGCTGCTGCAATCCTGTGGGCATTTAGAGAATAACGGAGTGTAGATTATCATAAAAATTAATTTGATGCCATCAAGTGTATATTTTATTAATGACACCTGAGTGTTTGATCATGAATAATCATTCTCTACTGCCATACGGTGGCCATAGTCTATGTCACCATAAAACTTGACACTCTACTGCCATCTGGTGGTATTTTTT
>NW_006445104.1:0-201 GCF_000325575.1 Pteropus alecto | reverse complement strand
ACGCAGGGTCTGCCAGCCCTTGCTGGGAATGGCTCGTAGCCGGGCATATGGCTGTGTCCCAAACAGTGGTATCTCCGTACGTCACACCCTAGCTTCTACCTCGTAGCTGGCCGAGCCTCGAGTATTTGCCGTCAGGCTCCGTACAGAAAAAGCTGGCCAACCCCCTATGCAGAAGACTGTCGCATGAAATACGTCATTTTC
>NW_006445103.1:0-201 GCF_000325575.1 Pteropus alecto | reverse complement strand
CCCTTTCGGGAGCTGTCGCTGGCTTCCGGAACGCGCGGGCACTGACGCCGTGCGGGAGAGCGTGTGCCTCCGGGGCTGGGCTCATCGAATTCAAACTGCTGTTTCTCCCATGTGGCCTGGCTTTTCCCCCGCTGCCAGCTTGCTCTGATGTTTCCTTCTTTCGTCCGGCAGGACGGACTTCCTCTCTGTCACCCACCCGCC
>NW_006445102.1:0-201 GCF_000325575.1 Pteropus alecto | reverse complement strand
TGAGCAGAAGACGAAACTCCGACCAGACTCAGGTCGTGCTGACGAGGGTCGTCAAGGCCCTGTCTGCGTGGGGCTGGGCCTGGAACTATGCTCGCTTTCTCCATTTCCAGCCCAGTTTCCCTGCGCTTGTCAATATTCTGTGTTTGTGCAGAACGTTGCCATTTACCTGCATTCATTTGGGAATGGGCGTAGTATGTATGT
>NW_006445101.1:0-201 GCF_000325575.1 Pteropus alecto | reverse complement strand
TTGATTTTATTGTCATCAGCCATCAGTTTGCTACCTGTGCTTAGGCGAGAAACCCACTTGTGGTGTTTCTTGAGTGTAGATTTTAAAGCCACAAAGTGCGTGTTCTGCAGAGTGCATAATAAAAGAGCCCCTTCCTCCAGTGTTAACTCGGATTGTCACTCGTCCATGTCCTCTGGCTCTGTCTCTGGCTCTGGTGTTTAA
>NW_006445100.1:0-201 GCF_000325575.1 Pteropus alecto | reverse complement strand
CAGTCATTCTGCAGTGGGGCCCACCTTAAAGACCTAATTTTAACGTGACTGCCTCTTTAAAGATGCTATTCCACATAAAGTCGCATTCTAAGGCACTGGTGAGGACCTCAACACATGTCTTTTGAGGGACACAATTTAACCCATTAAAAATGTGTGTGAGAGCACGTGTATGCAATTTCATCACATGTGTAGCTTTGTGTA
>NW_006445099.1:0-201 GCF_000325575.1 Pteropus alecto | reverse complement strand
AAACGATTCCACATCCTCCGCTGCCTCTTCCCCCCTGGGCGCCCCAGTTTTGAGTTGCGTGTAAGCTGTCGAACTAGCTTAATATTGTGTTAATTGTATTATATCGATACATATATTTTATAAGTGTAATCGTGCTCATAATGTCAATATTTTTTCTTAAACAAGATTAATAATATTTTGAATATTCCGTGACTCGGTTTG
>NW_006445098.1:0-201 GCF_000325575.1 Pteropus alecto | reverse complement strand
CATCATCATATATATCTGACCCTCTTTACCCTGACCTACCTCTCTCCTCCCCCTTTCCCTCTCTTGACAACTGAACTGTTGTCTGTGTCTGACTCTCTGTTTCTCTTGGTTGTTTCTTGCTTTCAATTTTATATTCTACAAAGGATTGAGATCATATGGTTCCCAATCTAGAAGGGGGATCGTGGGGTCATATGCTAAATC
>NW_006445097.1:0-201 GCF_000325575.1 Pteropus alecto | reverse complement strand
TGTGACAAGGAAATGATGAGATATGCTTTGTCACCCATGCCTATTATTTTGTATTCTCTCTAGGTACAAATAAGAATGGATGTCACTACTCTGGGGGGTATAAGAAAGTATAGGAAGGGCAGAAAACTAATGCTTAGAAAAAGAAACAATAAGTACCTGATCCAGTGTTCATGATTACAAATTTATAGCATTTCTATAATT
>NW_006445096.1:0-201 GCF_000325575.1 Pteropus alecto | reverse complement strand
TGCTCAGTGGGACCTCGCTGGACGACATGACCACATACAACTGGGACAGAGAGGGCTCTGTGGCCTGGAACTGGCACTCGAGAGCCAGGAGCGGACGGCGGACGGCGGCGCAGAGACGGTGGTGAGGAGGGTCACTCCCTGCCCTGCCCGGCCTCCTCCCGGACCTGACCCCCGGCCTCCCTCCACCCGACCCAGCCCGCC
>NW_006445095.1:0-201 GCF_000325575.1 Pteropus alecto | reverse complement strand
TGGCAATTGTGTGGGAACTAACAGTGCAACTTTCCTTCACAGTAAAAGCTGGGAGTTAACTTGGGGTGCACAGTAACTGATCATGCCAATGATTATACTTCCACGCTCAGTGAGTGCCAGTGTTCTGGTTTAGGGGACCCAATGCACATTATAACCCTAATTGTACTGCTCTTACTCTGAATGCACAATGCATTGCTGTGT
>NW_006445094.1:0-201 GCF_000325575.1 Pteropus alecto | reverse complement strand
GGCGAAATCGAGGTTCGGAGAGAGATTTAATGAACGCTGCGCCTCACGTAGCTGGAGACAGGATGCGAGGCTGAGCCGACCTAAGGTCGCAAACGGGCCCCAGCTCCTCCCAACGTCCCTGCTGGGGGTAGAGGACGCCAAAGTGATCAGAACAGATCTCGAAACAGATCCACTCGCATCCCTTGAGAAAATCCGTCGGCG
>NW_006445093.1:0-201 GCF_000325575.1 Pteropus alecto | reverse complement strand
GTTTTTAGTTTTTCCACAAATATGTACAATTGTCACCACCAAAAATTTTAGAACATTTTCATCACCTCAAAAAGCAACCTCGTACCCGTTGGCTGTCACTTCCCTGACGCCCACGTCTTCCCCTTCATGGCGCAAAGCAACTGTCACTCTACTTCCGGTCTCCACAGACCTCCCTGCTCTGGACATTTCGTGTGAATGGAA
>NW_006445092.1:0-201 GCF_000325575.1 Pteropus alecto | reverse complement strand
TCACCTCCTCCCTGACCTAGTGGAGGGAAATAGCCCGTTTCTAACGCACGCTTTGTAAAACCTCATCCGTCCTTCGGCCGTCAGTTAGCTATTACTGAAATGTATAATTACAGGGAGACGGACGCACAGGCAGGCAAAATAAGGAGTCAGTCTTACTTTCCTGGAGCCCTGAAACTCTGCAGTGCCTCCAGCGGGGAGTCT
>NW_006445091.1:0-201 GCF_000325575.1 Pteropus alecto | reverse complement strand
CATCAAACTTTGCATGAGTGTGACGTAAAGCTTTAGGGCGTCAATCCACTAAGCATTTGTTACTGCAGCCTATCCTATTCTAACTCATGCAACCAATAAGATCCCAGAATATGCTGAAACTTTGAGGGCTTGTATTAGGAGGGTCATTAATGAAAAATTGGCCTTTTAACAAAATGAATGAGAAACACAGCCATTCCAGTT
>NW_006445090.1:0-201 GCF_000325575.1 Pteropus alecto | reverse complement strand
AGGACACTTCTGTGTACACACAGATATGTAAATGCCTGGAAAGGAAAAGGTCAGTGAAGCTTCCGGGCCCAATTCTAACGTGCGAGGGATTTTCTGCACCAATGAGCACCCCTCTCACACCAGCGGGGAGTCCTACAATTCAAGTCAATTTGGACACCATTTATCTAAAGATAGCTTCAGATCTCACAGAATAAGAGCTCA
>NW_006445089.1:0-201 GCF_000325575.1 Pteropus alecto | reverse complement strand
CAGCCTCTCCTGAGCCTCCAATTTGGGGACCAATAGCAACTCATACAAATCTTAAGTTTCAGGCACCCCTCTCTATCAAGAGAAGTCAAGACTTGAGCCAGAGTCAAACTTTAGGCTCCCTTGAGGTTTATCGTTGCAATTATACTATAGAAATAGAACCCTCGAAAGACTGGTCTAGTTTCAAAGTAGCACAGGCTGCTC
>NW_006445088.1:0-201 GCF_000325575.1 Pteropus alecto | reverse complement strand
CAGTCATGCATACCTGGGATAAATCTCATTAATTCGCATGTGTAGTTCTATTTATACATCATAGGATATGATCTACTAATAATTTATCTAGGATTTTTGCATCTATGTTCGTGAGATATATTAGTCTGTATTTTTTTTCTTGTTGTGTCTTAGTCTGGTTTTGTTGTTAAATAATGCTTTCTTTATAGAATAAGTTAGGAC
>NW_006445087.1:0-201 GCF_000325575.1 Pteropus alecto | reverse complement strand
GGGGGTACTGAGGCAAGCCCATCCCAGCGGGCTCCTGAGGGTGCCTGGCAGAGGAGCCGCTCGGGAAGCGCTGCCACTAGTCTCCGCTTGTGTCACGGTCCTCCGGGGAGGTGCCCACACGTGCCCACGCAGCAGATGCCGTGCGCACCTTTGTCACGTGTGCTCATGGCTTTCTCGAGCTGTTCAGTGATGGTCAGTTTG
>NW_006445086.1:0-201 GCF_000325575.1 Pteropus alecto | reverse complement strand
GTATGAGAACTCTGGTTTCTCTGCATTTTCACCAGCCTTTGATATTGTCACTATTTTTTATTTTAGCTGCTATCTTAGATGTGTAGTATTATCTCATTGTGCTTTCCACAGTGGCTAGTGATATCAAGTTCATGTACTTATCTATCACTTTATATTCTCTTTGGTGAAATGTCTTTTCATGTCTTTTGTTCATTTTCTAAC
>NW_006445085.1:0-201 GCF_000325575.1 Pteropus alecto | reverse complement strand
CTAAACCTAAACCTAAACCTAACCCTAACATTAACCAAAAGATAACACTAATCCTAACACTAAATATAACCCTAACCCTAACGATAACTCTTAACCCTAACCCTAACCCTAACCAAAACACCAACTGTAACATAACTCTAATCTTAACACTAAACATAACACTAACCCTAACCCCACCTCTAACTCTAATCCTAACCCAAA
>NW_006445084.1:0-201 GCF_000325575.1 Pteropus alecto | reverse complement strand
CAAGGCCAAGCCAGTGACATGTCCCTTGCCTCAGATAGCTTGACCTACAAACCTTCCCTGACTCATGCTCAGGGTGTCTCCAGTGTCGACGTGGGAGCTTCCCAGGTGCTGCATGTCCACGTGGAGGACGGTATGGGGCAGCGGCAGGATACTTGGTCCCCTAAGCATGACTTAAGGTGGTGCCAGGAAAAGAATTTCCCA
>NW_006445083.1:0-201 GCF_000325575.1 Pteropus alecto | reverse complement strand
TTGTAGAAAAGCCATTTTATGGCCTTCAATATTATCTTTAACAGATCTCACACTTTTCTTGATAACATTGTTTATGTATTTTATCTTTTCCATTGCTATTATATATGGAACCTTCCATTAAATCTTCTAACTGCAGCAATAGTTTCTAGTATTGAACAATTACGACCTCATTTGGTAATGATGTTTATTTTTTAAATAAAA
>NW_006445082.1:0-201 GCF_000325575.1 Pteropus alecto | reverse complement strand
TTGATGGATATGAGAGGTTCCCTTCCTTTGGAAGGCGCATCGGAGGGACTGATACTGATAATATGTCTCTTCTTGGATCTACATAGCAGGTCCAGATGAAGACCAGGAAAGCACGCAAGAGGTGACCCCAACATCATCTGTAGTGCCCTCTCCAGAGTCCGAGGCTTCTGGAGGCTCAGCCTCCCCTGAAGGAGAAGAGGC
>NW_006445081.1:0-201 GCF_000325575.1 Pteropus alecto | reverse complement strand
CCTTGGATGTTGTCATATGTTTATCTGCAAATTTACTGTTGAGGGAACAGTAGGTAAGAGCTGAGTCTAAGATCCCTTCAGACTCCACCCTCCCTGGACCCTCCAAAGCCTGGTATCTTTCAAAGACCTGTAGAGGACCTGGGTAACCCCTGACCTCCCTCGGGGACTGACTCCATATCTAGGCCCTATTCTCCTTCCCTT
>NW_006445080.1:0-201 GCF_000325575.1 Pteropus alecto | reverse complement strand
AAATAATGCTTTCTTTTGTATTATTAGAAGGTATCATGACAAGGATTGGCCTTAGTGGGAGAGAGAACACTGTATAACTTGTAGTGCATGTCATTGATAAGGAAGAAAAGAGTAATAGCAACCATATAGCTGCTGACCTGAGGGAAATGTTACTTGAAGTTTCTCGTACTAGTTTAAAATATACTAGAACATATGGCACTC
>NW_006445079.1:0-201 GCF_000325575.1 Pteropus alecto | reverse complement strand
CAAGATGAGGGAACGTGGGCGTTTTCCCCGACGTAACCCTTGGGGTTCTGGGAAACCTTGACCACAAAGCAGAGGCCCAACCCTGCAACCTCAGCTCAGAAACAGAACGCTCCCTGCTCCCCAGCGAGGCGCGGAGGGCCCGTCCTGACCAGACTCCCTTCTGGACGGACCGCTTTGGCTGAGCTCAAGTTGCATGGACGA
>NW_006445078.1:0-201 GCF_000325575.1 Pteropus alecto | reverse complement strand
AATGAATACAAAGTGGTGTGTAATTGAGCTGGCCACAGCTTCACAACAAAACACAGCTGATCATTTGGTGTCCAGAGAGGCCACGGGAAATGAAAATAGTCCATGGATGGGATGAAGGACAATTTAGTGGTTGGATTCTCCCTATTGGCTGTATCTCAGTGGTTACATTCTACCCCATGAGGCATTAACTTCCTTTACCCT
>NW_006445077.1:0-201 GCF_000325575.1 Pteropus alecto | reverse complement strand
AACTGTGTTAAGTTTTCTTGGCTCAGTGTGTGTCCTTCAATGCAGAGCATGTTGCTTCTCTGCCTCCACTCTGACTTGATGTAGTTATTCCCCTCACCTTCTTTATTTCAACCTTAAAATGTGAAAATATGTTGGGGCACGAAGAATCCAAGTGAGTTCTTAAGTGTTTATATCTTGTTAAAGTGATATTTTCACTGTAGA
>NW_006445076.1:0-201 GCF_000325575.1 Pteropus alecto | reverse complement strand
GTGCCCTGGTAATCAACACTCTACTCTCTAGTTCAATGAGTCTGGCTTTTTAAGATTCCACATATAAATGATATTATATAGCCTGAGTTATTTCAGTTAGCATGATACCTTCAAGTTTTATCCAAGTTGTTACAAATAGCAGGATCTTCTTTCTTATAGCATCTTATATATAACATCTTTTTTATCCATTCATGTGTTGAT
>NW_006445075.1:0-201 GCF_000325575.1 Pteropus alecto | reverse complement strand
TCTGCCCCTCTCCGTTTTTATCTTTCAGTTGTGTTCGTCGTCAGCATTGAAAAATTCCTGTATGTTCAGATATCTGGGTTCTTTTACAAAAAGGTCAAAATATATTTATGCCGCACCTTCTGCATGGCAGCTGCCTGCTGGAGATGAGTAACCGTCACCCCTTTCTGGCAGACCATGATGTTCTCAATTTGCCACAGTCCC
>NW_006445074.1:0-201 GCF_000325575.1 Pteropus alecto | reverse complement strand
TCTGCCCCTCTCCGTTTTTATCTTTCAGTTGTGTTTGTCGTCAGCATTGAAAAATTCCTATATGTGCAGATATCTGGGTTCTTTTACAAAAAAGTCAAAATATATTCATGCCGCACCTTCTGCATGGCAGCTGCCTGCTGCAGATGAGTGACCGTCACCCCTTTCAGGCAGACCATGATGTTCTCAATTTGCCACAGTCCC
>NW_006445073.1:0-201 GCF_000325575.1 Pteropus alecto | reverse complement strand
ATATTTTTCTGGCTGACCTTCAAAATCTAGAACTTTTATTTTTACAGCACAGTCTCCTCATGGGTGATGTCTCTCTCCCCAGCAGCTCCTCTGCCACAGAACACCGCTCACCACACCACGTGGCCTGCCACACCATGCCACACGGCCCACCACACCACACCACACATCAAAAGGATAAGAATGTTGATGCACCTACTATGA
>NW_006445072.1:0-201 GCF_000325575.1 Pteropus alecto | reverse complement strand
GTACTAGACCTAGTAAAGCAGATGAAGGCTGGTGGTCAGTGGTTCCTCACTAGTTGGCACATACTGTTTACCTGCAGCAGGGGTGCCCAGCCCCCACGGCTGTTCAATCTCTTGACTATCACCCTCGAACAAACGCCCACTATTTTCTTTCAAGAAGTGAAATATTAGTGCAATTTCAAATGATAAAATATGTACATAATT
>NW_006445071.1:0-201 GCF_000325575.1 Pteropus alecto | reverse complement strand
TTAGCTCTGTGTCATTCATGTGCTCCTTACATTAATGACATATGTCACAACTGTTTAGCAGAACTAGAAGCAGATTTGGTTCAGTGTAGAGATATCTCTGTGAAATACTGTGCAACCATTGAATTGCATGTGTACTCCTTTTTTAGTGACGTATGACATTGTGTATTTAACAGAGCTAGGTGCATAATTGATTCATTATAC
>NW_006445070.1:0-201 GCF_000325575.1 Pteropus alecto | reverse complement strand
TACTGAAAATAGAAACTTGAAGAAAATATCTCTGACCAAATGATGTTTTAATATACCTTATGCAATATTGAATCAGAACTTTCTTTGTAAGATTAGAAAGAGTTTTACAAGGTGTCTACGATTCTACTATTCAATCAATTCATAACTATCTGGTAGATGTAGGAATTATTTTTTCTCCTATTATTCCCTTCATTATTCTCT
>NW_006445069.1:0-201 GCF_000325575.1 Pteropus alecto | reverse complement strand
CCAGGGCGGCATCGGGGAGCGGGAGGGGGCGGCCCACGCGGCGAGAGGAAACATTCGCAGGTCATGCGTCCGATCAGGGACTCGTATTTACAATATATAAACTCAATAATCAAGAGGTAAATAGCACAATTAGGAAATGGACAAAGGGTCTGGATGGACGGTCCCTGAAGGAGGTACGTGTGAGAATAGCCAGGCAGCACG
>NW_006445068.1:0-201 GCF_000325575.1 Pteropus alecto | reverse complement strand
TCTGTCCCTCCTGGGGATGCCGACCTTCCTCTGGAGTCTCCGAAGTCCCCCAGGGCAGTCTATTAATAGCCCAGGGACTTTGTCCACCTGTGCTCTCCACTCAGAGTCTTGGGTGAAGAACCAGGCTCTGCGCCTGTCCAGATGTGGCTCTTGGGCTGAGTCCTGGCTGGTGACCAGTTCAGATGACCTTGTGACTCAGAC
>NW_006445067.1:0-201 GCF_000325575.1 Pteropus alecto | reverse complement strand
CAGGACAGACTGCGCACTTCTGAGGAAGCAGCCGTTCTGCCCTGATCGGGGGACCGTGCGACCCGGGGGCTCTCCAGCCCTCGGAGGTCTGCGTCGAGCGGGAGAGGTGACATGCGGCCACGTGAAGTAAGAACCAGCGACCGCACAGCACAGTCACCAGACGCCGCCACCTTCTAAGCGCCGGACGCCGGGCCAGCCTCC
>NW_006445066.1:0-201 GCF_000325575.1 Pteropus alecto | reverse complement strand
TGGGCAAAGGTTTGCTCTCTGTTTCCGCCCAGCGCAAGGGCTGGGCAGCAAGTCAGGCTGGGGCGTGTCCAGCCCTGCGCGGCCACCCCTGCGCGGCCACCCCTGTCCTTACTTGGAACGGCTCCCCTGGTTGGATGCATTCTTGGGTGCAAATCCTGCCGATGACGTACTGAAGTTCTTTCTCCTCCAGGAAGCCCCTTC
>NW_006445065.1:0-201 GCF_000325575.1 Pteropus alecto | reverse complement strand
TGTTGCCTGTGCATTGGTGTCATAGCCAAGAAACCACTGTCAAGTCCAATGTTATGGAGCTTTTCTCCTATGTTTTCTTCCAGGTGTTTTATAGTTTTAGGTCTTATGTTTAGGTCTGCATCCATTTTGAGTTGATTTTTGCATTTGGTATAAGATAAAGGTCCAGTTTCATTCTTCTGTGTGTAAATATCCAGCATCCTC
>NW_006445064.1:0-201 GCF_000325575.1 Pteropus alecto | reverse complement strand
GAGAGAGGCGACAGACCTGAAGAAGGAGGCAGCCAGGACGAAATCCAGACGAGGAGTTTCTTAGGTGGAAGGGCTAGCTCGTGCAGACGTGCTCGGCAGAGGTGTGGCGGGGAAGACAGAGACGAACGTGGCGGAAGTTCAGAACGCTTACGAGATGAGCCATTCGAACACAGAAGTTGGGCTTGTATCCTTTAAACCACA
>NW_006445063.1:0-201 GCF_000325575.1 Pteropus alecto | reverse complement strand
TTGTGTAGTTGTGTCGCTTGGAGAAGAGGTTCCTCCGGGATGCAGGGCCACTCTTCCAGGCTCTGACGGAGGAGCGGGGCACTGGTGCCGGCTGGGCCTCCCAGGAAACCGATTCCGAACAGAACGATGGACAGGATATTTATCGAGCAGTGTCACTGAAACCATTGTGCTTGGGCAGAGGGAGAAGGCAAGACCCAATGA
>NW_006445062.1:0-201 GCF_000325575.1 Pteropus alecto | reverse complement strand
CTTAGCTTCTAGCTGGCTGCTGGCCAGAGGCCATCATTACTTAGTTCTTTATTACATAGCCATCCATGGCATTGCAACTTGCTTCATTAAAGCCAAGTATGAATCTACTAGAAAGATGGAGGTTAGGATCTTGAGTCCTCCCTTTCAAGAAGGACCCCAGCTTATCCAAAACAGACAAAAGTAATTGGAATTATCATGTTA
>NW_006445061.1:0-201 GCF_000325575.1 Pteropus alecto | reverse complement strand
CCTGCTGTTTGTTCTGGCTCTGGGACTCTAGTGGCTGGGTCCGCCATGGCTTGGGAGAAGGTTTCTGTTGGTAGAGGGAAAGTTTCTAGAAGTCCTCAAGTCTCTGCATTGTTTTCCCATAGCCCAGGAGGCCCCACCCTGTGGCCTGAGCCAGACCATGACCCCAGGGAGGACAGATGGGCCTCAGACTAAGACAGAAAG
>NW_006445060.1:0-201 GCF_000325575.1 Pteropus alecto | reverse complement strand
ACCACAGAGTCTGGTGCAGAGCAGCCGTTGAAACAAGATTTGTCATTAAAAGAATGAGGTGTCTCCCAAGCTTTGGGATAGAGGGAAACTGGGCCTGGTGTGGTTCTCGGTCAGAAGATGCGATGGGCCCAAGCCTACTCTCTGCCTGTTCGCTCGAGGTCCTTAAGTTACCGGAGTGTGGGGTCCTCTCCCGGCGTGTTG
>NW_006445059.1:0-201 GCF_000325575.1 Pteropus alecto | reverse complement strand
ATGTGTCACAGACACATCATGTACCCTAAAATGAATGTCCTGCCAGAAAGCCCAGCATGACTGGCTCCACATGACTGTTAGCCCACAAGAAACTCATACATCTTTGCACCTGAAACAGTGGCAGTATAGGCTTCTTTCCCTGCAGGCGCATCTCTTCCCCACCGTCTCTCCAATTCTATGTGCCTCTGTTCAATATCAACC
>NW_006445058.1:0-201 GCF_000325575.1 Pteropus alecto | reverse complement strand
TGGGGGGGGGCACTAACTGTAGTTTCGAAAGTCTAGAACTTTAGAGATTCCTGAAGGTGTATGTAAACTGATCTTCCCACGAGCATCACAGGCCAAGAGGACAAAGCTGTATGAGAACTCCTGATGCCAGATGTTTCAGGTCCAACCCAGCAATGCAAGCTTCAATAACCGGCGAGTACTGGGTCTGACAATTTAGGGGGG
>NW_006445057.1:0-201 GCF_000325575.1 Pteropus alecto | reverse complement strand
ATTTTGACCTTAAGCCTTTTTTTAAAAAAAACTCTTATACTATTAAATGGCACCAGTGTGATATGTCATAAGTGAAATCATTTCTAAGAAACTGACAGGTGCAGTCCCTTAATTCAGTCTGGGTACTTTTTTTTTCCACATAGCATATTTCATCTGGGATGCAGACCCAGACTTCTTCACCACCACCAGCTCTGTAGCATC
>NW_006445056.1:0-201 GCF_000325575.1 Pteropus alecto | reverse complement strand
TTAGTGGCTTTTTCACATTGCTCACTTTTAGTAACATTCAAATATAAAAAATTAGAGAACTCAAATGCCAGCTCATTGGTTACGCATGAAGATGTTAACCTGGACTTAAGGAAATTATATTTCCCTTTTAGTGGACTGTTCTTCAGATAAAGAATAGAAGCATTAACTTTCTGTGTATAACATAGCAATAAAAAATTTTCA
>NW_006445055.1:0-201 GCF_000325575.1 Pteropus alecto | reverse complement strand
TCCGATCGTGTCTCCGACTGGAACCCTGATCACACTGATCCGTCAAGGTCACGGAGGTGAAGCACTCGAAACCGGAGCTGCCGGAAGGAAAACGCCGGAAGACATCTCTCCTGGGTATTACCGCATGGAACCCCGAATGCGGGGGCTCGCGAACCTCATGTCGAACGTCCCAGCGTCACAAAGCAAAAACCGTATCCCAGG
>NW_006445054.1:0-201 GCF_000325575.1 Pteropus alecto | reverse complement strand
TTGTTCCTTTGCATGTTAGAAGTACCAAGGAAATTTATAATATCTTTCATCTGTTAAGATTCCTTTTTAATAAATAATGTCTATTTACACTCAGATACTTTTGTTTTTAGAGTATAAGTATTACTGAAAACTCAAGATTTATTTAACACGTTTTTTCGAGAAAATCGAGTTAAATCAATTTGTATCTGCCATTCTAAACTC
>NW_006445053.1:0-201 GCF_000325575.1 Pteropus alecto | reverse complement strand
TTGCAGAATCATGACGGGGCTTCTCGTGTAAGGACTGGGCACAGGAACTTGGCAGGTCTGCTACACACTTCTGTCCAGTGGGAGAAGCACTGAGAGAAGTGACAGGACATGGTATAAGGTGGGACCCGAGTTGGCAAAATCTTGTACGTCATCCTGGGGAGTTTGAGTTTTATTCTGTGGGCAGCATGTAACACACAGAGG
>NW_006445052.1:0-201 GCF_000325575.1 Pteropus alecto | reverse complement strand
AGAAACTTTCATAACTATATACAGTAGGTAATCTTACCTTTTACTATGAATTTTCTTCTACCGGATTTTAAAATCAACTAGTGTTTAAACTAATCCATGTGAAAATTCAAGCACAATTACCAGCCACAGCTGTTAACACACACGTATTTTTTAACGACGTGGTGTGTTAATGCAGCATCTTGTCTATAAGCCGTTTGAAGG
>NW_006445051.1:0-201 GCF_000325575.1 Pteropus alecto | reverse complement strand
GTGCAGGGCACCCTGCCGAACCTCTCCAATCCCGGGTTTACTGATGTGAGATGACAGACGAGCCAGGTGGGCATGAACGTGAGCCATACGTGTTATGTGTGCTGGTCCAGCAAGGTTTTGCAGTCTCTTCTTTTTGTGGGAGGAGAAGCACGTCTAATAGTTCTTAGGGACAGTAAAAGAGAGGGAGCTGCCTGAGGTCTA
>NW_006445050.1:0-201 GCF_000325575.1 Pteropus alecto | reverse complement strand
ATCCAGCTCTTGAATTTGGAAGTTGAAAGTTGGTGAAGTGTCCCCACGGCAAGATTTGTTCATTTCTTTCTTTTTTTTAAGTGTTAATTTCCCCCAGTTTTATTGAGATGTAACTGACATACAACATTGTATTCGTTTTAGGTGTATGACGTGATGATTCGAGACATGTATATATTGCAAAGCGATCACCACAATAAGTTT
>NW_006445049.1:0-201 GCF_000325575.1 Pteropus alecto | reverse complement strand
TTTGGGTTAGGTTAAGAGATTAGAGTTAGGATTACTGTTAGGATATGATAAGGCTTCGGATTAGTTTAGGCTTAGAGTTAGGGTTAGTGTTAGTGTAAGGTGCTATGTTAGGCTTAGTGTTAGTTTTAGGTTGGGGTTAGGGTTTGGGTAGATTTAGTGTTAAGGTTGAGGTTACGGTTATGTTTAGGGGTTAGTGTCGGC
>NW_006445048.1:0-201 GCF_000325575.1 Pteropus alecto | reverse complement strand
TTTACTTTCTAACAGGAGCAAAGGAAAAGCATATTTGGGGGTTGCAAGATTTGGTTCTGGACACCTTAAATCTCACATACCTGTGAACACTCTAATGAATATTTTGAATGGGCTGAAGATCAAGAAGTCCAATCTGGAGACCCATGTAGGAACTATCAGCATAAAATTTGTGTTTAAAATCCTGGCACTTGATGAGATCAT
>NW_006445047.1:0-201 GCF_000325575.1 Pteropus alecto | reverse complement strand
GCCGAGACTGCCCCCCACAGACGTGTGTTCCAGAACTCTCCGCTGTTCCCGCTAATTCCGGGGGAGAAACCCCCCCATTTCCAGGGCCGGCTCTTTAGGTAAACAAAGTCGTTAATTAAACAATTTGCACAGCTATTTAAACTGCACTCTGCTTTGAAAGAGCAATCGCAGCATAAAATTCGGCACGTTTCTAATGCCGGC
>NW_006445046.1:0-201 GCF_000325575.1 Pteropus alecto | reverse complement strand
TGACAATTTTTGGTTTTATAATCACTATTTCTACCCTCTAAACCAAGGATAAGAAAAACTCATTATTGAAGAAGCAATTATAAATTTATGTTTAAAACTGATTAGCACAGGTGTGTAGTAAAATTGCGTAGAACAACTATATATATACACACACACACACAGAGGAATACAAATAAAACTGGGGAAATCTGAAAAAGGTGG
>NW_006445045.1:0-201 GCF_000325575.1 Pteropus alecto | reverse complement strand
CAAGAGAGAAACTGCTAGCAAGATGGAAATCACAGTCTCTTGTAATCTAATCATGGAAGTGACGTGCCATCACTTTTTCATATTCTATTTGTTAGAATCAAAGCACTAGGACCCACACACACTCAAAGGGAGAGGATACACAGCAGGTGAACACCAGAAGGTGGGAATTATTGGGAGCCATGTCAGAAGCACATGATCTCC
>NW_006445044.1:0-201 GCF_000325575.1 Pteropus alecto | reverse complement strand
TGCTGGGCATCCATAGTGCCCTTTGAACCTCCTTAATCGATCTAACAAATAGCAATTTGTTTAAAATAATAATAATAACAATGTATTCAGTGACTATAGCTTATGGAAAAGTGAAATAAATTACAAGAATATTATAAGGAACAAGATGAAGGAATTAGGAATGCTCTGTTGTAAGCTACTTGCATTACCTGTGAAGCAGCA
>NW_006445043.1:0-201 GCF_000325575.1 Pteropus alecto | reverse complement strand
GGGTTTACTTCTGGACTCTCCATTCTGTTCCACTGTTCCATGTGTCTGTTTTGCTGTCAATACCATGCAATTTTGATTATTGTTGCTTTGCAGTATAATTTAAAGTTCAGGCAGAGTGATGTCTCAAGCTTTGTTCTTTTTTCTCAGGATGACTTTGGCAATTTGTGGTCTTTTGTGCTTCCGTACAAATCTGATGATTTT
>NW_006445042.1:0-201 GCF_000325575.1 Pteropus alecto | reverse complement strand
CAAGAGAGAAACTGCTAGCAAGATGGAAATCACAGCCTCTTGTAATCTAATCATGGAAGTGACATGCCATCACTTTTTCATATTCTATTTGTTAAAATCAAAGCAATAGGACCCACACACACTCAAGGGGAGAGGATACACAGGGGGTGAACACCAGAAGGTGGGGATTATTGGGAGCCATGTCAGAAGCACATGATCTCC
>NW_006445041.1:0-201 GCF_000325575.1 Pteropus alecto | reverse complement strand
AAGTCACTTACTTGAGGCACATGGCTGGGAGCGATGAAACCAGGGCTTGGGCCCAGGCAGCTGTACCTAACCCTTACGCTCCCCTCACCTGCCAGCCTTTCAGATTAATCTGCACTAGGTTAATTGTTGTGCCACACAGGACAGAATCCAAAGCCCCCTAAAATTGAGCATTTGTCTCCCTGTCTCGGGCTCCCAGCCCTG
>NW_006445040.1:0-201 GCF_000325575.1 Pteropus alecto | reverse complement strand
TTATTTCTTCATATATATATTCAACTTCTTGTTCTTTCTCTTCAGGTAATCCTATGACACAGATGTTGTTAGCCTCAATTTTGTCCCATAGGCCTCTTAAATTATCATTATATTCTTGGTTATTTTTTCTTGCCGTTCTAATTGAGTGACCTTGGCTTCCCCAACATCTATATTGGTGGTTCGATCCTCTTCTTTATCCAC
>NW_006445039.1:0-201 GCF_000325575.1 Pteropus alecto | reverse complement strand
TAGCTTCCTCAGTAAATTGGCATAGAACCACCATGACCATGGGAAATGAGGTGCAATTGATAGAGAAACAATTCGTGTTTGTCATTGACGTCTGGAAATGTACCTGTGTTAAGAAAGGATATTTCCTTTACTGCACTAAAAACACTTCTGTTCCAACAATGTTTTCTGCATTTAATCTGATATATATAGCGTATTTTATAT
>NW_006445038.1:0-201 GCF_000325575.1 Pteropus alecto | reverse complement strand
TGGGCGTGTAACAGAAACAAAAGCGTCGGGAAGCAGCACTTGCCCCGATGACGTGATATGCACCTTATTCTGTCCTATTCACGGCTCATTAACCTGCTTTCGGCAGGGTGCCTCACAAGCACGGGGTCCCTGAGGCCTTGCCACAAGGCCAGACCACGTCCGATGAGGGCCAGGACCACACACTCCCACGACCGGAGAGCG
>NW_006445037.1:0-201 GCF_000325575.1 Pteropus alecto | reverse complement strand
CCTGCTGGGGGCGGGGCTGCAGAGCCCTTGTTCCCCGCTGGCCGGCCCGTGGTCACAGTGCCTGTTCTCACTTCTCTTCTGCTCAGTCGCTGAGTGCTGAGGGGCCCCAGGCCTCTGCCTCAGCCCATCTTCTCCTCACATGGTGCCGAATTGCATCGAACAATTTCCTTGTTGGCCTCGCCCAGCCTCCTGGCTCTGTCT
>NW_006445036.1:0-201 GCF_000325575.1 Pteropus alecto | reverse complement strand
CTCGCGGTGACACGTGTCACAGAACTTCCTGTGCCCGAGACACCAGCCCTGCCGCAGACCTGGAGCGCAGGGAGCATGGGAGGGAGGCAGAGAGCCGCGGGCGGCACTGCGAGGGCGGAGCGAGGGCCGCATTGTCCCACGCCGGTGCCGGAAGCCCGCCCCACTGTCCCGCAGAGGCGGCCTCCGTCTCCGGAGCCGAGG
>NW_006445035.1:0-201 GCF_000325575.1 Pteropus alecto | reverse complement strand
GTTTGTAATTCTGTCCATTCCTTCCGTTCGAGCTTCCGTTCCCACAAGCCCTGCGTGCGCCGCTGCCCCCAAATCAGTTGCATTTCCCTCAGGTGCGGGTCCCAGCGTTAGCAGCAGGTGAAGGAGCCTCGGAGCGAACGCTGGAGGGAAGTGGCCCAGAGCCGCGGGCGCCCCCGAGCCCCCCGACCCCGACCGGGCTGC
>NW_006445034.1:0-201 GCF_000325575.1 Pteropus alecto | reverse complement strand
TATTTTTAAAGTTCGTTGAGGTACAATTGGTATACCAAGAACTATGCATATTCAATGTGTATAATATGATGTATTTAGACATATATAAACTCTGATGATACACAATCAAGATAACAGGCATATGCAGCACCTTCAGAGTCTCCCTATGTTCCTTTGTTTTTGGTTTGGTTTTGTTTTTGTGGTAAAATACTTGACATGAGA
>NW_006445033.1:0-201 GCF_000325575.1 Pteropus alecto | reverse complement strand
CACGCAGCGCTTTAAAAGACACGCAGCACGACAGCAGCCGGGGTTTTGCTGGTTGGATTTTTCAAGCCAAGGGACAGGGACGTGCATTCTCGGCGAGATGGTGACTCAGGGGCCGTTCCCCGTCAGTGGAAGGAAACAGCAGCTCGCTTCGGTTTGGACACAAAGGGACAGGGATCTTCATAAAAGTGGCCAGCGAGCCGA
>NW_006445032.1:0-201 GCF_000325575.1 Pteropus alecto | reverse complement strand
GTGGCCCCTGCGATGCTGTCAGCCTGGCTCCTGGCCCCCTGTGACAGGGTTTGCTGTTGTAAACACTCGCTTCGTTTCCGTGACTACGAGTTGCTCCAGGCCCTGGTATACTCTCTCTGCCCTCGCTGTTCATCCGGGAGCCGTGCGTGGTTCTCCGCGCTCGGCGCTCACTCACCTGCGCGCACCCAAACGTGGCGGAAA
>NW_006445031.1:0-201 GCF_000325575.1 Pteropus alecto | reverse complement strand
TCACCCTGACCCGCGCCCTTTTGATCCAGGAAGGCATGTACGCATGTGCGCATGTGTGCGTTCCTGTGCAGGTACGTGTGTCCCCACGTGGTACATGTGTGTTGCTGCATGGGCACACGTGTGTGCTCCTGTGCAGGTACATGTGTGTTCTTGTGTGGGCACATAGGTGTGCTTCTGCATGGTACAAGTGTGTTCCCCTAT
>NW_006445030.1:0-201 GCF_000325575.1 Pteropus alecto | reverse complement strand
ATCTGCCAAATAAGTAGAGAACTGCTGGAATTCTCTAGAATCAAAAGCACTGGCAAGCACCATTATTTACAACTCTTTCCACCTGGATAGTGTAGGTGAGAGATCAATCCAAGTGCACTAACTGGCCTGCAAGCTTACCTCAGAATACCCTGAGACCCTGGACCACACCAGCTATAGCTCCAGCCAGCTGTCCCACCAAGG
>NW_006445029.1:0-201 GCF_000325575.1 Pteropus alecto | reverse complement strand
GGTCGTGTGTCCATTCCTCTACCTGGGAAAGACCAAAGCCAACCCAGAATTCTTCCTGATGATATTCTAAATAAAAAAGATACCATGGACTATGGGCTCCTGGCATCCTCCAAGGAAGTAGTTTTCCTGTCAGGGTAAAAAAGAAAATCTGTTCTCTCCTGTTAGATTTGGGTTTCTTGTAATAGCCTGACAGGGGCCATT
>NW_006445028.1:0-201 GCF_000325575.1 Pteropus alecto | reverse complement strand
GGGGGGCGGCAAGGACACTGAGGTTATGGAAATATTAAACAATGTACTTTACCTTTTATTCATCTTTCCCTTTATCTGACCATGAATTCATGTATTTTGATTGTTTGTTATGAAAGTAATATCCCTAATTCTCAGGTAATGTACTTGATAGAGAAAAAGATTTCTATCCATTGCCTGCATTTGAAAATAGAGCAGCACTTA
>NW_006445027.1:0-201 GCF_000325575.1 Pteropus alecto | reverse complement strand
AATATCAATAGGAATCAAAGAAGACTCCTATCCGATCTTCGGATCTAGTAGTGTGTGTTATTTGGGAAAGAAAATAGCTACTCTCGAGGGCTTCATGGTAAATCATCAGAGAAGAGCCAGGGTTCCATTAAAACAAGAGGGTGAAGGAAATAATCACAGCAGACATTGGGGATTTTCAGAAGGCAATTGTGAAAGGGATTC
>NW_006445026.1:0-201 GCF_000325575.1 Pteropus alecto | reverse complement strand
ATTGAGTAAGGTGTCTGGGTAACTAAGTCAGCATCGTCCAGTGTAATAGTCTGACAGAAAAATATGGGAGAAAAAGTCCATTTACAATAGCTACAAACAGATTATACACCTGGGGAGATAGTTATCTAGTTATGTGTAAGATGTGTACCAATACGATTTGAAGATATTATAAGGAGTATATTCAAACATGTGAATAAATGA
>NW_006445025.1:0-201 GCF_000325575.1 Pteropus alecto | reverse complement strand
CCAGGAATCCTCAGGAACCCTGGGGGCTGCCACCTTCTGCCATACCTGCGAGGACTGCCTCAGACCTTGAATAAGGTGGGGACAACCAACTTAGGGCTAACTAAAGGTCTCCCCCCCTTTTATCCCCTCAACCAAAGGAGGAATGATATGCCCCTCTCTCATGGAGCCAAGAGCAATGTGGAGGCTGCCTCAGTTTCCCCT
>NW_006445024.1:0-201 GCF_000325575.1 Pteropus alecto | reverse complement strand
CTCTGTTGTATTTTATATTCAACTTCATAGAAAAAATCATTACAGTGCTAGTTTTGAATTTTTCGCGTTTCATAATATAAATAACACTGATGGAAAAAATTATAGTGGAATAATTTTCCTTTCACTATGTTTAATATTATGTTTAGTTTTTTAAAATGTGCTACTTAAATTTTTGCTCATCTAAGCATGAAATACGGAACG
>NW_006445023.1:0-201 GCF_000325575.1 Pteropus alecto | reverse complement strand
ATGAGGTGGATAGAGTGAAGGCGTAAAACTTCACTCTAGAAATTAGAGGCCGTCAAGATATGAGATGGGCTAAAATAGTTTAGAGAGTCATTCCCCAATCAAGAAAAAGGTCCCAAAAAACTAGGGGATCATACTCAGGGCATGACTGCTCAGCAACTCTTGGGCCCAGGGTTGTGAGAAGGCTCCACCATGTAGGATCCC
>NW_006445022.1:0-201 GCF_000325575.1 Pteropus alecto | reverse complement strand
TCTTCTAAGAACTCTTCTTCTCTTGCTTCCACCTTAGTCCTGTCCCAAACGTAGCTATTCTTCCCACAAAGAATTTCTCTTTTCTTTTCTCTTTTTTCTCTCTTTTCTCTCTCTCTCTGAGTGTCTCCCCCCTCCCTCCTACCCTGTCTCCCTCCCTCTTCTTGCCTTCCTCTTCCTTTCCTTTTCTTCCTTCCTTCCTTT
>NW_006445021.1:0-201 GCF_000325575.1 Pteropus alecto | reverse complement strand
TGAGGATGCAATTAGTATATGCTTTCAATTATCTGTGGTTCAGAAAATTCAATGGCAAGATAGACAATATAAAAGAGCAGTAGAGAGCAGAGCCTTTGGGTCAAACAGAACCAGGTTCGGGACCCTCACATTTGTGAACTGTGTGACCTTGGGCAAAGCAGTTAACGTCACGAAGTCTGTAAAATGAGAACAAATATGACA
>NW_006445020.1:0-201 GCF_000325575.1 Pteropus alecto | reverse complement strand
ACTGTATGAGTCAGTGTATAATCATAAATATAATTTATAATTTATAATTATATAATTTATAATCCTGGGGTAGGATTTTTTGAGAGCGGAGCTACTGACAAGGAGAGCACCATCCTATGTGCCAAGCTCCTGCCTTTCCTGCAGCAGAGAGAGAGTTCTTTGCTTAGAGTATTAGAGAAATCTCCAACTTAACTCAAAGAA
>NW_006445019.1:0-201 GCF_000325575.1 Pteropus alecto | reverse complement strand
GGTGCTGATGGCTGGGGGTGCTGATGGCTGGGGGTGCTGGCGGCCGGGGGTGCTGGCGGCTGGGGGTACTGGTCAGCCACACAAAGGATCCGTGTTTTCCAGGAGACGACACTCTGGAACATGCCCCGTGGAGAGGCTGACAGGGCCCTTCTAGTGAGCATCACCTGGCCGGCAGGAATGGCTTCGCTTCCCAGGAGGCCA
>NW_006445018.1:0-201 GCF_000325575.1 Pteropus alecto | reverse complement strand
TACAGCAGATCTCATTACAAACTTAAGATGTGTAAATGTCATTAATATTAGTGTTCTGAATTAACTTTATTTTAATAAATGCGACAAAAAAAGTATATAAAGACTTGCTTAGGTGTACTGTCATACTCCATCCCCTCTCCTAGTACCCAGCAGCTGCAGATCTAATGCTCCCTGTCCTGTTTCTTCAGCTCCACCTCAAGG
>NW_006445017.1:0-201 GCF_000325575.1 Pteropus alecto | reverse complement strand
TGAGTGGTTTTAACAAACTAATCGAACCCAAGGATTGGGTTGTGGTAACCTCTGCTTTTTAGCCAGTTGGTCAGAAATGCAGGTAAAAAATCTGGACTTACAGTTGGCATTCCAAGTTGGAGGGGTTCGTTGAAACCCATGTCGCCACTTGGTAAGCACAGAGACTCTGGGCTTGTGTCTGAGTCTGAAGCGTGTGTGTTG
>NW_006445016.1:0-201 GCF_000325575.1 Pteropus alecto | reverse complement strand
CGTCTAAGTATCTGACTTGCAGCTCTGTCCACAGGACAGATATTTATTTACTCCGCAGAGTCTCTCCGTAACATCCTTTCTACCGAGAACACTTCGAGCACCGTTGAACTCACTAGCATTTACGTCCTGAATCAGGGCGGCTTGTTCCAGCTGCAGAGTCCTCTATTACTGTGGACTCAGCTGGAATTTTTAGCCTTCAAA
>NW_006445015.1:0-201 GCF_000325575.1 Pteropus alecto | reverse complement strand
GTGGAGCGGTCACGAGAAAGCTCGGCCAGCACAGAAACGGCCCTCCCAGAAGCTAGGGGGCGCCAGCTGTCCCTAGCGCCGATGCCCGTTTTGACATCAGAGGCGTTCCGCTTATTCAGAGATACTTCCTCAGAAGCATCTCATTGAATCTTTCTGCTTTATTAGTTGGAATTTAACATCTAATGTTTTATTGCAAAAAGA
>NW_006445014.1:0-201 GCF_000325575.1 Pteropus alecto | reverse complement strand
GTGTCTACACACCGTAAGCGAAGGTTCGACGCATGAGAAAGTCAGGCAAGAAAGAAGGCAATGATGGCCCGTTGGCCGTTTCCAACCCTGTGCTGACATTCCGTGGTGCGTCCTGTGCTGCACATGGTGTCTATTTCTTATAGACTTGCATATACTTTTCTTCTCTGTGGACTTGCTGTACAAACGTGCAGAGGGGCCACC
>NW_006445013.1:0-201 GCF_000325575.1 Pteropus alecto | reverse complement strand
TGTTCGGCCTCTCCTGTTGCCAGGACCAGATCCCTTGATGGCAGCAGCTTTCAGGCCACTAATCTCCATAGAGGCCCTGGGGGCTGGACTGTGTGTTCTCAGTTTAACAGCAAGGGGCTACGCCAGCGGGAGGAGGGGGGCCTCCAACTCAAGACCCATCAACCCTGTGGTGTCAGCCCAGCTCAAACTCTCCTCTTCTTC
>NW_006445012.1:0-201 GCF_000325575.1 Pteropus alecto | reverse complement strand
AGTGGGAATACAGTGGGAAACAAAAAAGTAGATTGGGGACAGGAGATTGGGCATATGGAAAGAGAGGGTGTCGTTATTTGAAACAGGAACATTCAGGTTGGTCTCATCAAGAGATTTGGGCAAAGACGAGAAGGAGCCGAGAGGTTAGCCGGGCAGATAGATGTCCGGTGAAGAGTTTGAGGCCAGGACGAGAGCCCCGAG
>NW_006445011.1:0-201 GCF_000325575.1 Pteropus alecto | reverse complement strand
CCTCACAGAGAGCGTCTGTCACGGGCACCGGGCTCCCAGAGATTTAGGACGTGACCTTTAACTTCAGAAAATATGCAAATGATTGGGGGGGAAGACAGGTAAACATAACAAGAACATGAATGTGGTACGGAGGGGGTGAATAAATGAGTAACTACCAAGGGAAGAGGCGCGTAATGGTCCCACGGGGCGAGGGCAGGCGGG
>NW_006445010.1:0-201 GCF_000325575.1 Pteropus alecto | reverse complement strand
CTGATCCCAGTTGACGGATTCTGCCGTTTCATCTGCGGACCTCGGCTTCCTTACGGGGCGGCGGCTGGTCTGAGGGACTGAGGCCACCTGCCATTCCCGCCTCCCCATGGAGACAGAAGTGTGAGCTCTGTCCCCAGATGGGGCACGAGGCCGTGACCCCAAGGGCGGCAGTGCCACCTCTGTGGGCCAGGGCCAGCCGGC
>NW_006445009.1:0-201 GCF_000325575.1 Pteropus alecto | reverse complement strand
TTTCTCCGGGACACATGTTTCTTGCTTCTGTTTCTCTCTGTGTATCAGAAGCATTCTCCCCGTCAGGAGACTGTCTCTGCTTTTTCGTCTTGCATATAGGCCAGCTTGGCTGCCAGCACCATGATAAATCAGACCATTGCTGGCTGGGGCTATCTATTAGTTCATGTTTTCCAAGGGGGAAATTGCTTGGGTGCTGGGAAG
>NW_006445008.1:0-201 GCF_000325575.1 Pteropus alecto | reverse complement strand
CTACAGGCCTTTCCATTCCCTGCCATTCGACCTCTTCAGAGAGCATCTCATGACACAGCAGCTGGCTTTATCTGAACAAGCAATCGTGAGAGCAAGAGAGTTCCACAAAGGAGTACCGGCAAGACGAGAGCCACAGTCTTTTGTAACGTAATCATGAAGCGACACACCATCACATTTGCCATAATCTATTGGCTGGAAGGA
>NW_006445007.1:0-201 GCF_000325575.1 Pteropus alecto | reverse complement strand
GGTAAGAACTGTATTGTGTAAAAAAGGAATTTAAAAGAATGTTGATTTAAAATAGGAATCCTCACATATTTCCTTACTATTATATGCATAGTAAGGAAAAGAGAAGTGAAAAAGAGATCAGTTGTATCTCTTCTCAAGTATTGGCAACAGATTAAACCGAGAGCGCCACTACAGGACCTACATTATTTGTTCCACTTCGAG
>NW_006445006.1:0-201 GCF_000325575.1 Pteropus alecto | reverse complement strand
AAGAGAGAAGGGTTTCAGGTAATGCGTGATCCAGGCGCTCATAACAAGTCATGAAGACTCTGGCTCCATTTCCCTCTGCTTCTCCAGGCCCTTCCTCCTTCTGTGTGTGGCTTCATCTTCAACTGGCTCTCCTCGCAGGAGCCTAAAATGGACAAAGAAGTTTTCAATGACAAATCTTCACTCCTTACTCTTTTCCGGGGA
>NW_006445005.1:0-201 GCF_000325575.1 Pteropus alecto | reverse complement strand
GTGGCAGCTTCCACTTAGTACAGTGTTTTCAGGGTCCGTCCATGTTGTAGCGCGTGGAGGAGGCAGCGTTTACCTCTCCCCTCTCAGGGTTTTTCCCCGGGGCCTGAGTCACAGGAGAAAGCGCACAGGTTTGTGTGAGGGCTGCGGGACACCGGACCCCTCGGACAGAAACGAAGACACGGAGCGGTGGGGACCCGGCCT
>NW_006445004.1:0-201 GCF_000325575.1 Pteropus alecto | reverse complement strand
CCCTCTCCCATCTGGCAACCGTCAAAAGGTTCTCTGTGTCTATGAGTTTGGCTCTGTCTTGTTTATTTGTTTTGGTGTTTAGATTTGACAGGTAAGTGAAATCTTATGGCATTTGTCCTTCTCTGACTTTCTGCACTCTAGGACAATCCATGTTGTTGCAGATGGCAAGATTTCAATCTAGTTTCTGGCTGAATCATTAAT
>NW_006445003.1:0-201 GCF_000325575.1 Pteropus alecto | reverse complement strand
TATAATTAATATATTTTAAATTTACAGAAAAGTGATATTAGTGACCAGTTTTAAAGGCTTTTCATAATGTATTGCTCTTGTTTAGTGTGCTGATTGCAATACTAAGACACCAAATGTACTCCCGTGGGAGAGATTGTTAAGTCAAATCTCAAATCATCTGAGAAATTGTTAGTAATTTTCCACCAGTTAAACTCAAAAAAA
>NW_006445002.1:0-201 GCF_000325575.1 Pteropus alecto | reverse complement strand
CCTTATCTTCTATTAGAATCTGAGAATGATGAGACATCAGCGGAATTGTTACTGTATTGGTCTCAGGATGGAGTGGATACAAAAAGAGAAGTGAAAGGTGCTTCAGATACTTAGAGGTGGGAGGTTCAGAGCGCGATACGGTAGGGCTATGAGAATAGCAAAGAGTGAGGGCCAGTCAGTTACGTAGACATGGACTTTGGC
>NW_006445001.1:0-201 GCF_000325575.1 Pteropus alecto | reverse complement strand
GTGTTCAGACAAATCGAGTCCTGCCACTAGAATCAACAGGAGCCCGTTTCAATGTCCTGGAGCCACCACGCACACGCGATTTGTCACAATGGTGATGTGGCGGTTCCACAGATCATGGAGGGCTCCTTGACCGTAGCGCATCCAAGGACGTCCCGTCCCTACCACGCCACTGCTCCGTTTTTTACGCCCACGGTCAGGGGC
>NW_006445000.1:0-201 GCF_000325575.1 Pteropus alecto | reverse complement strand
GCATTTGGGAAGCAAGGCCGAGGGAGAAGTGTGCACACGTGGGCGCGGGCGCGGGCACTGCCACCTGACCACGTCGCGCACGTCGGCCATGACCCGACCCTCGTCTTTTCTGCGGTTGCCTGAATCCACGGGTGCTGGGCCCGTGGATGCGGAGAGTGGCTGTGTACCTCTGCTCCCCCAGCTCTCAATCTTACTGTCCTC
>NW_006444999.1:0-201 GCF_000325575.1 Pteropus alecto | reverse complement strand
GTTATGAGTCATTCATTTTAAAGTTAGCAACTCAAGTTTGAAATATTCAAATTTAGTCAAATATTATATGCGAATTGTACGAGTTACAAATTTTTACACTTCACAGTTCACACTCATTTAATTTTTAAATTCAAATGAAAAATGGCATGTAGATTTGGTCTTTTATAGAAAACAAACCCTATTATTATCCACACCTGGTGT
>NW_006444998.1:0-201 GCF_000325575.1 Pteropus alecto | reverse complement strand
GAGGTGGACCCTTCATTCAATACTGTATTCTTTTGTTCATTCTCATACATCATGTCCTTTGAAATGTGACCCCTCCTCACTATTTGATGGGGAGATACCCGTGCCCAGTACTTAGATTTTCCAGTCCCTTTATGGAAGCAGCCCGACTAGCCCACCGACATGGGAAGACTTGAGTTAAGCCCAAGGCAGTGTTGACACATG
>NW_006444997.1:0-201 GCF_000325575.1 Pteropus alecto | reverse complement strand
GTATCCACTATTCATTTAGGAAAATTCTCAGCATTTTTACATCAAATATTTCATTTGTTTCATTCTCTCTCTCTTTTCTTCCGGCTATCCCAATTAGTCATAAGTTATCCCTTTTGAAATTATCTCACAGTACTTGGGTATGCTGTTCTGGGGTTTTTCTTCATTATTTTTTCTCTTTGCATTTCAGTTTGGGAAGTTTCT
>NW_006444996.1:0-201 GCF_000325575.1 Pteropus alecto | reverse complement strand
TGTCCCCTTGTGGCTGTCTGAAATTTCTCTCTTTCGAGTGATACATAACCTGGATTAAAATTTTCCGATTAAAACTTCTGCCTCCCGAGGACTAAGCATAGATTCTTCGTACTATTATGTTCTATGTAAAAAAATGTATACACACTAACATACTGAATTTTAATTAAACTACAACTGATACAGTGATGACCGAATTCTCAA
>NW_006444995.1:0-201 GCF_000325575.1 Pteropus alecto | reverse complement strand
TTAAAAGTTTGTTAAAAACTCACCTATAAAACAACTTGGGTCTCTGAGGAAAACATAAACTTCTATTCACGTTCCTTAACAATAATAAAATTATCAAGACTTTTTTTTTTAATACATTTCAATGAGTTATCCTTTCCTAGAATTTATTTCATCTATGTTTTCAACATATTGGTTCTTTTTAATATCTCTATTCTATCTATT
>NW_006444994.1:0-201 GCF_000325575.1 Pteropus alecto | reverse complement strand
ACATTTGTCTTTCTCTGTCTGACTTACTCTACTCATCACAATATCCTTTATGTCCATCCATGTTGTCGCAAATGACCAAATTTCATTCTTCGTAATAGATGAGTATTCTTCTATTGTATATATGTACCATATTTTCTTCATTCATCCACTGAAAGACACCCAGAATATCTCCATATCTTGATTATTGTAAATAATGCTGCA
>NW_006444993.1:0-201 GCF_000325575.1 Pteropus alecto | reverse complement strand
GGAAAATGGTCTCAGCCACAGACTCAGCTAAAAGAACGGCTCTGGGCAGCCGTATCTGTGTGACATCACTTCCCATGGCCATAGCTAACTGGATCAGGGAGCACATCCAAAGGCAGCACATCCAAAGCCTCTCCTGTGACATATTCCAGGAGGTAAGCTGAGCCACTGGATTCTCTGCTTCAGAAATTTATAATTGGAAAA
>NW_006444992.1:0-201 GCF_000325575.1 Pteropus alecto | reverse complement strand
ACACACACAGAGGGAAGACCATGTGAAGAAACAGAAGATTGTCATCTATAAGCTAAGGAAGGGCCTCAGAAGAAACCACTCCTGCCGATATCTTGGTCTCAAACTTCTAGCTCCAAAACTGTGAGAAAATATTCCGCTATTTAGCCACCCAGTTTGTGGCACTTTGTTATAGGAGCCCTAACAAATTAATACAGGCCCCTG
>NW_006444991.1:0-201 GCF_000325575.1 Pteropus alecto | reverse complement strand
CTGTGTGGACTTTGCATGGGCATAAATAAGAACTGAGATATTTTCCAGGAAGGAATGTAGGGGCAGGAGTAAAGTGTAGAGGAAGTAGGGCTCAAAGAGCAAACTTTCTTAGGTGTCTCCAGACCAGAGAAACCCATGTGGTATACAGCGTCCACATCTCAGCTTTTACAGCCTGCCCACTTCTGTCTGTGTCTTTTCTAG
>NW_006444990.1:0-201 GCF_000325575.1 Pteropus alecto | reverse complement strand
CCCAGGAAGTTGACTGAGATACAGATTACGATGCAGGTATATTGGAGTGCTGTAGGATCACACCTGGAAGATGTGGAAGAGAGGGGAGGCAACAGGAGTGGGCAGAGGCTGAAGTCAAGCTGTGATGCATTCAGCATTAAGGGTGGTCTCAGCCAGCTGTGGGGATTTCTGCAGAAGAGATGATCCTTCATCTGATTTGTG
>NW_006444989.1:0-201 GCF_000325575.1 Pteropus alecto | reverse complement strand
TCTGGTGGTAGTGTAGAGAGGAGACAGTTGGGGACGGTGGAGGCAGGGAGATTAATTAGGAGCTATTTCAGTAATCTATGCGAGAGAGAGCATGGTGCTTGGGTGCATGGGGTGGTAGTAGAGATGAGGAGGTGGAGCCTGCAAGTTTTTCTGATGGCAGGACACTGGAGAGACAGAGAGAGAGAGGGTACTCTGGGATGA
>NW_006444988.1:0-201 GCF_000325575.1 Pteropus alecto | reverse complement strand
TTAAATGTTTCTAATAAGAAAAGGTAACTTAATGTGAGTGAGGGAACATTAAATAAACTTCATGTCACCATTTTTGTTCATATGAGTTTTATTTAACAGTCTTGGATGGCAAGTAATAGAACTTAAATCAAAACTGACTTATGCAGATATGTAACTAAAAAGTCCAAAAAATGTGCTCATTAGGTAAGGCTCCACACTGTA
>NW_006444987.1:0-201 GCF_000325575.1 Pteropus alecto | reverse complement strand
TTTTGTGCTCCTTTTCAGGCACTAGTTTCCACTATTTTGACTTCTAACAGAACAGAATAGTTCTTCTTTTGGGGTCTTTATATAAATGTAACCATACAGTATTACTGTTTGGTTTCTGGCTTCTTTCAGTCAACATTCTGTTAGTGAGACTTATCCATATTACTGCATGTGACTTTAGATTGTTCATTCTCATTGCTGTAT
>NW_006444986.1:0-201 GCF_000325575.1 Pteropus alecto | reverse complement strand
TAGATCTTAAAAGAATGTGGCATATTCTTTTAGAGAAATCACTCCACAGGAGATCTGGAGAATATTTACTAGCTCTAGAACATCCTCGCTTTGGTCCACATTTCAGTGGACTTAATGGACAGTCTGTGTGTGTGTGTGTGTGCGCGCGAGCACGTGTGTGTGTGCCTGTGTGCGTGTGTGTGTGTGCGTGTGTGTGTGTGC
>NW_006444985.1:0-201 GCF_000325575.1 Pteropus alecto | reverse complement strand
CCCAGACCCCGGGCCCTCCGCCGAGGACGCGTCGCCGTCAGCTCCAGCCCTACTGCCCGCCGTGCCCCCCGCCAGAGGCCAAGAGCCATGACAGGGACCGCGCGTCCAGGCCAAAGGCTGCAATGCCAGCTGCAGGGCCGTCCCCTGTGCCCCGAGCGCCCGCCCGGCCGCCCAGCCGTGCAGATCCACGTACCTGGTGAA
>NW_006444984.1:0-201 GCF_000325575.1 Pteropus alecto | reverse complement strand
TCCCCGAGCTCAACCCAATGTCCGTGGGGCTACTGCGCACTGCACACGGGCTGAAAACATCGCTAACTAAACAGCCTCCCACAGGGCTGCCCAGTCACTGCTCACCACCGTTGAGCACAGTATTATGCAGCTCAGACGTTCAAAAACACTATTTGCAGTCACAATTTCACATGGAATCCCAGCAACACCTCACAGAAACTC
>NW_006444983.1:0-201 GCF_000325575.1 Pteropus alecto | reverse complement strand
CACAAAACCTCACGCTAAAGGCCTCCTTATCTCGGCTATTGTTACCCAATACATCCCATTCAACAAAAACGTACAACTGCAATTAGAGCAGAAAGGGGAAAAGCAACAGCAAACCCTTAGCGCGGCAATGACCGAGCTCTGCACAGCGAAGCTGAAAATGCATAATTAAAGGTGGAAGCCTGATCGATGACGGCAGACGGG
>NW_006444982.1:0-201 GCF_000325575.1 Pteropus alecto | reverse complement strand
AACTGGAATTATGTTTCCCAGAATCCCCTTCTCTTTACGATTAGAGTTAGAGTTGGTAGAGAAAATGGGACAAGATTTGGAAAGTGGAAGTAAAGCAACAGCCACTATTCTGTGACTGTCACTGTGGTCTGATGTGGTGGCGGACGATGCAGGTGGTTTCCAGCTTGTTCTTGCTTTTCCGCATTCCACGTACAGAAGTTC
>NW_006444981.1:0-201 GCF_000325575.1 Pteropus alecto | reverse complement strand
GAATTGCAAAAATGTATCAATTTCTATCAACTGAACTCCTAGAAACATATATGGGAATAGATCTTAAGGTGTTCAATGAGGGTAGAAGGAATATACTGTTGGATCCGGTTTAATGCGTTGTTATCGGTAAATTAAGATATGATCCTGTATTCAACCTGGCAGCATAGTAGCTGGAAGATGCCCCAACAGTCACTTAGTTGG
>NW_006444980.1:0-201 GCF_000325575.1 Pteropus alecto | reverse complement strand
TGCTTCCCTAAACATATAAATCACACTGGAGTTAACCAATCTCAGCTATTTGGTATTTATGCTTTAAATTTTTTTTCCCTCTGTGTGTGTGCATGTAATTGTGTGTCTGTATGTGTGCATGTAATTGTGTGTGTATAGATACAAATGTTTTTCCCAAAAAGAACCAAATATAAAAATGGTTCTAAAACTTCCTTTTTAGAA
>NW_006444979.1:0-201 GCF_000325575.1 Pteropus alecto | reverse complement strand
CAGGAAAGGGATGGGGGCCCCTCGCTCCCCGCACCTCCTCTTGCGCCATCTTGGCGCTAAGCCTTGACGCTCTCGAGGGGGCCCCACGAGCAGCCCTTTGCCTGCTTGCCTTAATCAGGAGAACCCCGAGGAGCCCAAGAGCAAATGCAAGAACAGAAGTGAATCTAGGCCAGGCCTCCCTCCCTTCCCTGAAGGAGGGGG
>NW_006444978.1:0-201 GCF_000325575.1 Pteropus alecto | reverse complement strand
TTTATCATTTCCTGACAGATATTCTCTGATTACTTGTTTTCTGTTTCCCCTCTTCCACTACAATGGAAGTCTTATGAGAGCCTTGAACTTATTGTTTCTGGTTTGTTACTACGATATATACTGCTCCTAGAATATTGCCTGCAACATAGCAAATGTTCGATAAATTTTTGTTGAATGAATAAAAACCCAATATTAAATACA
>NW_006444977.1:0-201 GCF_000325575.1 Pteropus alecto | reverse complement strand
CTTAATTGTATGACTTGTATCACAAGAATTTTCTTTTATAGAATTCCTCCTATAAATATTAGGGTTTATATATACTATCTTTCAGCCTAGATCCTAGCCTAGCAAGCTACTGTTTTCTAGTTCAAGGATCTAAGCAGCATTTAGTCAACTCTCTGCCTAATCTCTCTGTTCCTTTTTCAAAAATCTTTTTTCGAGTAGGCA
>NW_006444976.1:0-201 GCF_000325575.1 Pteropus alecto | reverse complement strand
ACATTGCTGCACATACATGGCTGAGGATTCAGAGAAGCCGATAGGGATCGACAGGAGCTAGACTAACTATACACCTCACATACTGCCCTTTATCAGCTAGGTTTGCCAGAGGATCAGTGACAAAGTACGTGAGCTCCAAAAGCACCTAGCCCCTACACAGAACTGTGGAGTATAAAAATGTAGCTCCATTTCCACCTTTTA
>NW_006444975.1:0-201 GCF_000325575.1 Pteropus alecto | reverse complement strand
GTGTTCAGACAAATCGAGTCCTGCCACTAGAATCAGCAGGAGCCCGTTTTAATGTCCTGGAGCCACCATGCACATGCGATTTGTCACAATGGTGATGTGGTGGTTCCACAGATCACGAAGGGCTCCTTGACCGTAGCACATCCAAGGACGTCCCGTCCACACCACTCCACAGCTCCGTTTTTTGCGCCCACGGTCAGGAGA
>NW_006444974.1:0-201 GCF_000325575.1 Pteropus alecto | reverse complement strand
TGAATTAAAATAGCTGTTTAGCATTTAATAAGCTAAAGCTATCATTATCATGAAAGATAAAACTTAAAACGTTGTCTTCTGATCAAGTCAGAAAGCACAATAGTCTACAATATTCTAATCTATTGATTTTTTTACTTCAAACTTATGCATTATAACATGTTTAATGCAAACAACCTAATCTAATATCTGTCTCAGAATTAA
>NW_006444973.1:0-201 GCF_000325575.1 Pteropus alecto | reverse complement strand
AATGAAAGCTTTTATTACCGAAATGCCTTTAATATAATTTCTACTCTTTCTAATTCTCTTAGAGCTCGCTCAGTGTAAATATGAAGCTTCTTCTTAAACATTAGACTCTTCCAGGCGACACTTTCAGCACATCTAATCATCCAGTTGTGTGAGACTCTGCACCGGAATGGCGCAGGCCACCCCTCACCCACATCCGGGTCC
>NW_006444972.1:0-201 GCF_000325575.1 Pteropus alecto | reverse complement strand
AAAAGTTGAAAATTACATGAGATCACTTATATATGTGGGATATAAACATAATGACAAATGAGCAGGACAAACAAACAGAGACTAATGATCATGGACTATAGACTAGACGGTAGGGGATGGGGGAGGAGGGGGGAAGTAGTCAGGGTAAAGGGGGTCAAATATAGGAGGATAGGAGGAGGGTGAAGTGGGTAAAGGGGATCA
>NW_006444971.1:0-201 GCF_000325575.1 Pteropus alecto | reverse complement strand
TTTCTTACAGGCATCTACACAGGTTTCCACTTTCTGACTTCAGCTTACTTAACTAAGATTTGTATTCCAACGACCTAAAACCTTTTTAGCTCCACATCCCAAACTACATCCTAGTTGTCAAATAAGGGACACCGAGTTACTCTTACTTTAGCATGGTCGCATATCTATTTTTCAATGTGTAATAAACCTTATTTCTCCCAT
>NW_006444970.1:0-201 GCF_000325575.1 Pteropus alecto | reverse complement strand
TGAGAATGTATCTGAAGGCAGAAGCATCTCTAGAATGTTTCTGCTGCTCTTCTGATTTCGTTTTTGCTACTGGTTCCTTCATCATGGAGGCTGACTTCCCGGAGTTTGAGTACTTTGCATTTCAAATTCCATATTTTAATAGTCTATATTTTGTTTGCCCCAAGGCGACTTAACAAAGGTACCCAGTATGCGATGAGCCAT
>NW_006444969.1:0-201 GCF_000325575.1 Pteropus alecto | reverse complement strand
AAAGGTCAAAAAACTAGAATAAGGAGAGCATTTTAAAGGTTATACAGGGGAAGTGGGAGGGGGACCAGAAGGGAGTTGCTGGGCACCTCTACTGTCAACACCCAGGAAAACTAGTCACCAAAACTTCCCTCTTTGTGCTCTGTGCTGTACCTGGGACAAAGCCTTACAGATAGTAACTATGTTTTTATTATTATTATTAAA
>NW_006444968.1:0-201 GCF_000325575.1 Pteropus alecto | reverse complement strand
CATCTGAACTGACCTTGACATCTCTTCTTCAAAACCTCTCAAGCTGATCTTGGCACTTACTTTAGCAGCCCACCCTGTGGTGAGAATGAAGTTTGTTTCCATTGAAAGTGATGTAAGGACACACCCTGAGCCATAAAAAAAAAACAAAAAACAACAAAAAAAAACTCCCACAATTACCCACCCAACTCCTCTCCTCTAATC
>NW_006444967.1:0-201 GCF_000325575.1 Pteropus alecto | reverse complement strand
TAGACAAGGCAGTCTCTAATCGTCACCAAAACCCTACGTGGTGGGCCGTCTGCATATCTTGACTCTCGAGTTCCGATCTCCACCTTGGGCATTTCTGGTGAGTTCCGCAGCATTTCTGGGACCTCACGATCTCGTTTAGCAGTCTCGGGCCGTTGCAGCATGCGCGCGATGAAGTCGTGTCCGTCATCCTTAGCTTGCTCT
>NW_006444966.1:0-201 GCF_000325575.1 Pteropus alecto | reverse complement strand
TTTTGAATTATAAATTACATATATTAGTATCCAAGCAAATTTCAGATCGTCTTACTGATTTTCTTTCATTTTGTTTTGGCCATTATTGAAAAAAATGTGTTGAAATCTCTGACACCTTTGAATTCGTCTGTTTTCTCTTTCCAGTTCTATCAGTTTTTGTCTGTGTTCTGAAGCTCACTTATTAAATACACAAATGTGTAA
>NW_006444965.1:0-201 GCF_000325575.1 Pteropus alecto | reverse complement strand
AGTTCTAGGGATGCTGGGATGTGCCTTAGCCCTTCCAGGCACCTCAACCCAGAAGTTCTGGACTCATCTTTAAAAAACTGCCTCCAGGAGAGCAGGAAGTTTGAGTGGTGGGGCTGTCCCTAAATCGTTTCTAGTATTGTGTGTGTATGTATGTGTGTGCACACACTGTATGGATTTTCATTTGCTTTGCTAGGCAGGGTG
>NW_006444964.1:0-201 GCF_000325575.1 Pteropus alecto | reverse complement strand
GCATTTGGTGTTGTCAATGTTCTCTACAGGTGTGTAGTGTATCTCGTTGTTTTAATTTGCAATCCCTAATGACATGACGTTGAGCATCTTTTCACATGCTTAATTGCCATCTGTATATTTTCTTTGGTAAGGTATCTGTTCAGATCTTTTGTCTATTTTTTATTGGACTGTTTATTTCTTTATTGTTTAGTTTTAAGAGTT
>NW_006444963.1:0-201 GCF_000325575.1 Pteropus alecto | reverse complement strand
AGCTCAGCACTTGCTAAAGGCTGGGAATTACTTCTTCCAGAATCCCTCTTCTATGTGGTTTTAGCTTAGAGTGGGTCAATGAGACGAAATCACATGAGATTTTAGGGTGATCAACTACCCGGGACAGTTTGCCAGGGATATTAGACTTTCAGTGCTAAAACTGGGGAAGTTCCTAGCAAGCCAGGATGCTAGTTACCTTAG
>NW_006444962.1:0-201 GCF_000325575.1 Pteropus alecto | reverse complement strand
CTGGGATGCATGACTTTTAGAGCTGACACAGAAAATGTGCCAGGCAAACCAGGTCGAGATGGTCGTCCCACCGGCGGGTCCCCAAGGGCCTCGAGTCTGAAAGGGAGACATACGTCAGCGTGAAGGGTCACAGTCCAGGGCGAGGTGTGCTTTGATGAGGGTCGTACAAGGACAGCGGGAGGCCCTGCAGGCCAGGACGCC
>NW_006444961.1:0-201 GCF_000325575.1 Pteropus alecto | reverse complement strand
AGTACTTCAACAACATTGGGAAGTAACTGGGGAGTCTGAAAGAGTATAGGGAAAAGAAAGGGCCTATATAGGTAGTGAATCCAAGTCTACGAGCTGTGCCCTATGGCTCTTTCCTTTTCACTTTCTCTGTGAGAGTAAGAGCGAAGGTCCTGGGAATAGAACAATTAAATGAGTGGCAGAAACATATCTAGATAGTACAGA
>NW_006444960.1:0-201 GCF_000325575.1 Pteropus alecto | reverse complement strand
AAAACAAGCTGTGAGAAGATCACACTGATCTACAAACAATGCCAAAACCAACGTTCACAGTCTTTAAAGGAGAATAAAAAATCCAGACATTTGACGACGTGACATTCATACTACTTAGTATCCAATCAGAAATTACTATAAATGCAAAAAATCAGGAAAGTATAATCTATAAACACAAGAAAGAAAATCAATAGAAACAAA
>NW_006444959.1:0-201 GCF_000325575.1 Pteropus alecto | reverse complement strand
TCTGTGGCCACATAAACTGCTTAGGAGTGCCGGGGCAAAGGAGCCATGTGCCCGGGGAGCCTGGCGAACAGATGAGGATTGTAACTGCTGTGTCTCTTGGCCTGTATCCTCTTATGGCACTAAGTAAAGGTGAGCCTAGAGTAGAAGCTGTTTGTAAACAGAGACGCGTGGACATGGACAATAGACTAGTGGTTACCAGAG
>NW_006444958.1:0-201 GCF_000325575.1 Pteropus alecto | reverse complement strand
GCAGTCAATCAAAAATAGTTAGACATACAAGGAGAACAAAGACTGTAACCAAAAAACAAAAGAAATAACAGATATTATGAACAGAAACATTAATGAAAGAGAGAAGGGTATTTTGTTACAAACTTTATATTCATATCTATTTCTTTGTATATTGAACATTTAAGTCCTTAATTTGTGTCATTCTATGTAAATAGTATTTTA
>NW_006444957.1:0-201 GCF_000325575.1 Pteropus alecto | reverse complement strand
CAAGCGGCCGTGGTGCCAGCAGAGCGCCATGTGTCCGGGCACGGTCTGGGATGAAGGGCCGGCCGGCCCACGGGCGCTGCCAGCTCGACGGTACCGTGCAACCGCATTTCCCAGATTAGCCCAGATCCACCTGGCCCCCCCCAGTCCTCCCACAGAAGGGGCCACAAGGGCCTTCCCTGGGGGTGCTGCTGTGGGGAGGCA
>NW_006444956.1:0-201 GCF_000325575.1 Pteropus alecto | reverse complement strand
GCAAAGAGCCTGAGAATTTGATTTCTACCAAGTTCCCAGGAGGTGTTGATGCTGATGGCCTGGAACCACACTTGAAAATCACTGCCCCAGGGTTATGGGGCTACAATGGTGTGGATATTGGGCAACGTTTTGCAGTTCATTCTTTGGCATAAGTGCTTGCAGAGGCCATTTTCTGGCATGTGGACTGGTTCCAGTCTGCTG
>NW_006444955.1:0-201 GCF_000325575.1 Pteropus alecto | reverse complement strand
AACGCCGAGTCCGATCCGGTGGGTCGGGGCCAGTAAGCGCTTCTGGCAGGACCCCGTGATGCAGGGCCCAGAGTTTACTGGCGGAAGGCGGGGGAGTGATTGGGGGGCTTTGGGGTGCGCGCCCCCGGCCACTGCAGGGGGACCTGGGTGTGATTCAGTGCTGTGTGGCTGAAATCCGTGTCCTCGTCACAGAGGAGCCCT
>NW_006444954.1:0-201 GCF_000325575.1 Pteropus alecto | reverse complement strand
TTTGCTTTTCATATGCTTTTGCTCAGTTCTAAATCTGGCTTTTTAGAATTACTAAGGCCAAAATATGCTGAAATTAGTAGTAACAAACCCATACTCAACTTAGTGTATGTTATCTATCTACTTATCTATCTATCTATCCATCATCCATCTAGCCATTCATCCATCCATCATCTATCTATTTATCTATCTATTATCTATCTA
>NW_006444953.1:0-201 GCF_000325575.1 Pteropus alecto | reverse complement strand
ATGAGGGGAGAGGGTGCCCTGCAGAGAAGCTTAAGATGAAGTAATCCAGATCTCCCGTCACTCCTTGGTGAACAGATCAGGAAGGAGGACACGATAAAATCCAAAAGTCTGAGAGAAACTGGATTTTTATTCTTCTTGGAAATCCAGTGCCTACTGAGAAGATGCAATCTCTTCATCCATCCATCCATCCATCCATCCATC
>NW_006444952.1:0-201 GCF_000325575.1 Pteropus alecto | reverse complement strand
AAGAGGACTCGATAGCACCATTTGTCACAAAAGTTCATCCTAAATGGACCTGATCTTGAGGGTCATCATCTGTGTTAATCAGCGTTACACACAGGAATGATCAACTTCTCATATCTCTGTAATGGAAACCTGGACTCGGGCACCATCTGCCTTGACTGTATGTCGGAAATTGCTGAAGGTCCTTGAGGAAGACATGCCTGG
>NW_006444951.1:0-201 GCF_000325575.1 Pteropus alecto | reverse complement strand
TGACTGAGTGGAAGGTCTTGATGGGTAAGTCTCAGAGGACCCTCCATTTAGCCCCCATGTTGCCATAGTGAGCGAGCAATGTCACGACTGCCCCTAAATCTCTCTTGTTGACTTAATGGCACCTACCAAATTAAAACAGCATTATCATTAAGTACTAGAGGCCAAGGTTCTCTTGGCCTCTAGTACTTAAGCTAAGTCAAT
>NW_006444950.1:0-201 GCF_000325575.1 Pteropus alecto | reverse complement strand
CCGCTGTATGGCAATTTAAACAGCCTAGAGCCTTCTATGATAGGGGGGCTCATTCAGGGTGGGCCGATTTGCAAGGAACAGCAAAAATGGGATCAAGTAAAATTTGTAAACAGGCACTGTGTTGCATGCCAAACACCAAAAGAATCTGGACAATGTGGTGGGTGCCGAGAGGGACTTCTAATTCTTCATGGTGTCAAAAAG
>NW_006444949.1:0-201 GCF_000325575.1 Pteropus alecto | reverse complement strand
CAGAAGAACCAACCCTGTGACTAGAGACTTGGAACGTTGAGTTCCACCCCTGACCTTGGGGAAGAGAGGGACCGGAGGGGAGGTCGAACGAGTCCTCAGTAGCCAGTGATTTCATCGACCGTGCCTCCGTAGTGTCGCCGCCGCACCGGGGGAGGGCATGGAAGCGCCGTGCCCTGTTCCTGTACCTTGCCCTATGCATCT
>NW_006444948.1:0-201 GCF_000325575.1 Pteropus alecto | reverse complement strand
AGGGCCAGAGGTGAAAATTTATGTTCAGTGCATGCATGGCAGGGTATTGCGACTATAAAAATGACATAGATCTGACTGAGAAATGCATTGAAAATGAGGCTAAAGCATACGTTAATTATTCTAAAAAATAGCTCAGATGACATATCTTAATTACTCAAAAATCTTGAATGACCGTCATTTGCCTACCGTTCTAATCTGAGA
>NW_006444947.1:0-201 GCF_000325575.1 Pteropus alecto | reverse complement strand
AGAAAATGGCAAGTCAGTCTTCTTAAAAATAAAGACAATAACCCACGGCAAATCATTTTCCTCTCGACGGCAAACTGAGGATCTGCAACAAAATTTAGATGAGAATCAAAGGCTGGAGCCTTTTCAGCCCTGGGCAGGCTGGTCCCCCTCTGCTTTGGGTCGACCACCGCATGTGAGCGGGGTCTGCGAGAGGCAGGGACT
>NW_006444946.1:0-201 GCF_000325575.1 Pteropus alecto | reverse complement strand
AGGACTTTAGAACCTAAACGGTCCAACTTAGGCAAAGGTCTGACGTTAACAGAAAAGGACAGAGATGGACATTTATTCTGCTAGACGAAGTGCTAACTGCTGTCCGAGGACTGTCCCATCTACCCCTCAGAGCGACCGGACATGGCAGGTCCTGTCATCCTCCACTCTTTAGAGGTGGGTCGCTGAGGTGGAACAGGGTCA
>NW_006444945.1:0-201 GCF_000325575.1 Pteropus alecto | reverse complement strand
GTTTCTGCCTCGAGAGGACAAAAGGCTAGGTAAGAGAATTCGCTCTCCCTGCCTGACCGCGGTGCTGGGACACTGGCCCTCTCCTGCCTGCTGGCTGGACCACAGCACTAGCTCCCCTGGGGCTCCACCTGGCCACCTGCACATTGTGGGACTTCTTGGCCTCCAGAATTGCGTGAACCAATTCCTTACAATAAATTCCTA
>NW_006444944.1:0-201 GCF_000325575.1 Pteropus alecto | reverse complement strand
AACGAGCCTTCGGCACCTTCTCTCCTCCTTGCGCCTTGTTTGACACTCCATGTGTTCTGTAAACATTTCTCCTTCTCAGTGTTCCCTCCACAGTCTGCAGCTTTTTCCTAGCGACAACTGGGCATCTAGGGACTACCGGGCCCGTTTTATAGAGAAGCACCTGGGCGCAGAGAAGTTGGGGCAGCGCAGTGTCAGAGCCGA
>NW_006444943.1:0-201 GCF_000325575.1 Pteropus alecto | reverse complement strand
AGGGTAAAGCTTCACCTGGACAGCAAAGTGGCTGACTGCCAGCTCATGAGCTAAGCAGCGAGGCCCTTTGGCCTCCCCACTGTGAACTTTGGCTTCGGCAGGCTTGAAGAGGCCCCTCACTTTGCAGGTTGCCTCAGGGGCAGGACTAACTGTGCCAGCTGGACCCGTGGGCAAAATAATCATTTGCTGTTCCCCGTGTAA
>NW_006444942.1:0-201 GCF_000325575.1 Pteropus alecto | reverse complement strand
GTGCTGCTAAGGGAAAAATGGCAACCAGTGGGAAAGGTCTTTCTGCCTTTTATTGTTCTCAGATAGGTGGGTATTCCCAGTGAAGCTTGGGAGATGATTCACAGGCAGGGTCACTTGGGTATTTCTCCTGCCCGACCAATTCTCTCTGGCCCTTCTGGGCTGCCGTCCCTCCTGCTGTATTGTTGGATGTGCCCACCTTGA
>NW_006444941.1:0-201 GCF_000325575.1 Pteropus alecto | reverse complement strand
TGGAAAGGAAAAAATAAAACTGTCTTTATTCCAGCCAGTAGATAAAGAAGAAATAAATATTAAACACCACAGGAATGCAATGAACAAAATCCAGAATGTAGTGGGGGAAAAAACCAGTTTCTTTAATAACTATATTGCAAGGAAGCAAAGGGAGGGGATCTATAGATTAAAAGAGACTTAGAGGTCCAAGATGGCAGCGCC
>NW_006444940.1:0-201 GCF_000325575.1 Pteropus alecto | reverse complement strand
GGGGAGATCCCTTATGCAGACATGCTTCCGATGTCACTGGCTTCTCTTCAGAAGTTTAATGTGTATGTTTTCTTTTATGTATTTTATTTTTTAAGATCTTATATGCATATCTTCAATCTATTATGATTTAATTTTTATGTATAGTGTCAGAGATCAGTCTAGCTTTATTCTTTGGCATGTGGCTTTCCAGTTTTCCCAGCA
>NW_006444939.1:0-201 GCF_000325575.1 Pteropus alecto | reverse complement strand
GATGATCAATTATCCCAGCCCTGTCCAATCAGTAGCACCCACAATCCCAACTCCCTTAGTTGCCATGACTGATGATTTTTCCCCTACATAATCTACCCCCTCGAGACACCTGGGAGAACCAGGCTTTTGAGAGCAATAGCAGCTCGCCTGTGTCTCCGGGACTTGTAACTCTCTAAAATAAACCCTTACTTTCTTTGCTGC
>NW_006444938.1:0-201 GCF_000325575.1 Pteropus alecto | reverse complement strand
TCTCTCCTTCGTGTCTGAGGGTCTGGTGCCAAGCCGCCTCCATGCCCGGCACACACTCGACACTGAATTCATGTTTGTGAAAGAATTTACTAAGTATCTGAACTATACTATGGCACAATAAATGAAAGGTTATTATGTTTCTCAAATATAGCAAATACAAATATATCTTCCAAATATCTACATCTACACACACACACACAC
>NW_006444937.1:0-201 GCF_000325575.1 Pteropus alecto | reverse complement strand
CTATTAAAGAAATTAATACTGTAGTTAAAATCCTTTCAACAACAATAAACAAAATTTCCAGGCCCAGATAGTGTCACTAGTAAATTCAACCAAATATTTTAGGATAAAAGGAACACCATTTAACTCATTTGGTACAGTCGGCATAATGTAATTTTAAAATTGGACGAGACATTATAAGAGGAGAAAAATGGAGACCATGGT
>NW_006444936.1:0-201 GCF_000325575.1 Pteropus alecto | reverse complement strand
TTTCCGTGGGCCCAACCTAATCAAGCACTGCGGACTGTGTCATCCTCATCGCAACTTGGGAACATCTGATGAGGAGGAACAGCTTTGAATGGGCCCCTCTGGTTCCCAGTGGAAAACCGAGCCCCTCCCCTCCTGACCCCTGTGTAGGCCTGAGGTAGGCCTTTCAACAGAACCACCCAACTGGAGGCACTGAACAATGAT
>NW_006444935.1:0-201 GCF_000325575.1 Pteropus alecto | reverse complement strand
CTACATTCATTAGACAACAGCTCGCCTTCCCAGGGTATCCTTCCTACAGTTATTTCCGCTGGCGTGGATTCACGCCCTTGCTGAATCGGGGCACTGCCTGCTCCCTGGGATTTATCCACAGGTAAGAACCACATCCGCATCCGCTCTCCACCGCGGATTGCCCAGATGGGAATCCTGGCTCCACTCCTTCCTGTCTGTGTA
>NW_006444934.1:0-201 GCF_000325575.1 Pteropus alecto | reverse complement strand
CTTTTATTATGTGTTTGCCTTTGTCAGTGAGAATTATTTTTCTTTGCAATATTTTCTTATTCATATTATTTGTTTATTTTTCTTCTTTTTCTTAAAGAAGTCACTTTAACATTTTTGTAATACTGGTTTGGTGGTGATTAACTCTTTCAGTTTTCTCTTGTCTGAGAAGTTCTTTATCTGTCCTTCACTTCTAAATGATAG
>NW_006444933.1:0-201 GCF_000325575.1 Pteropus alecto | reverse complement strand
GTCCTCGTGGTCACGGGCAGAGTGGCAGGCAGGGCACCGCGGGGGGGCGAGTGTCTGCGGAGTGGTTCGGGGACCGAGAACACGCAGAGCGCCAAGGCGAGCGTGTGCTGTGACGTCACCGTCACGGTGCTGGCGAGTCGCGGGGCAGGTGCTCAGGGAGGGGAGGGGCCCCCCAGGAGGGCGGAGCCCAGGCCCCGGGCC
>NW_006444932.1:0-201 GCF_000325575.1 Pteropus alecto | reverse complement strand
AAATCGCTTTGCAGGCTCCCAGAATGCTGAGTGGAGCCACATCACTTACAGCATATAATTATATTCCTTTCAAGAAACAGCTCCTGGAGTGTTTCTGTGCTGTGGCAGAGACGAAATGCTCAACGAGGGGCCACCAAATGGCCATGCAGCTAGAACTGCCCATTAGGAGCCGGGTTCTCTTGAACTAACCAAGTCATAGCA
>NW_006444931.1:0-201 GCF_000325575.1 Pteropus alecto | reverse complement strand
TTTAATTCTTACGGGTCTCTTTTGGGGGGCTCTGTCCAGTCTTTTGTTAGAAACAGATAATCCCAGGAAGTTTTCTCTGAGATTTTCAAAGCAACAGCTGAAAAAGTATAACCTCCCTCCCATAAAATGCATACCCTATCTTCTGGGGGTGGTAAATAGAAGTGGGATGAGACCAACCCTCCCAAATCAGAATCCATGTCC
>NW_006444930.1:0-201 GCF_000325575.1 Pteropus alecto | reverse complement strand
TTTTCTCTGACACGTGTCTTTCCTCAGTTTTTACCTGCTGCCAAATGAATCCACGTGCATACGCCCCATCTATAAAATCGCAAACACAGTACATTCTCAATGCATTTATTTTTTTCCAATGGCTGCTTGCTAAAATCCATCAACGGAAAGCGATATGAGTTGTTTTCTTGTCTTTCGTGAGGAGTGTAAAAGAAGTGTGAT
>NW_006444929.1:0-201 GCF_000325575.1 Pteropus alecto | reverse complement strand
AAACACGGTCGTGCTGAGAAGCCAACTAAAGTCATTACTGAACTCAGGGAGACGCCACAGGCCAGGCCTGAAGCTCCACTCTGCCTGTGAGTCGTGAGGAGCAGCCTTGTTCCCCATTTTGAGAGTTTTCAGGAATTCAGATAGATCAGGGGTCCCCAATACTCAGGCTGCGGACCGGTACCGGTCCATGGCCTGTTAGGA
>NW_006444928.1:0-201 GCF_000325575.1 Pteropus alecto | reverse complement strand
GTCCCTGCCCTTTCTGAGCCACGGTTCACTTACACGTCGAGCAAGCCCACCTCGCGGGCATCTGTGGTGCTAATGAAAGAGTCTTTGGGGTCAGGAGGCTTGAGTTCAAATCTCGATTTCAACATTTTACGTTTTGCAACCTAAGGCAGGTTTCTTAACTTCTCTGTACCGCAGTGTCCTTATCTGCAAACAGGGCGATGA
>NW_006444927.1:0-201 GCF_000325575.1 Pteropus alecto | reverse complement strand
TTTTGGCTGTGGAAGTGGTCATATATATCTATCCCTTTAAATACATTTTCCGAATCACAATGTTCTCCTTTCAGTGTGAAATATGAAGAAGCGTGTAAGATGGACATCCCCGTGGAAAATAATACCAGAAGAGCAAGAGCCTTCCGAGCCAGTTGGACCTGTGGTCGTGAGTGCTTTACTATTTCATGTTTCTCTTACCAG
>NW_006444926.1:0-201 GCF_000325575.1 Pteropus alecto | reverse complement strand
TATGCCAGTTGGGAGAATGCTAGTGCAAAGCAACAAGAGAGGAGCCACGACACACACAGCAGTTTACATTCCTAGCAGAAGAGCCCTCGGTCAACATGATTTTCCTACAGAAACTCTAATATATCATGAGACTAGGCTTTAATTTATTCACTCCGGCTAAGGGGCTGAGGGCCAACTTTTCCAGAAGTGTTATCAAACCAT
>NW_006444925.1:0-201 GCF_000325575.1 Pteropus alecto | reverse complement strand
AGGCAAGCACTGGGGAATTGGGGGAAGTTGAGCTATGGTGCGGTCTCAAGGAAAGCCTCGGCTTACCCCGCAGGGAGCTCTGAAGATGAAATGACCCTTCTGAGATGTCTTAATTTGGGTGGAAGAAGCCGAGACTTTAGAACTTGGCATTGACCAGTCATTGCAAGCAGGCTGTCCCAAGAAGGGGCTCTCTTCAGCCAA
>NW_006444924.1:0-201 GCF_000325575.1 Pteropus alecto | reverse complement strand
CTCAGTCAGACTTGCATTTGGCCCAAGAATTCTAGTACCCGGGCCTTCATGCCCAGCTGGGCTGTCCTGGTTCTCACGCTGGGCTCCCCAGACCTGAGTTGCACAAAAGCATCATGTCGGTAACCCCACAGACGCTGAAGGGGCAACAAGCTCTGTCATCCATCCCTTTACAATGCAGGGAATGACAGCGGTGGATAATTA
>NW_006444923.1:0-201 GCF_000325575.1 Pteropus alecto | reverse complement strand
TCCCCCACCGGACCTCGGCAACAGACCGTGACCTCCGTGAAGGGTGACCTCCCCGCCGCCAGCCCGCCATGTGCTCGATGGCTCTGGCCCCTGAGGGCCCCCAGCGCTCCACATGGCTTGCTTTCCCCCAGGATGACCGCTCCGGGGGCAAGGGATGATTTAAGCTGGCTCCATTGCAGCGAACCACGAGGACGGTGGCTC
>NW_006444922.1:0-201 GCF_000325575.1 Pteropus alecto | reverse complement strand
TCGGATAATGAGTGAGAGGTCCTGATATGTGAAATGGTCTATGAACAACAAATAAATTATTTGGTTTTATAAAAGAAAATATTTAGAGTAACAAAATATTTTTATTTGTTTAAAACTCTTTTCAGTAATTAAAGGCTAGTAACCTTCTGAAAATTACATGTTTTTAATGTGCTATTTGATCCTTATGATGTCCTGACTTAT
>NW_006444921.1:0-201 GCF_000325575.1 Pteropus alecto | reverse complement strand
AAATGTTTATGATGCTTGATAGAGAGTCCTGGAGATGGAATGAGGATTTATCTGTGAGCAAGGTGTTCATACATAACATCAGCTTACACTTCTTTCACTCATTAAAATGTTTGTCAAACAAAAAAGTATACCGATGAGATCGGTTTTAAATGAGTCGTGAACATTTGAAGTCCATTGACTTAGATCAATCATAGGGCTGCT
>NW_006444920.1:0-201 GCF_000325575.1 Pteropus alecto | reverse complement strand
AAATGCAACACAGAGAGTCAACCCTTAATGAAAAAGTAGTATCACACCCAGGATAGAAAAGGCTGATCCTATGGTGGTTGAGCCTATTCCATTGCTGGCTCTTTCTATTCCTTTCTTACTGTATATAATGTAAATATATATATATATCAATTAGCTCCCATCAGCAATACTGAAAAGAAGATTTCAACAGAGACCATTAGG
>NW_006444919.1:0-201 GCF_000325575.1 Pteropus alecto | reverse complement strand
ACTGTGCTTCGAGCTCAACTTCCCGCGAGACGGGAATAATAATGCCAGCTGCGCCAGGGTGTCAAGAGGCTTGTGGGGGTCAAGAGCAAGAAGCTTCTGGAGCCAGCCGCCTGGGTTACATTCCGGTCCCACTGCTGGTCTCTGTGGTGGCCGGAGGGAGGAGTGGCTTGGCGTCTCTGCTCGATGTGCCTCAGCTGGAGG
>NW_006444918.1:0-201 GCF_000325575.1 Pteropus alecto | reverse complement strand
TTCTTTGTATATTTTGGATATTAGACCCTTATCAGCGGTGTTGCTTGCAAATTTAGTTTCCCATTCGTTTGGTTGTGTGGACGGTTTCTTTGGCTGAGCAGCAGCTTTTTAGTTTGATGTAGGCCCATTTATTTCTTTTTGCTTTTACTTCCCATGCCTTTGAGGCCAAAATCATAAAATCCTCTTTAAGTCCAAGGTCCT
>NW_006444917.1:0-201 GCF_000325575.1 Pteropus alecto | reverse complement strand
GTATCATCTGTCTTCTCTATCTGCACCTAGAATAATGTGCTTACATAGTATGAGCTTAGAAAAGGTGGGTCGAACAGTTAGCTGAAGAGCTGCTGCGGCATGAGCACTGCTGTCTTGTGGGAACTCAGAGGAAAAGTACCTTGTCTCTGATTGGAAAACACCAGGGGAAGCAACTCCGAGTTGCCGGCATGCGAGCGGAAG
>NW_006444916.1:0-201 GCF_000325575.1 Pteropus alecto | reverse complement strand
AAGTTTCAGACTGTTTTCCAGCTATGAGAACAGGCTCTCTCTGTGTTCATACAGCCTTGCTTCCCCCGCAAATCAGTTCAGCCCCGAAAATACTCAGGGACCGCCTTTAGTTACAGGAGCCCTCCCCTGAGAATGGGTTAGTCCTAGGCGTGGTACAAGTATTATGATCTTCACCTGTTTGTACCTCAGCAAAAGTATTGA
>NW_006444915.1:0-201 GCF_000325575.1 Pteropus alecto | reverse complement strand
TCTGGCACACAGTGGGGCCTCCTTCACGCAGTGGGGCCTCCTTCACGCAGTGGGAGGGTTCGCTTAGCTGAATTTCACATGTCGCCGAAGGTTACTCCTTCCAGTGGCACAGGGTAAGGTTCTGAAACAACCAGACACTATCAAGGGGGGAGAGGTTGGGGGGACATGCCAAAGAGGACAGGGGGCCCAGGGAAGGGGGGG
>NW_006444914.1:0-201 GCF_000325575.1 Pteropus alecto | reverse complement strand
ACTGGAAACAGGCAGATGTCTATAAGTATTTGCTGTGATGCAGGAATGGTGAGAATCAAAAGCACTCCAAGTACTGGATGTACTGAGGGCCAGCTTCTGGTACGAAAGCAGGAGTTAGAGGCTGACCTGGAAGATGGCCTGGGAAAGGCTAACACCATTGCCACAGTGACAGCCCTGACAAGTCATGTTCTGAGTGATCAT
>NW_006444913.1:0-201 GCF_000325575.1 Pteropus alecto | reverse complement strand
AAAGCAGCAATGCAAAAAGAAGAGAAGCTTTAAAAATCAGGGAAATATATTACCGCTAAAGATATCAATGATTCTCCAACAACTGAACCCAAAGACATAGAATACCGTAATCCAGCTGATAAAGAATTGAACATGGCTGTATTAAAGTAACTCAACATGCTATAAGAAAACTCAGAAGGACAGTTCAGTTTCACTAGGAAA
>NW_006444912.1:0-201 GCF_000325575.1 Pteropus alecto | reverse complement strand
TTCTCGTGCGTGGAGCCTTCGTCGTTCTGCGGGGAGCAGGGGAGCAGGGTGAGCGGGGAGGGGACGGGAGCGGGGCCGGCCCTGGCCGAGTTCGGGCGCAGCCAGGGGATCCAGGAGTGGCTCCCATCTGGGGCCCCACTCGCCCTCAGGACACTGGTCCCTGGGTTCTGGGTGTGCTCGGAGTGGCATGGGGGTCCTGCA
>NW_006444911.1:0-201 GCF_000325575.1 Pteropus alecto | reverse complement strand
CCTGAGGTCTTCTTTTCTTTCAATGTCTTTGGTTTAAGAATCTGGGTAATGCTGGCCTCATAATATAAATTGAGAAGTAGTCCCATCTTTTCCAATTTTCTCTTTACTTATGTAGAAGTGGAATATTTCTTTCTAAATGTTTCATAGAATTCAGCAGTGAAGCCATTTGGACCTAGAGTTTTGTGGGAAGGTTTTAAACTA
>NW_006444910.1:0-201 GCF_000325575.1 Pteropus alecto | reverse complement strand
TTCAGAGTAAGCAGGTCCGTTACTGCGGAAGTCTGCTCACTGACATGGCTCCTTTAAGAGACATCTGTAGCTGCTGGCTGCAGCTGCCACAGCCTCTTTCCCACTCAGCTGCTTAGGACTGGGCAGCCTCGCATCTTCACCCTGTCCTACCTTATACCATTGCAAGTTGGTTAATTACTTCTCTCCCTAATTGTAGTCCTT
>NW_006444909.1:0-201 GCF_000325575.1 Pteropus alecto | reverse complement strand
TAAGAGCGGGGAGCCACTTCCTTGCAGGTGTTTACCGTGGCCTGTTTCCACGGCCACAAAGCGATGCAGCTGCCCTGCAGGCTGGGCCAGCGGTCCCCTCCCCGAGGCCGGGTGTAGGAGGACCACCGTGTCCAACGGCCCTCCCCGGGGCTGGGTCTGCAAGGATCCCCGTGTCCAACGCGCTTTCTGTCCTGCTCCATT
>NW_006444908.1:0-201 GCF_000325575.1 Pteropus alecto | reverse complement strand
GCGCTAATCCATTGAAAAGTTTCTGCATTCACATCTTATTTTTCCTACTCTACTGTGTCTAGCCCACGTGTTCACTTGTACATTTTTACAGAGTGAAATATATAGCTGAAAACTTGTAATTTAAATAATGTAATTTTTTTGAGAATAAGAAATAAAAGTTCGAGGTAGTTGCAGAGAAAATTCCTTCCTTTGGGGTATGTT
>NW_006444907.1:0-201 GCF_000325575.1 Pteropus alecto | reverse complement strand
TGGGTGTGGATGGGGCTGGAACACTTACTGAGGGTTAGTGTCTCAGTCAATTCAGCTGGGATAGGGAGGGGGCAGGTCAGACTACAGCAAGTCACCACCTTGGAGTAATTAAAAGTGCTCTGCAAATGCAGACTATTCTGGGCAGGACTTGAAGAAATAACACTCTATGCTAACGGACTGCAGCAGGGCAGCAGGTGCCCC
>NW_006444906.1:0-201 GCF_000325575.1 Pteropus alecto | reverse complement strand
TTCCTTAACCCTAAACCTTAACCTAATGCTTACCCTAACCATAACACTTACCCTAACCCAAATGCTAACCCTAATCACTTAGCGTAAGCCTAACTCTAACCCTAATATTAACCTTAATCCTAACCCTAATGTTAACAATAAACCTAACTCTAAATTTTTCACTAACAATAAATATAAACCTAACCTCTTACACTAACCTTA
>NW_006444905.1:0-201 GCF_000325575.1 Pteropus alecto | reverse complement strand
TGCCATCTGATGAGTATTTACTGCGTGCCAAGTACCTTCTCGTCTGCGGTTATCCGACGAGTGTTTATTCCCGCGGAAACAGGAGGAGCGAGAGAGAAAGACACTCTAGCCAAGCTGCTTCTCGTCCAAGTAGCAGAGGGATTAACCCTTTCGACTCCACACGCCATCTTGGAAGGAAATCTCTCCAAATCGAGCCAGGCA
>NW_006444904.1:0-201 GCF_000325575.1 Pteropus alecto | reverse complement strand
TAATCACTATGTTGTACTCCCTGAAACTAACCTAATAGTGCATGTCAACTGTAATTAAAAAATTAAAAAATAAATTTTGAAAAAGGAAACTCCTATCCTTCCTCCCAGTTTTTCAAATCGATTCCTTCTGTTTTCACTTTGAATTATGTTGGTGAACTTAGTCCCTCCCCTCTAAACGCCCATGCCAGGGATCGACATGGC
>NW_006444903.1:0-201 GCF_000325575.1 Pteropus alecto | reverse complement strand
TTATTTTATTCACCTTTAAATGTATTTTTCTATCCAAAGATTTTGTTTTCAGTATTAGAGATGGAAAGGATGTATGTAATGAGATTGTGGGGGTTCAGAACAAGACACCCCAACATGTGCTCAGGGGATTGCCAATTATTTCAAGCTAAAGGCAATTTGAGCTTTGGACTCAAGAGAAACTTTGGCTCCCCTCTTTATCTA
>NW_006444902.1:0-201 GCF_000325575.1 Pteropus alecto | reverse complement strand
GATTCTTTGTCTTGATTAAGGGAGGCATTTTCAGACAGCTGTTGGGTTACCTTGATGTCACCCACATGTCACGGAATGAAGATAGCAACACATGTATAAAATGAGTGCAGTCAGAAAATAAGTGAATAGCTCCTTTCCTCTCCTGCTCTCAGGAGATTTTAGAAGAAAGTCAATCTGCCTACACTTGGACTGGTTCTGCGA
>NW_006444901.1:0-201 GCF_000325575.1 Pteropus alecto | reverse complement strand
CAGCTAACGCTTTTCAAGGTCAGAGTTTGTGGTCATCGGCGTGAAGAAACCAGGACACCGGGTGAACGTGATGAGGAGGGTTGCCCACCCGAAGCCAGGACCTGACAGGTGACCGCCAGGCTCTGTGAACAAAACGAGTGTAACCCAGGGAAGGGTGGAGGGGTCGTGGTTAGTCTCAGAAGGGACCACCCAGATAACACC
>NW_006444900.1:0-201 GCF_000325575.1 Pteropus alecto | reverse complement strand
ACACACACACACACACACACACACACGAAGAACACCGTGCAAAGATGCAGGCAGAGATCGGGATGATGTATCTATAAGCCAAGGAATGCCAAAGATGTCGGCAATCACTGGAAGCTGGGAGAGACGCAGGGAACAGATTCTCCCTCACGGCCTCCGAGGAAACCAGCTCTGCTGACACCTTGATCTCAGACTTCTAGCCTC
>NW_006444899.1:0-201 GCF_000325575.1 Pteropus alecto | reverse complement strand
ATAATTTGAGAGTATTCCGAGATTTGACAGGCCAGGAATATCCACTTCTCTGGCTCGCCAGAGCCTGCCTGAAATTCACAGGATTCGAGTGTCCTTCCTTTGGGTCAGCATCTCTCCTACAGCATTCTTTGCCTCCGGTCTCACTCATTAGCACCTTAGCCCACAGTTGTGTATGAATAACTAGATATGACCTTGAAAAGC
>NW_006444898.1:0-201 GCF_000325575.1 Pteropus alecto | reverse complement strand
ATGTGAATATGTGTAATTTTTTTCTTTTAAAAAGACGTGATACCACCCAAGACTTGTACATAAATGTTTATAGAAATATCGTCCTTAAGAACTAAAAACTGGAAACAAACCAAATGCCTTTCAATTGGTAAATAGATAAATAAAATAAAGCAAAAACAATTTAAAAGTCCATAAAATGGATTATTATTTAGCAATGACGAA
>NW_006444897.1:0-201 GCF_000325575.1 Pteropus alecto | reverse complement strand
CAGAGAAATGAGATTTTCTGTTTTTCTTCTCTCTTCATTTCACATAGACAGGTAAAGGCAGAGGTGATGATGTCTGGGGAAGTTTTTCTTCAGCCTGTGTCCAGGAGGCATAGTGGAAAAGACCCTGGTTTTGGGGCTGGCTTGTCCCTGTGTTGGCCAAAGTTATTAATATTGACCTCTGTTTTATCACCTGTAAAATGG
>NW_006444896.1:0-201 GCF_000325575.1 Pteropus alecto | reverse complement strand
TTAGCATTGCTGGTACTTTTTTATCAACTTCGCTCGAGACTAATGTTCAAAAGGAAAAAAGCTACCGAGACACTTTATTTTCTTTTTCCCCGTGATGATTTAAAAAAAAAAAAAACACCTAGAGCTCATGTCTTCATGGAATTTTAAGGCCTGTGTGTTTATAACAACCTAGACCCAGAGCAGTCATGATATTCTACGTCC
>NW_006444895.1:0-201 GCF_000325575.1 Pteropus alecto | reverse complement strand
ATTATGAGGATTAAATGAAAGAACAGAAAGTGGTCGGCAGGGTAGATTACACAGCAGCGGTCGCAGCCTGACGGTAGTTATTGGCATCGCGTCGAATGCCAGACGTAGGTTCAGGTGACGGATTTGTTTTTCCCTCGGAATGTGTGGCCGGGCTTCTCTGTGCTCAGTCTGCCAATCCTGGGTTCAAAGATAGGGGGCAGT
>NW_006444894.1:0-201 GCF_000325575.1 Pteropus alecto | reverse complement strand
TAGAGAAAAAGGCGTTTGCCAAGTCCACCACATAACGATATTGTCCAAGTTCATGTGACAATGGGTCCATGATGTCAGTGACATTTGGTTTGGCAGCATGCAGGGGCAGCGTAACTATATTCAGCTCCCGATAGTCAATCATCATGCGCCAGGAGCTGTCAGGCTTCTTCATTGGCCACACCGGGGAATTGTATGGGCTAC
>NW_006444893.1:0-201 GCF_000325575.1 Pteropus alecto | reverse complement strand
TCAGGGTTCACAGCAAATGACTCTTTCTTGTTGGGTTTCACAACTTTATACCTGATTTGCTCTGTACTTTTTAATTTTTTTTTCATTTCAATCTCTTTTCTCTCACCAACTGTACTGAAAATACCTGAGTGTAAATCATCCATCCAGTGGATGTTTGTCCATCTTCATCTCTCTGTTTTCTGTAACTTTTGAAATTCTAAA
>NW_006444892.1:0-201 GCF_000325575.1 Pteropus alecto | reverse complement strand
AAGGTCACGTGCATCGGAACCTCCGCGGTGCCACCTCTGTGCACGGACAGGACGTGCTCCTTCCCGCCAAGTGGAAACCGGTCAGTTCTTTCTGTCCTGCACTTTGAACGGGTCTTCACAGCCGGCAGTGGAACGATGCTAGCGTAAGTTTTATATATAGAGAGAAATCTATATATCAGAATATATAGAGATCTATCATAT
>NW_006444891.1:0-201 GCF_000325575.1 Pteropus alecto | reverse complement strand
GCGCGTAGTAAGAGCGAGTAACCGAGTGACCGGGGGAGCGGGCCTCCGTTTTATTGTAATAAACACGGTGCATCTCCACTTTGCATTTCCACAGCTGCATCTTCAGAAGCAACTTTGTAACAGGCCAAGCTCTCAAAGGAAAAGGCAACTTTGTAACATGTCCTGGGAGCTGCAGCAGGTTCATGCTTTTGGCCTCAAAAT
>NW_006444890.1:0-201 GCF_000325575.1 Pteropus alecto | reverse complement strand
GAGCAAGTTCTCTGGAGCAGCTCCAGGAGAGGACCAAGGGTAGAGCCACTCACGGCGGGAAGGCCAAGGTGGCCGGGTCGGTGCTCAGCCTTCAAGTCTGGCCTCCCCGTTAGCCCAGCAGCCAGGTCCGGGCAGGGAGAGCCGGGCACGGACCTATGCCGCTTCGCTTATGTAGAGCTTCTTACTTCTTTAGAGTCTGCT
>NW_006444889.1:0-201 GCF_000325575.1 Pteropus alecto | reverse complement strand
TCCTGTTATTTGAATATTTGATTTATATGAGTTAACTTCTAATTCGTTTTACTTTTCTCTCACTTTTTAAATTTGTCCCTTTAGTCTGTTTTTTTTTTTTTGAGATTTCCTTGAACATTCTGAACGTAATCCTTCTCCGCCTTTGTCACTTCCGATATTACGCTTTCTCTTGATTATGCTGTTAATAACATCTTACTCCTT
>NW_006444888.1:0-201 GCF_000325575.1 Pteropus alecto | reverse complement strand
GATTAGGGTGAGTGTTTAAAGTTAGGATTAGTGTTAGGGTTAGAGATAGGGCTTAGGTTAAGTTAGGCTTAGGGTTTCGTTAGAGTTCGGGCTAGGTTTAGTATAGGGTTAGGTTTATGATTAGAGTTCGAGTTAAGTTTAGGTTTAGGGCTAGGGTTAGAGTTACGGTTAGTGTTAGGGTTAGAGTTAGCTTTAGGTTTA
>NW_006444887.1:0-201 GCF_000325575.1 Pteropus alecto | reverse complement strand
TCTAATTTTCATCTTGAATTGTTGGATTTTCAGATGTCAACATGTTTGAAACCATCCATTATCTTTTCCCATATTATGCCGATTTTAACATTTCTTACAAATATAATTATGCATTTTATATTTATATATATTTATGTATGCATGAATGCATGAAAAGCAAGTTTATAAACACATAAATTTATTTTTATATTTTTCACAGTC
>NW_006444886.1:0-201 GCF_000325575.1 Pteropus alecto | reverse complement strand
AGAGGCTGAAAATCACTGTATTCATTCGAATATCAGTCAATGCTCCCTTTGATTCTAGGTAGAATGAGCAGAAAACATGGTTTCTATTTGCGAAATAACAACTCTCATCCACCAGAGAAGGGGACAGATGATTACGTATCATCTGGAGGGTATTTTAATGTAATGAGTGGTAATTAAGGACTTAAAACCTCAAATGCTACC
>NW_006444885.1:0-201 GCF_000325575.1 Pteropus alecto | reverse complement strand
ACCAGTCATATTGGAGCCCTGTGACTTCATTTAACCTTAATTACCCCCTTCGAAGGCTCTCTCTCCAATTATAGTCACATTGTGAGGTGTACCGGGGATTAGGATTGCAACATATGAAATTGGGGAGGGGCACAGTTCAGTCCCTAACACCCCAGATGTTGAGAAGGCAAAATAGCCAAGATTAAAGCCTAATGGAACACA
>NW_006444884.1:0-201 GCF_000325575.1 Pteropus alecto | reverse complement strand
ACCTCTCCCTGTCGAACACGAAAGCTCGTATGTGAGAGTCAGTCCTAATGCTTGGGCCAGAATCCTTGGGGACCCTCGTCACGCAGTCCGGGAGTGTGGCGGGGCTCACAGCTGTCCTGGGTGGGCTGGACTCTCGGCCCGGAACCAGCGACGGAGCCTTTCGCTGTCCGTCCCCCGGACCGATGCTTCCGAGCCCGAGAC
>NW_006444883.1:0-201 GCF_000325575.1 Pteropus alecto | reverse complement strand
TGGATTTTCACACACTGAATACTGTGAATAGTGTGCAACTACCACCTATGTCAGAAAATGGTGTTTCCTCCAAGACCTAGATGTCACGATCTGTATTGTCTGGATAACAGCCTTCCTTCCTGCCCTCTAAGAGAGGGTATCTCTAAGAGAAACCATCTCCTGACCCCTAAGGCTCTGGTTATTTCCACCAGGCACAGTTTG
>NW_006444882.1:0-201 GCF_000325575.1 Pteropus alecto | reverse complement strand
TATTTTCCATGATATTTCATTCTGTCCCATTATTTTAAAAATGTTGGTTTTAATCTACTGAATTGATTTGTTGACTGATTATTGGGCCGCAACCTGCAGTTTGAAGAAAATTGGACTAGATGGATCTTCAGGCTTTGCGATGTGGTGTTTCTAACTCAGATTCACTCTAAAAGGGGCAACGTGAAATTTCCATGTAGTTCC
>NW_006444881.1:0-201 GCF_000325575.1 Pteropus alecto | reverse complement strand
ACAGAGTTCAGACTTGCAAAAGGTCACACAGTCAGCAAGTGGCATATCCAGGATTCTAGCCTAGATCATCCAGCTCTGCTATCCATGTGATTATCCATGATGCTATTACAGCCTCTATTCACTTACAAAATACTAAAGCTTGAAAACGTTTTTTTTTTTTAAAGCAAAAACCAAAATGGACACCAAGCTATCCTTAGAATG
>NW_006444880.1:0-201 GCF_000325575.1 Pteropus alecto | reverse complement strand
CGCCTGCCGCCTCAAGAGCTCGAGCCTGGCCTCCCTGGCGCCGGAGACTCCCGTGCCTGCTGCGCACCTCCTGGGGAGTTTGCGGGAGTTCCGCCGACTAAAGGCGACCAGCCAGCACCAGCCGCGCTAAACCACCGCGGGCCTTGGCCGGTTCGCGGCAGTGCCGTAGGTCTGGGTGGGCGCTCCTGCATCCCGGGACTG
>NW_006444879.1:0-201 GCF_000325575.1 Pteropus alecto | reverse complement strand
GGACATGACCTGCAGTGACGGTTTAAGGAATGAAAGGAGCGGGAGGATTTGTTTGCCGTTGAGGACATATAAGGGCTAGGACTTGGAAATAGGTGCTGAAATGCAAAAGGAAGAGGAACCCATGATGACTCCCCAGTCCTGGCTTGGCGATTGTGTGTTCGTTAGACTGTAACTTCAGCAGCAAATATGGGGACAGCAACA
>NW_006444878.1:0-201 GCF_000325575.1 Pteropus alecto | reverse complement strand
GGCAATAAAATGTTCTTTCAACATTTGGGAAGTACAAGTAACATTTCGCACACAGTGGACACTTAGCGTTTGTCGAAGCATCGGTTGATAAATGAGTAGGATACACACTGGCATTTAATGTTTGTGTGTCAATGCAGCTTTAAGTGCCAATGTTTATTGACACGATACATAGCAAAATGCTATAGTGCACTTTCTAATATA
>NW_006444877.1:0-201 GCF_000325575.1 Pteropus alecto | reverse complement strand
CTCTCTGTTGGATTACAATCTTTTTGAATATAGGGCTATAATATAAATTTTCATATATATATGCTCGTGTGTGTATTATATATAGCTGCATGTATAGAATGTGCCCTTAATTTACCCATTTCAAATAGTTGAGTGAATGAATAAATAAATGGATATGGAACCTCTAATAATCATAGTAGATATGTTGGATACAATTTTCCA
>NW_006444876.1:0-201 GCF_000325575.1 Pteropus alecto | reverse complement strand
CTGCCTGGCAATGGAAGTTGCTAGAGCGCAGCTGCCGTACCTCTGAGTTTCGTTTCTGACCCTGGTCACTGGGTTCAGTCACAGTATGTGCTGGCCACTCAGGCAGGAGCGCTCGGGGCTGCAGGAGGTGCACGCTGCAGCCTGATTCCTCTCCTCTCCCAAGACTCACAGTGAGCTCTGGGCTGTGTCCGTGGCACTGTC
>NW_006444875.1:0-201 GCF_000325575.1 Pteropus alecto | reverse complement strand
GCTCACGAGCTGCAGTGGGCAAGACGGACCTTTACGATGGACAGATCTCCCTGAACGGAGTGGTCGCTAAATGTGAGACACCCCAACATGACAGGAGCAACGCTATGATGTAAAACTGTGAAGCATTCTCGCCAAAATGTTTAACTTGAACCTAAGTAAGCTTTCAGCCGAGAGGCAGACTCAAGTCTTGTGGGGCATAAA
>NW_006444874.1:0-201 GCF_000325575.1 Pteropus alecto | reverse complement strand
AGAGTAAGAGGCATTTCATAAAAAGAAATATATTTTGGGGGATAGTCTAGAGAATTGCGAAGTTTTTTTAACAGATAACATTCAGTATTGATGAAGATGTACAGAAAAGGTCAATATATAAGTATATATTGGTAAAACCTTTCTTGCGGGTCAAACTGATAGCATAGTTTTGGTGAAAAAAATAAACATAAATTGATATGG
>NW_006444873.1:0-201 GCF_000325575.1 Pteropus alecto | reverse complement strand
CAATGGCCTCTAAGTGTTCAAGTGAAAGGAAGAGTAGTATGTATATCTGCCACTTTAAATCAAAAGCTAGCAATGGTTGAGCTTAGTGAGGAAAGCATGTCAAAGCCAAGATGGGTAGAAGGCTTAAGTCTTTTGCACCAAACAGCAAAGTTGTGAATGTAAAGGAACATGTAAATGATAAGAAAGCGCAACAGCCTTATT
>NW_006444872.1:0-201 GCF_000325575.1 Pteropus alecto | reverse complement strand
GCCCTGATGTTTTCAATTCTTATAAAAACACTGTCGTATTGGATTTGAGCCCAACCCTTATGGCTTCATCTAATCTTTATTACCTCTTTAAAGACCCTATGTCCAAATACAGTCACATTCTAGAGTACTGGATTGAATTTGGTGGGTAGGGGACACAATTCAGTATGTAACAATATCCCATAAAGATTCCTTGGTGGTTGT
>NW_006444871.1:0-201 GCF_000325575.1 Pteropus alecto | reverse complement strand
CCTTTGGCAGGTGACTGGGTCCTGAGAGTGAAGCCTTCATTAATGGGGCGGGTGCCCTCATTAAAGAGGCTCCAGGGGGCTCTGTAGCCCCTCTTCCTTCCTTGTGGGGCTACGGGAGAAGTCTGGGACTCGGAAAAGGGGCCTTGACTGGCAGTGCTAGCACCGAGCTCTTTTCATTTCATAACATTAAGAGTTGAGGAA
>NW_006444870.1:0-201 GCF_000325575.1 Pteropus alecto | reverse complement strand
TGCTTGGCGGTGGAAAACAAAAACTATGAGGAACGTGTGAACAGAACCTACGTCCCCGAGCTGCTTCTTTTTTTTAGTTTTCCATTTGTGAGACGCCGCTTAACGGTTTGGGGCAGAAATGCAGAGTTCGGCATGTGAGCGACACACGTGATGGGTTCTCGGAAAGTTTAACATCAAGGAACAGTTATCGGCGCTTCTGAC
>NW_006444869.1:0-201 GCF_000325575.1 Pteropus alecto | reverse complement strand
CTGGGCTCCTGAATGGACTGAACACATTTTTATTTCCTCTTAAGTTTTTATTGGGTTTTCCTGTTTTTATTAAACAAAAAAGTCTATAGCTTGATGAATTTTTACCATGTGAACACAGCCTGGAAACCTGAACTTAGATCTGGAAATAAGAATTACCAGCACCCAGAGCCCCCTCATACCGCCTTAAGTCCCTTTCCTCCC
>NW_006444868.1:0-201 GCF_000325575.1 Pteropus alecto | reverse complement strand
TACAAGGTATTACACACTTATATTTCTTTTGAATCCGAGACTAATAAAGAGAAAGAGAAGCTGCAGATGGGGAAGATGGAGGGACTGACATAAGTTTGATATTCGAGAAGTTGGCCTTAAGGTGTTCATGGGACACTCAGCTGGATTTGACTAGTTGATGATAGGGAATTATAGCTGGGTGCTTGAATCGGGTAGGAAAAA
>NW_006444867.1:0-201 GCF_000325575.1 Pteropus alecto | reverse complement strand
AGATTCCGTGTTTAATGAATAATCCTAGATAGAAAAGAATGAAGAACATTCCCAGAAAACGGTCATTTATGGGGAAATAAGAATGATTAGATAGAACAACAATAATAATGTCTGAGTGGTTTCAAATATGTGTGTAATTAAAATGCAAGATAAATAACAATAACAGAAAAGGTGAGATGAACATATGGAGTTAAAGTTTTC
>NW_006444866.1:0-201 GCF_000325575.1 Pteropus alecto | reverse complement strand
GGCTCCCTGGAGTACTGTCTGGGCAAGGATACTGGCGTTGGGACAGAGCCTGGGGTTGGTGGTGAGGGGAAGAGTGGGGCCATTGATTAGTGATGTCTGCTGTGGATACAAGATAAGGAAGCTCTAAGTCGACAGACGCTGTCTGTTGACTTAAAATTCCATATAGATGTGAAAACTCTTGGTGTCTATTTTTGTTGTTTT
>NW_006444865.1:0-201 GCF_000325575.1 Pteropus alecto | reverse complement strand
TCATAGTTGCTCAACAGTATTATCAGAGCTTCCCTATTTGTTAGGCTCACGGCGCGAGAAAAGCTGTCAGCATAAAGCAGCTAAACCATCTCACTTTGTAAGAATGCGGTGGCTTCGTGTGTGTGTGCAGGGAGCACGTTCACGTGAGCCTGTTTCAGACGGTGCGTCTTTTCAGTGTAGATAGAAGTGTGTGCACCAGCA
>NW_006444864.1:0-201 GCF_000325575.1 Pteropus alecto | reverse complement strand
GGCTGTATGGGGTCTGGGGAAGGTGCCCACAGTGCATGTTTCAAGTGTCTCTGCTCTCTAGTGATGGCGTTTTGTGGGTGATTAGTAATGTATGCTACCACTTACTCTGTCAGACTTTGTACTAAGTACTTTACATCATCTCAGTGAATCTTCTCACCAACCTGTTAGGAATGCATTATTTTCTAACTTTTGCAAATGAAG
>NW_006444863.1:0-201 GCF_000325575.1 Pteropus alecto | reverse complement strand
GACAGAGACTCATGGACACAGACATAGGATTAGTGGTTACCAGTGGGAAATGAGGGAAGCAGGAGAAGCTAATAAGAATAAAGGCGGTCAAATATTGGTGACGGGAGGTAATGGACCTTTGGGAGATGAACACACGTGACGTATTATTGAACTGTACACTTGGAATCTGTATAATTTTATTAACCAATGTCACTCTAACAA
>NW_006444862.1:0-201 GCF_000325575.1 Pteropus alecto | reverse complement strand
TCATTCTTTGGGTCTTATTATAGCCTTTGTTTCAAAGTCTATATTGTCTGGTATAAGTATTGCTACACCCACTTCTTTTGTGTGTTTGTTTCCATTAGCATGAAATACTTTTTCATCCCTTTACTTTTAGTCTGTGGGTGCCTTTCCTTCTGAAGTGAGTCTCCTATAGGCAGCATACGTAAAGGTCTTGTTTTCTTATCC
>NW_006444861.1:0-201 GCF_000325575.1 Pteropus alecto | reverse complement strand
TCTTTTTTTATTTAGAAAAGACCATGGCTTCTATGCGATGATTACATTAACATTTTCTCTGTAACACCATTTTTAATGTCCCCAAAGATCAGTGGCAACTACCCCTTTTACAATTCTCCAAAAGTATATTAGCCATATTTCACAAAATGGAATCAGATAGCTCTACATTGATGAATAATTCACATTTTTCAGCTCCACTTT
>NW_006444860.1:0-201 GCF_000325575.1 Pteropus alecto | reverse complement strand
TCATAGTTGCTCAACAGTATTATCAGAGCTTCCCTGTTTGTTAGGCTCACGGCGCGAGAAAAGCTGTCCGCATAAAGCAGCTAAACCATCTCACTTTGTAAGAACGCAGTGGCTTCGTGTGTGTGTGCAGGGAACACGTTCACGTGAGCCTGTTTCAGACGGTGCATCTTTTCAGTGTAGATAGAAGTGTGTGCACCAGCA
>NW_006444859.1:0-201 GCF_000325575.1 Pteropus alecto | reverse complement strand
CTGAGCCACTGCATGCTAACACTGAGAAGGATTTTGAAGCTCATTAAATTTTTTATCCTTCAAGTCAGAATTTTTGCCTCCGATATAAGGCAATCGATGTCCAGAGAAGTAAACTGACTTAACCAGCCTCCAAAGTGTGATGGGAGATGTCTCAGGCTATAGTCATGGGCCAAGGTGAGAATGGGTGCTGAGAACATTCTC
>NW_006444858.1:0-201 GCF_000325575.1 Pteropus alecto | reverse complement strand
AGGAATCATGAAAACAAAAAAACATTTATTTTTTTAAAAAATTCTTTATTGATCTAACAGAAAACAATTTGTTCAAAATAATAAAAGCAACGATATAGTCGATGATTATAGCTTATGTATAATTGAAAACGAATGACAGAAATGATACAAGGAATAGGAGGGAGATATTAGGATTATTTTGTTATTATAATGTACTTGCAC
>NW_006444857.1:0-201 GCF_000325575.1 Pteropus alecto | reverse complement strand
CTTACCACACAGAAGAAAGGGAAAAAATGATGACCCCCTTTGCAGTCTGGGCCCCCCACTGCCCTGCTTGCCTGGCAAATTTAGAGCAAGTTTTATTGGAAGAGCCTATTGATAACACTGCCAACCATCCATTCTCGAGATTGCTGTATGGCATTAGGTCACAGTGTGACAAAATGGACACAGTAATTAAAGGAAGGCAGA
>NW_006444856.1:0-201 GCF_000325575.1 Pteropus alecto | reverse complement strand
GCAGAGTCTTAGGCCCCAGCCGTGTGGCGCCAGCTAGGGGGCGGCCTAGGGGTGATTGCGGGAAGAACACACCACTCAGGGCCACTGCCTGGGCTGGCAGAGGGTCGTGGAGACACTGTCCGCACAGCCCCACAGGCGGAGGATGGACCTCTCACCTGAGGAGCATCCCCCTGCTGTGGTTCAGGTTCGGGCCAGGCTTCC
>NW_006444855.1:0-201 GCF_000325575.1 Pteropus alecto | reverse complement strand
GCTGGCGGCTACAACACAGCCTCCAGGGATGATCGTACTATTTCATAATCTTTTTCTCCCTAAATTTCAGACCATTGACAGGTAAATATTTTGGGTTAAATGATTCATGAGCCTCTTCTGCCAGATTTGGAAGGCCGATTGTTATCTACAGTCTTGTTATTGAGTATCTGCACAACAGATCTCATGCAGCCACACCAAGAA
>NW_006444854.1:0-201 GCF_000325575.1 Pteropus alecto | reverse complement strand
AGCCACTGTGCTGCGCTGCCAGCCAACTGCCGGTCGACCCCGCGGGCGAGTCACCTCGGGAGGCTCTCGGTGCTGCGCACGGCGGCCGGGCGCGTGTGCCCATCACACCCGAGCGACCCACGTGCCCAAGAAGCCACTGCGCACGTGTCCTCCCCTGCTGGTAGCCCGTCCTCTCCCACCAGGGTCGGGAAGGCCCCAGCC
>NW_006444853.1:0-201 GCF_000325575.1 Pteropus alecto | reverse complement strand
TTAGCCAACAGTTTCCTCACCTGTAAAATGGGGACGTAACGCTTATCCTCCTCGGCCATTAGAGGAAAAAAAAAAAAATTTATTAGGCTTAATAAATCTTCCCTGTCGTCACTGATGGCTCACCACAGCAGGTGCCCCTAACAGCACAGAAAGACGTCCAGATACCACCGTGGGGATCCCTGTAGCCAGCTCTGTCTCAGG
>NW_006444852.1:0-201 GCF_000325575.1 Pteropus alecto | reverse complement strand
CTTACCACACAGAAGAAAGGGAAAAAATGATGACCTCCTTTGCAGTCTGGGCCCCCCACTGCCCTCCTTGCCTGGCAAATTTGGAGCAAGTTTTATTGGAAGAGCCTATTGATAATACTGCCAATCATCCGTTCTTGAGATTGCTGTATGGTATTAAGTCACGGTTTGACAAAATGGACACAGTAATTAAAGGAAGGCAGA
>NW_006444851.1:0-201 GCF_000325575.1 Pteropus alecto | reverse complement strand
TATTTTCTCGAGAAAGTCTCATAAGTTCTACATAGCCTTAAAACCTATAAGTTAAAAAATGCTAACCGGTGGCCTTTATACCTGAGGGGCAGTTGGCTGTATTTAAGATCCTTGGCTCATAATTTTATTCTTTGAAAGACTTGTAAGCGTTGCTGCATTGTCTTCTGGTGTAGAATTTCTCTGTAGATAAATCTATGCCAG
>NW_006444850.1:0-201 GCF_000325575.1 Pteropus alecto | reverse complement strand
CATCTGCCTCGAAGTTCCATCTGGAGGCTTCTTGTTCTCAGCTATTGCATTAAGTAAAAGGTTAGCCCCAGAGCTCGGCACTCAGGTTTCTGTCCTCATTTACTGTGAAAACACCCGCCTGCCTAATCTACGACTGTGTCTGAAACCCCAGCGCGGATGCTTAGTACCTTGTTGTTGAAGCACTGCTATCAGTTCCCTTTT
>NW_006444849.1:0-201 GCF_000325575.1 Pteropus alecto | reverse complement strand
TTTGTTAGGAAAAGACAGGCCTTGTGCCTTGGACCAATGTCACCAACCATGTCCTTTCAAGTGAGGATGATGTAGTACTCCCTTCATAGTGACAAGTGCATATCACTGAGAAGATTCATATCAGCACTGAAGGGTCATTAGTCTACGTGGAGCAGAATGTGGCCGAGACAGCATCCTAAGTGTCCTCCAACCAAAGGTTGT
>NW_006444848.1:0-201 GCF_000325575.1 Pteropus alecto | reverse complement strand
CCGAGGTGCTTCTGGCTTGTGAGTCACACAACCCTTTTTTTTTCAGCTTCCGTAAATTCGAACGCAGAGGCTGATAGAAATTAGACCCCGCTGGAGCACGCGTTGACCGTATATGTGTCATTTCTGTGACAAATAAAAATGTTGGCGATTCGGTTTCCTAGAGAGTCGTGAGGGGTGACTAGTCTACACTCCGCTGCACAG
>NW_006444847.1:0-201 GCF_000325575.1 Pteropus alecto | reverse complement strand
TGGGGTAGAGACTGAGGGCACAGTAGACACAGCTGTTGGGGGCTGAGAGGCGCTGCGTTCCCGGCTTGGGGCATGGGGAAGATGTCAGGGCGGAGATGGCGCGCTGGCTCCCGAAGGCTGCGTTTCATCCCTGAGAGGGTAAGAGATTGGGGGCAAGACTTAAAGAAGCAAACATCTGGGCACATCTGAGTGCCTCGTCTA
>NW_006444846.1:0-201 GCF_000325575.1 Pteropus alecto | reverse complement strand
CCACCTTCAGCACAGGCCTAGGGCCAGGAATCCTGCGGTCATTACTCATTCACCCACCCTGGGGGCCTCCTATGTGCAGGATCCTGTGCCTGAAATGAAAAACCGCCCTCAGCCTCCCCATGTGAAGGAGGAGCAGGCTGGGCTCCTCCCCAGGTGCAAGGGGAAAGGCCACCTGAGGGTGACAAAAGTGACCCAGGGTAC
>NW_006444845.1:0-201 GCF_000325575.1 Pteropus alecto | reverse complement strand
GCTCCTCCCAGCCCCACGCGGCCTCGGAAGCGCGGCCCACCTCCGACTTGACGGGCGGGAGACTGAGGCCGGGGCAGAGCGCGCCGGCAGCAGAGGCGGCGGCCCGGCCGGCCACCCAGCGCGCCGTGGCCACTCTCGATCCCACTGTCCCGCTTACCCCTCCCGCAAACAAACGTCTCAGGGTGGCGATTTGGTAGGAAG
>NW_006444844.1:0-201 GCF_000325575.1 Pteropus alecto | reverse complement strand
AGTCTTTTGTCTCACATATGCTTAAAATTGTATGGGAGTCAAGCGATCGATCATAGATTCTACGACTGCATTTTATCTCTTACACCAAAATCCTGAATCTTGTCTCCTCGAATTTTCCCGATAATCCTGTTTATTTACTTACTTTTTGCGTCTCAGTGACTTGTATAGATACAAAATCCAGCGTTGGATCGTTTTTTGTTT
>NW_006444843.1:0-201 GCF_000325575.1 Pteropus alecto | reverse complement strand
CACGGTCAAAGGAACCACAGCCGAAGACTTGCATGCGCCACCTCCTACATCTCCCACCAAGCTCAAGGCCCTCTCCCTTAGGGAACCGGCTGTGAGCAGCCATTCAGCCCTGCTCCGTTCTGGGGCTGCTTTAGGAGACCATGTCAGGTTTGCTTAGGGCTGGTCACATCCCCCTTCCGTGGGAGTTACGGACTGAATGTT
>NW_006444842.1:0-201 GCF_000325575.1 Pteropus alecto | reverse complement strand
TTCATCTTTATTTCTTTGCCTTCATTTGTGCATTTACAAAATTAGAAACATTGCCTATTTTTTAAATTATTAAGACTGTTATTTTGGTTATTTTAGGATGATTTATGTGACTTTTTCAAACAGTAAAGGTCCTGAAGGAGGATGCCACATATCTGTTTTAATTTGCTTTTAGAAATGCACAGTGTTTGTTGGCATATTAAT
>NW_006444841.1:0-201 GCF_000325575.1 Pteropus alecto | reverse complement strand
TGACTCTAGTGACATCTACTGCTGAGTTGGAGGAAGATCAATCTTTTCACTTACTGATTGCAGGTGGTGCCTGAGACTGGACCCCAGGCTGCTCAGGGGTCACCCTGTCATCTTGCATAATTTTCACAGACCATTATCTCTATTTCACAGAGAGAAAAATCTGTGTGTGTATTTCACTAACATATCTCACAGAAAATTAAG
>NW_006444840.1:0-201 GCF_000325575.1 Pteropus alecto | reverse complement strand
GGTCATTTTAGGCATTGATTTTGATTTTGGTTAAGTTAAACATAGCTTTTCACTATGATGCAAGCAGAGACTGACTTTATCAAATGATTTTATGGTTTTTTTTTTTATTCTGTTTAATGTAGTATTTTTTTCAACATTGAGAGAGAAATACAAATCAATGTGACCAATACATCCATATTTACTCAAATTCCTTGAAATTTT
>NW_006444839.1:0-201 GCF_000325575.1 Pteropus alecto | reverse complement strand
CAACTAATGCATTTACAATAAGATGATTTACAATGCAAGGAAAATGCCATAAATTAGTCATTAAGCTTAGTAGAAACTCTCAATTCTCCTCCACTTAAAATGAATTACTGAATTTAACAGATGCTCTCCATCTCTTCTATAAAACATACTGATCAATATCAATGGTTGATAAATACCTACTAGTAAACTGTTCTCCAATAC
>NW_006444838.1:0-201 GCF_000325575.1 Pteropus alecto | reverse complement strand
ACTGGTGGCTGGGCCCCCGTCTGCACCTCCAGAACCGTGAGAAGTAAATGTCATTTGTTCGTCAACCACTCGGGCCGTGGTCTTTTGTCAGCATCTGAACGGGACTAAGACATGAGCCCCGTTAAAATGATAGTCATTAGGGTCCTAGCACGGGGGGCTGTGTTTGAGCTACAGGACGGGTGGGCGTTTTGCCTGCACGTT
>NW_006444837.1:0-201 GCF_000325575.1 Pteropus alecto | reverse complement strand
GAGAAAACCTGTTTGACTGTCATTGTTAAAGGCTACGTGAACGCCACGGAAGTCTGTGCCACTTGCTGGGGGTGACACTGGGGAGAGAAACACTTCAGTTTTATCATGCAGACTTGGTGATTAACTGGATGTACGGATGGGGGTAGGTGTGGTGCAGGAGAAGAATCTGTTAGAGATAACTCCAAGGTTTCTAGCTCGGGT
>NW_006444836.1:0-201 GCF_000325575.1 Pteropus alecto | reverse complement strand
AGGCTGCCTGCCCACCTGGAAGGTAAACAAGATGGGGGGAGGGTCAGTGTGAGGTGGAGTAAGAGTCCCAAACCCACTGATCTCAATGAAAAGAGTTCAGGGCCACCCATGGGGCCACCCATGGTGCCATGGAGAGTGGAATGTGAATGCTGGTGTGCCCACCCCGCAAGGGCAAGTGTCGGCACCTGTCTGCACGTCACC
>NW_006444835.1:0-201 GCF_000325575.1 Pteropus alecto | reverse complement strand
GTGATTATACACAGGTCCTTTTCCAAGTCCCCCGTCTTGGTCGACTTTGGTTCCCAAATAAAGTGTCAATTAGTCACCTTACCGTCGTTCGCTGAGATGTGAGGCAGTGATGTGCCGTATGGATTTACCAGGAAGTCCTTCACCATAGTTTGCTTCCTCTAACGTTGGTTTATTGCACAGGGATAGAGTCCAGCTATTTGA
>NW_006444834.1:0-201 GCF_000325575.1 Pteropus alecto | reverse complement strand
CAACAGTTGATTATTACCAGCCACGGTTGCAAAACACGAAGCTGAACTGCAGCCCAATCCCCCAACCCAGAGGACCCCTCCACGCATATCCTCTGAGACCGAGCACAGCAGAGACCCAGCACAAAAGAGACCCAGGGGAATCTGAGTAAACACTACCGAAACTGTCGCTAACAATGACAGGGACTGAGACTGAGGGTAGCG
>NW_006444833.1:0-201 GCF_000325575.1 Pteropus alecto | reverse complement strand
CCCTTCTCTGCTGTTCTTTCTCCCACACAAACCCTCCGAGCCCCTGAGGAGAGCGTTTGTTTTTCTTTATCACGGTCCCAGGGCCCTTGTCTATGAGACCAGTGCGAGAATCGTGCAGGAGAAAGCGGGCCGCTCTAGGCTGCTCGCCGTGCTTTGGTCCTTTCTTGGATTTCCTTAGCCTGTTTGTGAACCTTGTTTGAT
>NW_006444832.1:0-201 GCF_000325575.1 Pteropus alecto | reverse complement strand
TTTATACGTACACTTCCTTTACTATAAAAATGCCAGAATGACAAAGCTGGTTATATGAGTTTAGAGATTATATAAACCCCTCGTCATTATAAATATGTATGTGTATACATAACATATACATATTCTTATTACCAATCAATTTGAGAATATGATGAGATCAATGAATGGACTTACTCCACAGAAAAATGGAAATAAGCACAT
>NW_006444831.1:0-201 GCF_000325575.1 Pteropus alecto | reverse complement strand
GGATGAACCCAGAGCAGCTTGTAGTATCAGACAGTCAAGAAGTTATAAAAAATATTAAAAAATGAAGCTATGTCAGAAGGAAACAGAAGTCAACCTAATAGAACTCCCTGTAACTAAAGTGGAAAATTTAAGCAACTAATAAGTAGTAATAATATTGGATTATGACCCAAAGAAGAAATCTATGTGTTCATTCTGATATAA
>NW_006444830.1:0-201 GCF_000325575.1 Pteropus alecto | reverse complement strand
GCATCATTCATCTCTATATTCCCAGTGGCTAGAATTAGGCGCACAGTAGGTCATGAATGAATGAGTGAACGAATGAATGAATGAATGAAATGAGTGAGTGAGAGTGAGTGAGTGAATCTCCGTCAGATTTCTCCAGGGTCTGAGATCCTTTGCTGTCACATCGGTTATGAAGAAATTGACTTGGAATATCCCGAATCTGTA
>NW_006444829.1:0-201 GCF_000325575.1 Pteropus alecto | reverse complement strand
CCCCACAGGACACCTACTACATAAGGTCACTTTACTAAAACTGGGAGACATACAGCCATACCAAATTCATAGAAACAAACACAGGGAGACAGCCAAAATAAGGAGACAAAAAAAAATCTCAAATGAAAAACAAGCAAACAGAAAAACAGAACATAGTTTTAGAAGAAGAAAAAAAAAAACTAAACTAAATGGAGACAAGCA
>NW_006444828.1:0-201 GCF_000325575.1 Pteropus alecto | reverse complement strand
GTCAGTAGATACCCTACCTACTTCCATTTTCTGAGGGTCCCAGGATATTTTAAAAGGTGAAAAGGTCAAAACATAATCATAAAGCTTGCGTATTTTAAATATTTACATTTAGCAAGTTAATGCTTTTAATAAACACACGCACGTACAGTACAGTGCAATGTAATGGGGGAAGGCCACCAGATCATTGTAGGATTTATTCTG
>NW_006444827.1:0-201 GCF_000325575.1 Pteropus alecto | reverse complement strand
AACAATGCTATTAGCTTAGCTCTGGAATTACGTGATGGTGACTTTCACTCCGGAGAGACCACTGCTCCTTCTGGCCCTCTCACGGGTGTTTCCAGGCGGCTAGAAGCCTTTGCAGAAGTGTCTGGACTCACTGGGCCCCCAACAGAAAAACATTCCCCTACCCCCAGTTTCAGGATTAGAAGGAACATTTCTGGTGCGTCT
>NW_006444826.1:0-201 GCF_000325575.1 Pteropus alecto | reverse complement strand
AGAGGGCACGAAAAGCACACCTGAGCCCAGGGCAAACCTGCAGCAGGGGTTGAGCAAGTACCAGTTTTCTCTTATTTTGGGGACAGGTTCAAATTTAGACCTTTAGGGAACATGAGCTTCGGTGAGAAACTAAGCATGTCCTGAAAAACCAAAAAGTTAAAGAGCGAGTTTGAGGTTAGGCCTCAAGAGAAAGGAAATTTC
>NW_006444825.1:0-201 GCF_000325575.1 Pteropus alecto | reverse complement strand
CTACTCCCCAAGGCAAAAAGTGAAATCCTGCATCAGTGAGATGGGAGTCCTTGGGCTTATCTTCTAAGTAAGATTTAGGAAAAGCATTTTTCTTCCCCGAGATTAAAAGCAAAGAAACAGCAAAACTTGCCCCTCCCTGACAAACGGACATTCCACCCCATAAATTACTTCCTCCCTTGGAAGGTAACCCTTCTTCCATCA
>NW_006444824.1:0-201 GCF_000325575.1 Pteropus alecto | reverse complement strand
GAACTTGGCCTGGGGCAAGTCCTTGATCGATATATGATGTGATGATGTCGATGAAGAGAAGGCTATCAAACTGTCGGCTGAGAGTTGTGTCTGATGCAAGCGTGTCTAAGTTACGACGCTCCATCTGGGAGAGTTCATCAGATCCAACTCTCTCATTTCACAGGCAAGACTCAGTCATGCTGAACGTGCGGTCCAAGGTCA
>NW_006444823.1:0-201 GCF_000325575.1 Pteropus alecto | reverse complement strand
AATATTCTTCATTAATTTGGTAAAGTGTCATGAAGCCAAGCTGTGTAGTGTCCAACATTTACATGAAAGTCACAGAGTTTCCCTATTGACAAAGAGGGAAATACTTTGAAGACCCTGGGACCTAACACAGACATTATCCTCAGTCTAGAATTTTGAGAGAACTTTAATGCAGGGTTGAGATGAGGATCTGGGAGGTGAGAC
>NW_006444822.1:0-201 GCF_000325575.1 Pteropus alecto | reverse complement strand
TTTGAAGATCTGGTCTTGGCTAGCAGTTGGGAATCCGGCTGTTTTAGCCAACCTAGGATGCTAAACACCTGCTCTCCTTGAAATTTGAAATTTCAATAGTTGTAGCTGGTTTTGCTCCTATGTGACTAGTCCTTAAGAAAAATCGTGGACTCTGAGTGGCAAGCAGGCTTTCCTGGGCTGCACACATGTTGGTACATTTTG
>NW_006444821.1:0-201 GCF_000325575.1 Pteropus alecto | reverse complement strand
AGTGATGACAGGTTAAGGAATCTGGGGCTGGTTTTCTGACTCTGGGACCTTTGCTTTCTTGAGGATATCATACTGGTGATGAGGTGTTTGCCCAGGAGGCAGAATAACTGAAACTTTCTGCTTCACAATCTTTATTTTCTTCACCTTCTTACATCTTCTTCTCCATTTCTTTTACCCCTCACCCTGACACTTGGCTGCATT
>NW_006444820.1:0-201 GCF_000325575.1 Pteropus alecto | reverse complement strand
ACTGGTACTCCTAGACTTCAAGACTTACTATAAATTTATAGTCATCAAGACGATATAACATCTTGAAAAATAAAAAAAATAATCAGTAAAGAACCACACAAATCAATAGACTCACACAAGTACAGTCAGCTGGTTTTGACAAAGGAGCCAAGGCAATTGGTGGAACGCAGTCTTTTCAGCAGTGCTGGAAACGGCTGGACA
>NW_006444819.1:0-201 GCF_000325575.1 Pteropus alecto | reverse complement strand
CGGTGGCGGCAGGAGTCTCGTTGTGTTTTTGCCATGTACACACTTTATGGAGTCTTCTGCTCCCCGAAATTGGAAAAGGAATTTAGCGAGCGTGTGGTTAGCTATCTTTGGTGTATACAATCTGTTTGATTTGCTCTCCGTTATCAATTTCCTGTTGCTGCTACAGCAAATCCCCTCAAACGTAGTGACCTAAAACAACAC
>NW_006444818.1:0-201 GCF_000325575.1 Pteropus alecto | reverse complement strand
ACCGCGACACCCCCAGGGACACTGAGAACCAGACGCGGGCGGGGCCGGGCCCACGTCCTCGTGGGGCCCACACACAGGGAAGTGCCACACTCACCATCACACAAACACACGCATGCGCACGGTCACACACACACACGGTCACACGCAACACCATCACGCAGGCACGGTCACACAGTCACGCACACACACATGCACATGCAT
>NW_006444817.1:0-201 GCF_000325575.1 Pteropus alecto | reverse complement strand
CGGTGGATAATTATACAAGGGAGGTGGGGGAGGGCAGGGATGTGGGAGTCAGGAAAGGCTTCAAGGAGACCGTGAGGTCTGGACAGAGTCTTGAAAAATGAGTCGATGTCTGCCAAGAAGGGAAGAGAAAACCATGTAATGCATTCAGGAAGCCGCGGGAAGATCGGAATGACGGGGCGTAGCATGCAGGTAGAGTGGCTG
>NW_006444816.1:0-201 GCF_000325575.1 Pteropus alecto | reverse complement strand
TTGGGAGCCAATTTTCTCATCATTCTGTTATACCCACTGGGAAAGGTTAGGGAAATAACAGCATGGACCACCATTGAAGTTTTGGGGGTGTGAACACTGGAGGGAACCTACAGGCAGTGATCTTCAACCCCTTGCAGATGAGGAGACTGAGGCCCCAGGACAGGGAAGGGCCCGCTGGGGCACACAGTGAGTGAGTAGCTG
>NW_006444815.1:0-201 GCF_000325575.1 Pteropus alecto | reverse complement strand
AATTTTTAGCACTAATAAGTGGAGGGACACTCGTTGTTGGATGCCAAAGTGCTCTCTCGTTCTCATTCGGATGTGAGGGCTAGAGAGCACTTTGGCATCCAACAATGTTCATCTAGAGTGAACGACAAGAACCAGAGAATTTGATGAATCTGTAATAAATTTTGATTCATAAATTAAATGATAATTATTTTAGTTTTATAT
>NW_006444814.1:0-201 GCF_000325575.1 Pteropus alecto | reverse complement strand
GGACTATAGACTAGTGGTTACCACAGAGTAGGGGGATGGGGGAGGAGGGGTTAGGCAGACGGTTAAAGAGGGTCAAATATAGGGGGTAGTGGGAGGGAGAAGTGGATAAAGGGGATCGAATATATGGTAGGTGAAAGAAACTGGACTTTGAGTAGTAAATACACATTAGAATATACAGATGTCAAAGTATAATGTACACCT
>NW_006444813.1:0-201 GCF_000325575.1 Pteropus alecto | reverse complement strand
CTAGTCACCTAAAGCAGTACTCTTGTGCCCAAGTCTCATAAAGTAGGCATTAGCTATGGCGCCCGCGGATCACACGAGGGGACCTGTGTGTGATGCGTTGCGCGCGCAGCTATTCCGTGCTGTGAGTACAACTCATATGCAAGATCCGGCACGAAACTAACAGACAGAACCATCGTATATGTCACCTTCTCAGATAGGAAA
>NW_006444812.1:0-201 GCF_000325575.1 Pteropus alecto | reverse complement strand
CTAGTCACCTAAAGCAGTACTCTTGTGCCCAAGTCCCATAAAGTAGGCATTAGCTATGGTGCCCGCGGATCACACGAGGGGACCTGTGTGTGATGGGTTGCTCGCGCAGCTATTCCGTGCTGTGAGTACAACCCACATGCAAGATCCGGCACGAAACTAACAGACGGAACCATCGTATATGTCACCTTCTCAGATAGGAAA
>NW_006444811.1:0-201 GCF_000325575.1 Pteropus alecto | reverse complement strand
TTGAGAGAAGTGGGAGGTGGCCAGGGCCACAGCACTTGTGTCCCTGGACCCACGTGTCCCCACAGAGTGGCGGGGAGGCTGCTGGGAGACTAGACACCGCACACCGTCCGTGTGAGATGGGAGAAGGCCTCACTCTAATCGCCAGGCTCCCTCGGCTGCACACTGCGCATCGGGGAGCAGGGCCCCGCCCTCATCGCACAA
>NW_006444810.1:0-201 GCF_000325575.1 Pteropus alecto | reverse complement strand
CGGTCCCCAGAGACGCCGTCAGGGCCGTCGCAAACCCCCAAGGCTCCGACCGGCTTTAAAGTTCTGACTTCACCCCGCAACACAGACTCCCCGGCAGACGCGGCAGCGTCCCTGGGTCATGCGTCTCACGCTGGGGACCGTTTGTATTTAATGTGCAGTGATAGCAGCTGAAACTCATCTCTCGAGCGTAAATGCCACGGC
>NW_006444809.1:0-201 GCF_000325575.1 Pteropus alecto | reverse complement strand
GCTTGTCCGCTGGCCTCGGCTCCGAGCCACAGGTTCGAGTTTGGGCTCTTGTTTTCTGGGACGGTCCCACGCGGATGGCGTCGTGGCTCAGAAGACGGGTTCTCGCAGCAGGCTCCCAGGGAGAGGGACCTGATCCATGCGAGCCACTGAAGGACACTGCTCTCACGTAACGCCCAAACTCAACATCCACGAGGTGACGGC
>NW_006444808.1:0-202 GCF_000325575.1 Pteropus alecto | reverse complement strand
TTAAGGTCACTTTAAAAATCACACTCCTCCTGGAGGGTACTAGAAGAATCAGGGGATTCACTTCCGAATTTATATGTCTCACCACTATGTTGTACATCTCATAACTAACATCAAATATGATGTGAATGTCAACTGTAATTGAAAACGAAAAAGGAACATACTTTCTCATTACCTATGAGCCAGTATTCTGAATTACTCAGCT
>NW_006444807.1:0-201 GCF_000325575.1 Pteropus alecto | reverse complement strand
CCTGGAAGGTGACCTTGGGTCCTGACTTCCCTGGGTTCAAATCTCCAGGAAACTGGGGCCTGTTTGCTGCTCTGGAATGAAGGTGTCATCTGTGGACTGAGAGGAGCGATTGAACCTGGCCATTGGGCTGGGAAGGCTTCAGGGGACTGGTCATTTAGACAGTGAAACTGATCGAGCAAAGGGGGTGGGGGCTCTAGGACC
>NW_006444806.1:0-201 GCF_000325575.1 Pteropus alecto | reverse complement strand
ACTGAAAACTTTACTAAGCTGGTGAAAGAAATAGATATAAAAGCCTAGGAAGATCAGAGAGTCCCAGACAAAATGAACCCAAAGAGGCCACAGCAAGACACATCTTAATTAACATGCTGAAGGTTAAAAACGAAGAGAGAATCTTAAAAACCACAAGAAAAAAAGTTAGTTACTTACAAGGGAGATCCCATAAGACTGTCA
>NW_006444805.1:0-201 GCF_000325575.1 Pteropus alecto | reverse complement strand
CCACCTCTGGTATCACATCCAACACTAAACATAAACGCCCACGCAGACACCCCCATAAGTCTCTGTTCTAGTAAACGGTATATGTGACAAACCACAATTTTTACGTCAGGCTGGAAAGCATGCAATGCAGACCCATTAGGCAGGGTGCCGGGCACGCAGGCCTACGCCATATCTGAACCTCACAGGGCTCCCTCCTGTGTC
>NW_006444804.1:0-201 GCF_000325575.1 Pteropus alecto | reverse complement strand
CGGGGACCCCGCCTGGGACAGGGGGCCGTGGGTGCGTCGGCGGCAGCCGGGGCCCGGAGCTGCGCCACACGCGGGGTTAGAGCCCTCCCCACTGTCCCACTGGGCTCCACCTCGTTTCCGACATCACATGTCCCAGGACGCTCAAGTCCAGCTGTGGGCAGTGGCATGTGGAGAGTAAGCGCTGAGTCCGGGGGGCTGGGA
>NW_006444803.1:0-201 GCF_000325575.1 Pteropus alecto | reverse complement strand
AGAGGTTAAGGAATTTGCCCAAGGGCACACAGCTTGAAAGTGAGACACCAGACTTCTCCCGATTGAGCGAGCACAGAATGTGACATTCGCTGTGGAATGACCCTAACATTTACGGTTCTCCTCCAGTTGGAAATTAAGTGCTAAGTTAGATTTTTCGCATTAGCTGCCCCAAGAATTTCCGACAAGTTGTCGCTGGTGGTA
>NW_006444802.1:0-201 GCF_000325575.1 Pteropus alecto | reverse complement strand
AAATTAAGGAGCGATTGCAGTAAGCTGGAGGATCTCGTCGTTCGGTGTAAGTTCATAATGTCCTGGCCTCAGGTGTGCAAAAGCAGAAATGAAAACAGGGCGCGTGAAAAAGTATTGCAGAGCAAGAAGCAGCAAGAGGTGGCGACCAGCAGATGCTAAGGGCAGCGGAAAAAGTGACTCTGGGGGTCTGTGTGCAGGTGG
>NW_006444801.1:0-201 GCF_000325575.1 Pteropus alecto | reverse complement strand
GTCTTTTCTCCACTTCCCTCCCTCTCTGCCTCTTCAGCCCACCCCTATCAGCACTTGACACCATTCCCTCCCCCACCTTCCTCAACTAACTCTCCTCTTGGTTCCCAGGACCCCCCACGCCCTTCGTCTTTCCTTCCACTTCCTGGTCACTTCCTGTCTCCCTCGTAGCCCCTTCCTCACCTGCTCGACCTCAGTCCCGGG
>NW_006444800.1:0-201 GCF_000325575.1 Pteropus alecto | reverse complement strand
CTTTAAAATAATATAAATATCTATAACATACTGAGCGATTACTATGTGCCAGGCACTGTGCTAACATCTTTATAGGAATGAATCCTCTCAACAGCAGGTGTCAGTTAGGATTCAGATGAGAAACAAAATAACCATGGTTTAAGGAAGAAAGAAATTTATTTTTCTCTGTTAAATGAGTCCAGAGACAGTTGACACATGCCA
>NW_006444799.1:0-201 GCF_000325575.1 Pteropus alecto | reverse complement strand
CTATGTCACTGTGTGTTTCGTCACTGGCAATATCCCACATCTCACAGTAATAGTCAGCCTCGTCCTCGGCCAGGCACTGCTGATGGTCAGGGTGGCAGTGTTACCTGAGGTAGGGCCAGAGAATCGGTCAAGGATCCCTGAGGGCCAGTTGCCAAAATAATAGATAACCAGCACATGGGCCTGGCCTGGCTTCTGCTGGTA
>NW_006444798.1:0-201 GCF_000325575.1 Pteropus alecto | reverse complement strand
ACAGCCCTCACATTGACTTGGGTCCACCATGTCTTCGTGTCCCAGAGATTCAAAATGTAAGACAGGGTCTGCGCTCAGACGCCCAGTCCGTTCTGGGGACGTAACCGGTGTCCACCTGCCGCTCTGAGCCTTGGTTTGTTCCGCTGAAGGCTGAGAGGTCCGTGGCGTCCCTTAGGCCGGACGTCCTCCTTCCTCTCCGTG
>NW_006444797.1:0-201 GCF_000325575.1 Pteropus alecto | reverse complement strand
CTGACAAGGTCCTTGCAATGTGTGAAATCAACCAAAGGTTGCCTCGTCTAACATAAAGACAGACAGACAGACAGACGAGAGAGAGAGAGAGAGAGATGTGTTGCATGAATTATATAGATACTGCATCTACAAAAGCATTCTCAAAAACAGTTGGTAGACTTCTGGCCATTTCTCCCTAATTGATCTATAGATTCAGGGAAA
>NW_006444796.1:0-201 GCF_000325575.1 Pteropus alecto | reverse complement strand
TATGACTGCCATTTAATGGGGAACAAAAGGGTTCCACAATGGAGCATGAGTGCCTCAGGTTCCTGAAACCCAGGTAGCCCTCCCCCTTTCTAACTCATCCTGCAAACTAAGGTCAGATTGAGCTCCTCACAGCACCACCCCAATGGGTTTAAGAATTTCTAAGACGCCTGTAAGTCAACAAGTAGTCCCCGTCCTGGTGGG
>NW_006444795.1:0-201 GCF_000325575.1 Pteropus alecto | reverse complement strand
AAAGAAAAAAGAAAAAGCGGGTAGTGGATGGGTTTCAGCACAAGTACCCTAACCTAGAGAGGCTCTCCTGGTGTTGCCCCGCTGGGCCGTAAGCTAACCGACATCTGGAGGGAAGACTCAGAGCTCATGTCATGGGAGCTGCAGAAAGATTGAGGGTTACTCTCCAGAATGAAAGAAATCAGGAGGCAGAAGATCTTCAAG
>NW_006444794.1:0-201 GCF_000325575.1 Pteropus alecto | reverse complement strand
GTACCCGTACCCTTAGCAGTCTGGTTTGAAAACAGATGCAGTAGATGACTCTCCATCCTAGCATTCCAGGATCCATGTCTTGGACCAACAACTGTGTTAAGGCTCCACCTAAATCCCAAGACACCCTCTCCCCGCCCCCTGCACATCCAGGTGGCTCCATCGGCTGTGAGCAGAGAGCCCCTCCCGCGATTTCTGTAGGAG
>NW_006444793.1:0-201 GCF_000325575.1 Pteropus alecto | reverse complement strand
ACAGCTTTCTGACGCGGCTGTAGGAATTCACTCCATCCGCGATGTGCGAGCGTTTCTAGTTGTTGTACTTCTTCCCAGATCCTGGGTATTGTCGGTCCTTCCGATTTTAGCCCTTTCGGTGGGGCTGTAGCTGTCTTTTCTCTTTTTGATTTGCACTGTTACTGTATTCTGAATACAATTACTCTTTTGGTTATACAGGCT
>NW_006444792.1:0-201 GCF_000325575.1 Pteropus alecto | reverse complement strand
GGGTACCCACGGTCTTCCGATGCTCGCTTCGGTTTCGATCGCCTGAGCGTCTGATACGATCAGACGATGTAGCTCGTGCCTCATTTCTCCGGGTCGAAAGCACATTTTTCACCATGAAGCGATGTCGCGATTCAAGACGTTTTCTGGCTGTGATGTGTAGACCAGTGGTTCGACACCAGGGAGGAATTTACTGGCTGGGTG
>NW_006444791.1:0-201 GCF_000325575.1 Pteropus alecto | reverse complement strand
CCTCCTCATCCTAAATCAAGTGGGGAAGGGACCTTCTGAAGAGCTTGATGTGTGTTCCTTGGGAACAGGGGAAGACAATGATTTGGTGTCTGACACTCATCTGAGAAATTTAAAGCAAGAGGTCAAGACTTGGTAAAGGAGAAAAAGAGAGGCTAGACTGTGCTGAGGACTAGCTACACTTCCACCAATAGAGTAGAGCGA
>NW_006444790.1:0-201 GCF_000325575.1 Pteropus alecto | reverse complement strand
CTATCAGACTGCAATTTCCTTAAGAGAAAAACTCATCGTTCAGAGTTCAGAAAGGAAAACAGCCCTGCTTAATTTTAGCCCACTGAGACTCACATGGGACTTCCATGCTATGAAAACATAAGATAATAAATGTGTTGTTTAAACTATTGCAGAATTGGTTATAATTGCTACAGATGGAAACATTATACAAGTTTTCAGAAG
>NW_006444789.1:0-201 GCF_000325575.1 Pteropus alecto | reverse complement strand
CCTTATGCTGTACTTTACATCCCCATGGCAATCTTGTAACTATCAATTTGTACTTCTTAATTCCCTTTTTCACCCGTCCCTCCAGCCCCCCTCCCATTTGACAGCCATCAAAATTGTTTCTGCTTTATTTGTTCATTTAATGTAGTTCTTTAGATTCCACGTGTACGTGAAATCATATGGCATTTGTCTTTGTCTGTCTGA
>NW_006444788.1:0-201 GCF_000325575.1 Pteropus alecto | reverse complement strand
TATTAAACGCACACAGGTGAGGTTTGTTACATAGTTAAACAATCTTTGTTACATAAAGAAAACAATCTTTATCGTTATGGCTTTAACTTTATACCTTTTTCTCAGTGTGGGTTGTGCAGCTTTTCATTGCTCTAAGCCCCGTTCTTATTCCGTCGTGGACTCTGTCCCTCCCACGTTTACCTTCCGTGTCACGGTGCTTGT
>NW_006444787.1:0-201 GCF_000325575.1 Pteropus alecto | reverse complement strand
TGGAGTAGATTCATTTTTAGCAAATTACTTTATGCCATAGTACTGGAGGCAATGACTATTAAATCTACACACACATAGAGTATGCTGTTGTGAAGTGCCTTGCTCTGTATGGTGTGCGCACTCACAGAGTGTGTAAAAAAAAAAAAACATGCAATGCCATACAGCAGTCAAAAAGGGGAAGCAGGGCGTGTAGGTGAGATG
>NW_006444786.1:0-201 GCF_000325575.1 Pteropus alecto | reverse complement strand
GACGTAGGGAAGGAAGGAAGAAAGGAAGGAAGGAAAGAAAGGAGAAAGGAAGGGAGGAAGGAAGGAAGGAAAAAAGGAAGGAAAGAAAAAAGGAAGGAAGGAAGAAATGGCAACAGTGAGTATCGAAGAGCAGGAAAGGATCTAAGATTTATTTCCTGCCTGTGCTTGGTGATTTTCTTAAGTCCATTATGTCTTTTAATG
>NW_006444785.1:0-201 GCF_000325575.1 Pteropus alecto | reverse complement strand
ATAGAGCAACTGCATAATAGGGAGTATTGGAAAATAAAGAGATGGGATTTGTACATAAATGACTTAGAACACTTAAGGATTTAAAAGCTACTGAATATTAAGACTAAGGCTGCGCTTCAGGGAAGATCAACTATTACGAGATGGATGTGGGTGAGAAAAGACCACAATCAGGCTATTTTGATGTCCTGAAGAGGTGGCAGT
>NW_006444784.1:0-201 GCF_000325575.1 Pteropus alecto | reverse complement strand
AAATAAAGACCGGAAGACACTGCGAGCAAGACTGAGGGGAGAAAGGGGGGCCTCGTGGGAGGATCAGGGAAGCCCCTTGCCCTCCCCCGATATACACTGGGCTCTCCCCAACTAAGATTGCTGTGTTCTGTCTGCCCGCGCCTCTGTCTCTGTTCTCAGGGCCAGGCGCCAGGTGGGTGCAGGAGTTCGAGGTCAGGATCT
>NW_006444783.1:0-201 GCF_000325575.1 Pteropus alecto | reverse complement strand
CTAGGTGTGGGCCTCTCGGGATCATCTTGTTTGGGACTGTGTGTTCTTCCTGGCCTTGGATGTCTGTTCTTTCACCAGGTTAGAGAATTGTTCCATCATTATCTCCTCAAATAGGTTATTAATTCCTTGCTCTCTCTCTTCTTGTTCTGGCCCCCCTGTGATGTGCATGTGGTACGCTTGATGTTGTCCCAGAGGCCTCTC
>NW_006444782.1:0-201 GCF_000325575.1 Pteropus alecto | reverse complement strand
CTGAAGTAGAAGGTGGGCTTATGGGGGATGAGGGATGTCTGGTGGGACTGAACCCTTTACCTGTAGAACCGGATGCTGTCTCCAGGTAGATTGTGGCAGAATCCAGTTGAATCGTAAGGGTCTAATTTCTGAAAACCTCCACCCTTCACACATTGGAATTGGTGTGCATACTTTAAACATAGAATATTTTTCATCTAACCT
>NW_006444781.1:0-201 GCF_000325575.1 Pteropus alecto | reverse complement strand
GCCCAAAGTTACTGACTGTGGTTTTCTCACCACGGAAAGCCTACCGCATATGTTTCAGAGGAATCCTGTGCCCCAGGAACAGCTTCACGGCATAGCATTCACATACTGTGTTCACTGTGTGAATTCATTGTTTTAGTTTCAATATAAAAAATTCGGAAAATGTAGGAAAAAAAAAACTTTTAAGATCAACAACCAAAGATG
>NW_006444780.1:0-201 GCF_000325575.1 Pteropus alecto | reverse complement strand
ATTCTGTGATTCTTTTCATTTCTGCATAATCATTACACTCTTAGGATTTTCCTGTTTTTTGATGATAACAATTTTTGACCAACTGTAATGATTCTTAAGAATTTAAAGCATTATATTTTATATATAGGTAGGCTCATTCATGCTATTGGATTTATCCATAAAATCTTATTTCTAAGTAACAGAAAAAATGTATACTAAATA
>NW_006444779.1:0-201 GCF_000325575.1 Pteropus alecto | reverse complement strand
TTTTCCTGTTCACATCTCAAGTGTTAATGGATCATACACAACTAGTAGTTTTTGAGTAATAGGGGTAAGAGGATGCATTCAAAGAAGTTTATAGTGTAAAAGGAAAAACCAGATGGATCAACATTAATAACTAGAGGATAACAAATGTCATTATAGATCGAGGGATGTAGAGGAAGGTTAACTTGGTAGAGGATGGGGGGG
>NW_006444778.1:0-201 GCF_000325575.1 Pteropus alecto | reverse complement strand
GTTTACTTTCCCAAATAACATGTCACCTTTTAACACTTAAGACAATTTTTTGTTGCCTTTCTTGATGGGAATTTTCCTGGCAGAAGTAAAGTGTGGGGAGATGGAAGGGCACTGGGTTAGAATGCAGTAGAGTTGGGTCTAGGCCCAGAAATATCCTTAAACTCACATTTGATCTGGGAGAAGTCACCTTACCGGTCCTCA
>NW_006444777.1:0-201 GCF_000325575.1 Pteropus alecto | reverse complement strand
CCCTTTGGGGGCATCTGAGTGACACACTACAGAACCGCCAGGAAGGGGCTGTGAAACTGATGTATTCCTGCCACATGCGTCCTTGTTCCCTTACCAGCGAGTGCTCCTGGTGCATGTTTGGATTTCCCTGGACGGGCCACCCTAGATCTTTGAGAATTCCTGCCCCTCCTCCTCCTGGGATCACGTTCTGGACATCACCTC
>NW_006444776.1:0-201 GCF_000325575.1 Pteropus alecto | reverse complement strand
AGAAAGTGAATTTTCTTACCCAGCCACATCAGCAGAGAGAATATCTGATGGACTAGTACATTCTCGCTTTTCATAATTTCATAGCACCCTCTTCCCCCCAAAAATAGAAACTTTCCAGGTGTTTTCAAAGGAGTTAATTCTCTGATAACAAGCATGCGGGAGTCAGAACAGAGAACTGAGGAGCCAAAACATTAAATAACT
>NW_006444775.1:0-201 GCF_000325575.1 Pteropus alecto | reverse complement strand
AACCTCTAGGTTCACCCATGTCATTGCAAATGGTAAAATTTTATATTTTTATGGCTAATATTCCTTTGTATACATGTACCATAACTTCTTTATGCAATTATCTATTAACTTGCTTCTCTATCTTAGCTACTGTGAATACTGCTGCCATGAACGTAGGGGTGTGCAGATATTTATGAACTAGTGTTTTGGTTTTCTTTGCAT
>NW_006444774.1:0-201 GCF_000325575.1 Pteropus alecto | reverse complement strand
CTGCAGGCCAGGATGCCGTGGGGGACGCTGACCGATGACTCGCCGTGGCACAGTCCCTCCTGCTCCTCGGTCTCTGACAGCAGCTCCCTCCCACTTGAAGAGCCGCCAACGGCACGTATATAACTTCTTTATTACATTACTGCATTCCAGCACATCAAGGCCCAGTGGCCGAACAATGCCGAGGACGAACATTTTGAAGAG
>NW_006444773.1:0-201 GCF_000325575.1 Pteropus alecto | reverse complement strand
GGACGGATGTGGCCCCCCGTCAGGCTGAAGACAGCAAACAGGTATCAGGCATCGCAACACTGTGTTACGTGTTACCACGGGACACCTGGGTGCGAGTGAGGGTCACTTAACCCATAGTCACAGACGGTCACAGGAGGTGACAGCTCAGAAGCACACGAGGAGCTGGCCCTAGATTAAAGGATGAGAGGCACGTGCTCGCAA
>NW_006444772.1:0-201 GCF_000325575.1 Pteropus alecto | reverse complement strand
GTTTTCCATATTCTGGGTTACATGCTATAAATACAATAACTATAACAGCCCAGTAGCGCCAGATATTGATATCATCCTCATTTGACAAATGAAAAAAAAAAATGAGGCTAAAGGGACACAGCTAAAGGCATCTGAACCAAGATTCGGCCCAATGATCTACACCCAGATCCTGACTTCATGGAGTCCCCTCCCCATCCTGGT
>NW_006444771.1:0-201 GCF_000325575.1 Pteropus alecto | reverse complement strand
GGATAGTGGAACTGGGGCTAGAGAAGTAAGCAAACCTGTCTTCTAGTTACATACCTAAAGAAGGTGCTTTAGCCTTCAGGTTCTCAAGTCTTCAGACTCCCTCTTCTATATATCGCCTGTACACATGGATACTTCCTAATCATATATCTTAGTGGGTTTTAGTAGTCCCATGTTGGGAGCGGCCAATAGGGTTGGAAATAG
>NW_006444770.1:0-201 GCF_000325575.1 Pteropus alecto | reverse complement strand
ACCCAGCTCCCCCGAAGGCAGGGCGCTGTTCCAGGTCTGGCCGGAGGAGAAGGTCCAGGCTGTGGGCAGGCTCTTCCATGTCCCGAGTCTTGAGCAGAGTTGCCAGCAGCTGCCACGCCCACAGTCCCTGAATCCCCCACGAAGCCAGAGAAGCACGGCACACTCCTGGCTGTCCCCCAGCAGGCAGTGCAGGAGGTGAGG
>NW_006444769.1:0-201 GCF_000325575.1 Pteropus alecto | reverse complement strand
TGCTGAACATTCATTACTATCTTGCTATAGCAATTATATTCTTACTGTTCTTAGTAAGGGTTATACTTCTCTGCTTCTATTTGCCTGATAGTCAACTTCCTCCTAATTATGCTTTTTTTTTTTGTCATTTTATTTTTGTTGAGCTGACCCCTTGCAGTATTTCTTATAGTACAGGCCTTGTAGTGGAGAATTCCCTCAATT
>NW_006444768.1:0-201 GCF_000325575.1 Pteropus alecto | reverse complement strand
TCTTACTCGTTTCTGAATCCTCCACGCCCTGCCTGTTACTTGGCTTAATAACCAGCGTGGGGTGACTAGGGCAGGACTGGTGGGTGGCACGGGGACTCTGCTTCCCATCAGGCATCCTGGGAAAAAAAAAAACAAAAAAAAACCCCAAAAAAACGCAGGCTCACCTCTGTCTCATCTCACCCCAGGAACAGTCACCCCGGG
>NW_006444767.1:0-201 GCF_000325575.1 Pteropus alecto | reverse complement strand
CCTACCAAGAGTCTCAGCAAACTCCATCTTTGCCATCTCTGTACCTAAAGACTCTACATTGGCCAACCTCCACCCACCATCACTGCTGCTGGGCACGCCCAGTCTTTTCTCCCGCGACCCACTTCCCATTCTTTTTAAGCGGACAAAACTAAAACCTCTCAAACTTATTTTCTTTTCATAAAAACTTGCTCCTCCATTGGT
>NW_006444766.1:0-201 GCF_000325575.1 Pteropus alecto | reverse complement strand
GTGTATTTTATTGAAAACCTACTAAGTGGCAGGCAAATACCGTAGGCTCTTCCAAAGCTGCACAAATTATTTTTTTCCTGTAAGGGACAAGGAACTGAATGCTTCGCCAGCACATGGACCGGCAGGCGACCACCGGCTTCTTGTGATCAGCCTTCACTGTGACACGCAGAATCGAGAGAAGTAACAGAGGGAGAAACTCGC
>NW_006444765.1:0-201 GCF_000325575.1 Pteropus alecto | reverse complement strand
GCGGCCTGCACACCAGCCCAGACCGTCGCCCTGACGGGGAAGAGGATGCCCGACGTGTTGCGTTACTGTTCTCGCAACCGCGATCAGTAACTACAGCGGGACGAGCACAGCACGGAACGCGTCCGCATGCGCCGGACAGGAGCCACCGAGCGGCAGCGAGCGATGTATAGAATCCAGGGAGGATTTAGTGTATGGCAGAAT
>NW_006444764.1:0-201 GCF_000325575.1 Pteropus alecto | reverse complement strand
GTTTTGATTACTGCCGCTTTGTAGTATAATTTGAATTCGGACAGAGTGACGCCTCCAGCCTCATTCTCTTTTCTCAGTATGGTTTTGGCAATTCAGGGTCTTTTCTGCTTACATATAAATAGGATGTTTTTTCTTCTATTTCTTTAAAAATTGCTGATGGGATTTTATGGGGATTGCATTAAATCTGTAAAATGCTTTAGG
>NW_006444763.1:0-201 GCF_000325575.1 Pteropus alecto | reverse complement strand
CTAGAGATACAGACAGAATATCTGATGACTGAATCAGAAACTAGGAAGACCAAGAGCACAGTGTCACGTGCACGTGTTATGTGGTCCAAGTCCCATGGCTGACGGGAAAGCGTGGGGTCTTAGACATCAGTGATTTGTATTCCAGTTCTTGTCCTATCTAGGTGTAATCTTAGACACATCTCTTTAACTTTATTAGGTTTT
>NW_006444762.1:0-201 GCF_000325575.1 Pteropus alecto | reverse complement strand
CCCAAGGAGGAACAGACAAGAAATAACAGGGTTGAGACTCATCGTGGTTTTGTATTCACTATATCCCCATTTTAACTCATTGAGGATAAAATTCTTGACTCCTATTTCTTTTCAAAAATACAATGTTGTGAACAGAGCAGCCTGTGTACTTGCTATCATCCTGCTACTTGAATTCCATCAATTACTCGTATGACCTTAAAG
>NW_006444761.1:0-201 GCF_000325575.1 Pteropus alecto | reverse complement strand
CTAGAGATACAGACAGAATATCTGATGACTGAATCGGAAACTAGGAAGACCAAGAGCACAGGGTCATGTGCACTTGTTATGTGGTCCAAGTCCCATGGCTGACAGGAAAGTGTGGGGTCTTAGACGTCAGTGATTTGTATTCCAGTTCTTGCTCTATCTAGGTGTGATCTTAGACACATCTCTTTAACTTTATTAGGTTTT
>NW_006444760.1:0-201 GCF_000325575.1 Pteropus alecto | reverse complement strand
TAGCATTTTGTTTATCCATTCATCTGTTAAAGGTCTCTTGGATTGCTTCCACTCTTTGGTTATTGTGAATAGCGCTGCTATGAGCAAGGGTGAACATCAAATATCTCTTCGATTCCCTGTATTCAGTTCTTTTCGGTATACACCTACCAGTGTAATTGCTGGATCTTGTGATAATTCTATGTTTAATTTTTTGAGGAATTG
>NW_006444759.1:0-201 GCF_000325575.1 Pteropus alecto | reverse complement strand
GTATCACACAGCAGTGTTAGCTGGAGCTGTCATGTTGCACATGACATCTCTAGTCCTCATTTACCGTATATCTGGATGTTTGTACATTTTGACCACCTTTTTTCATTTCTTCCCCCCACACCCCAACCTCTGTCTCTGGTAACCACAAGTCTGATCTCCCTTTCTGTTTTTTTTTTTTTTGATTCCACATATAAGTGAGAT
>NW_006444758.1:0-201 GCF_000325575.1 Pteropus alecto | reverse complement strand
CCCTGTAAGTGATATTTGCTTTTCTTGGGAGTGGGCGGGATGGGTGAGTTAATGAGAAGGGCTTGGGGTAGAAGCAGTGTATGTTCTAGCGGTACCTTTGGGTGCGGCGGACACCACATGTGATGTGGTCTCAAGGCCAGGCCTTGGTGCTGCCATTGATGGTATCGAGTGGCCTGACTAAATATACCTAAATTATAGCCT
>NW_006444757.1:0-201 GCF_000325575.1 Pteropus alecto | reverse complement strand
CACCTAGGTTGCTTTCATATCTTGACTATTATAAAAAATGCTTCAATGAACATAGCAGTGCATATAATATCTTTAAATTAATGCTTTGATTTTCTTTGGATAAATCCCCAAAAGTGGAATTGTTGAGTTAAAAGATGGATCTATTTTTAGTTTTTTGAGGAATCCATACTGTTTTCCATAGTGGCTGCATCTGCAAAAAAA
>NW_006444756.1:0-201 GCF_000325575.1 Pteropus alecto | reverse complement strand
GGCCTCAGAAGTTGGTGGCAGTAGTTATGGCAATGTCCACCAGATGGCAGACCTAAAACCCAGCACGGTAGCTCCAGGAGGCGGGAGACTGCATTCAGGTGAGGGAATGCCTCTGGAAAGGAGAATGATAGAGACGAAGTGGAAGTGGAGAGTCTTGCTGAGGAAAGAGCCCTTAGCCTCAGTGGGGCCAAAACACAGGAC
>NW_006444755.1:0-201 GCF_000325575.1 Pteropus alecto | reverse complement strand
AACAATAATACTAACAATAACCCATAACCCTAACTGTAAACCTAAACTAACCCAAACCTTAAACCCAAACCTTAAACCCAAACCCTGACGGTAACCCTAATCCTATTCCTGATCCTAATGCCAAAACTAAAGCTAATCCTAAACCTAAACCGGACCCTAAATCGAACTCTAACCTATTATGCTAATGCTAAATCTCAACCT
>NW_006444754.1:0-201 GCF_000325575.1 Pteropus alecto | reverse complement strand
TACTCTGAAGTTCTTGATTTTAACATCTGGAGACATTCAAAACCAGAGCACCCTCCGATTGGTGCCTACGCTGGGGGCAGCGAGGCTGAGTGACAGCACAGCGAGCAGGTGGGGTTCACCAGAAGGTGCGTGAGCCGAGTGCCAGGGAGACGCTGGGATGGGTGCTGCCAGGGCCCGTTCTCTGGCCTGAGCAGAGGGGGC
>NW_006444753.1:0-201 GCF_000325575.1 Pteropus alecto | reverse complement strand
GGTGGACTAGTGTCCTAAAGAATCATCTTAAGAAAATAAGAACTTAGCCTTCTTTTATATCAAGGAAAGAAGGAAATGGGAGGCGCAAGAGATGATTGACAACCACAGACATTTGGTCACCAGTAGGAGTCAAATAAAGGTTGATCTTAGTCTCTTGACTTAAGTGAATGTGAGTCTAGTCACTAGATTCCTGCAAATCTT
>NW_006444752.1:0-201 GCF_000325575.1 Pteropus alecto | reverse complement strand
GCAGCTTCATCATGGCAAGGGACGGGAGTGACTCAGCTACAGTCACAGGAATAAGACTTTCCCTGATGGTGGCTCCACTCCCCAGTTCCTCCTTCTTTATACTGATTCTGGGTTCAGTATTTTTTTGTCTGGGGAGCGGTACGTTTCGTCCTCCTACTCCGTGAGATGGTCTGTAATCACTGGTGTCAGGCCAAGATTGTT
>NW_006444751.1:0-201 GCF_000325575.1 Pteropus alecto | reverse complement strand
GTACACATGCTAATTCATTTAAATAGTCACATTTTCGGAAACACTTTTCATTTAAATATAAAGTATTTTAAGTACTTATATGAATACACCTTACAGCAGTTTTAAGAAATAATATCTGTAGATTATCAGAGATGGAGTCTAATTTTTCCACTCATATTTCCTTCTTTTGCTTGGATTTTGGTATTTGTAGCCCAGAATACA
>NW_006444750.1:0-201 GCF_000325575.1 Pteropus alecto | reverse complement strand
TCTTATCATGGAGTAAGACTGATACCATAGGGAGGCGTGCCATGTTTTCCTGCTTCCAGCACTGCTGGCACCCCACGGTATATGCCAGCATGGGCAGAGTACATAGCTTCTCCTTTACACAAAATGAGCCAATCAAGGCCCAGGGAAATGTCCTGACTTGCCAAGATCTTCGACTAGTATGTCATCTTTAATTTTCCCCCA
>NW_006444749.1:0-201 GCF_000325575.1 Pteropus alecto | reverse complement strand
AGGTGCGTTTTCACTTTAGTCTGCAGTGAGAATAGAAGAGTTAGAGCCACGTCAAAAAAATCAGGGTTGTCCTCATGGGCAGCTGAGAACTTTGAGAGGAAATCCCTACTCCCAACAGGAAGCCCATTGCTACCTCCCTGTGCACCTGCTGCTGGGCTGGTCTGTTTGTGCTGTGCTTTGTGTGACTTGAGCGCCCCCTGG
>NW_006444748.1:0-201 GCF_000325575.1 Pteropus alecto | reverse complement strand
CGACCTGTCCGGCGGGGGCCCAGTCACATGCAGTCCGCTGGGGCTGCCGTGATGACAGCTGTGAAGGTTACGTCTCCCCGAGGACGGCGACTTCGCGGTCTGGAGGCTGGGGGGCCGAGGGCCGGGCCGGCGCGGTGTGCCCGGGAAGGGCCTGTCCTCCGTGGCGGAGGGCAGAGCGGGGCAGCGAGCTGTCTGTTCTTA
>NW_006444747.1:0-201 GCF_000325575.1 Pteropus alecto | reverse complement strand
TGCAATCCCTATCAGAATACCAACGGTATTTTTCACAGAACCAGAGAAAATTATCCTAAAATTCATATGGAACCACAAAAGATCTCAGATAGCCAAAGCAATGTAGAGAAAGAACAACAAAGTTGGAAGTGTCATGCTACCTGATAACAAACTATACTACAAGCCTATAGTAATCAAAACGGCATGGTATTGGCATAAAAA
>NW_006444746.1:0-201 GCF_000325575.1 Pteropus alecto | reverse complement strand
TTAGGATTAGCTTTAGATTTAGGGTTAGGTTTAAGCTTAGAGTTAGTTTTAGTGTTAAATTAGAGTAATGGTTAGTTTAAGGTCTGGGGTTAAAGTTAGGCTATTGTTAGTGTAAAATTTAAGGTTTAGGTTTAGTTTTAGCATTATGGTTTGGGTTAGGGATAGCATTATGTTTAAGGCTAGGGTTAGAATAAGAGGTTA
>NW_006444745.1:0-201 GCF_000325575.1 Pteropus alecto | reverse complement strand
CTATGGACCGGCCAGACTGAAGACGTTGCTGTTTTGATTCGGTTTCCCTACTGCCACTCAGTCCCCTCCGCAGGAGGCAGGTCCCAGACACTCTCACTCTCTCGTGCACCTAGGACTTCTCCCGTCTGTTTAATCTCCCTTTGGAGAAGCAAGCATCTCCCGAGTGATGGTGGGACCCCCGACCCAGTGCATAAACTCACC
>NW_006444744.1:0-201 GCF_000325575.1 Pteropus alecto | reverse complement strand
GCAGGCAATCACAACTGACATAATTACTTTGGGAATGGTTATTTAGTCTGACAAAACCTGGACCCCCGAAATAAAGACAGGGAAGCTCTCCCTTTAAAGCTGGCAAATAAATTCCAAGTAAACAAACAAAAAGCCCAAAGTGAGAGAATTACACTGAAATATGAATAAACAGGTTTTTGAATTTTAGTTTTACCTGGACAC
>NW_006444743.1:0-201 GCF_000325575.1 Pteropus alecto | reverse complement strand
ATCTGTGGGTGGTTCTCACTAGTTGCCTTCCTCAGGGATGAACACTGAGCCCTTCTCATCTCTCATTTCAGAGCCTTTGCTTGTGGGATTTCCTCTTAGGATCTTCTCCAGTCCTCTGTTGGGCTGACTCCTTTTGCCGTTCAGCTCAAATACTACCTCCTCAGACAGTCCTTTCTTGACTTACCCTAATTAAGTAGCCTC
>NW_006444742.1:0-201 GCF_000325575.1 Pteropus alecto | reverse complement strand
GGAAACCCTGGGAGGCAGTTATTTCCACTTTGCAGGCGAGAAAACAGCTATAGGGCGTTTACCCAGCTAGTTGGTGGTGGGCTGAGAGGTTCCCTTGCTTGTTGGTGGTGGGCTGGGATTGAACCCAGGAGCCCGACTCCGGAGGGAGTGCTCTGCCCGCTCTGCATGCTGGCAGCATCCTCCTTCCTCTGGCAGGTACTG
>NW_006444741.1:0-201 GCF_000325575.1 Pteropus alecto | reverse complement strand
AGACTCTTTAATCATGATGTGGTACAAGAAGGGCCTGTAAGACTGTCATTCTGGCTTCTGGGAAAGGCCTCTTGCTTGCAGATTCTGAGCCCTGTGGACAGAGTCCTGGGAATTCCACTCCCTCCCCTCCCCGCTCCCCTCAGAATCTGGTGCCCAAGGACCTTCCAGCACCTGATGACATACCTCCTGGTAGCTTAAGGG
>NW_006444740.1:0-201 GCF_000325575.1 Pteropus alecto | reverse complement strand
ATAAAAACAAGATCTCTTTCTATATATGCTATCCACAGGAGATACACTTTATATTCAAAGATGAAAGCAGGTTGAAAGTAAAGAGATGTAAAATATATATATTATCCAAACAGCAACCAAAAGAAAGCTGATATGGTTATACTAATATAAGACAAAATAGACTTAGAATGTTACTAGAGATTAAGAGGGATATATTATATT
>NW_006444739.1:0-201 GCF_000325575.1 Pteropus alecto | reverse complement strand
CAGTGATTTGCTGAGTACTAACCTTTGTTGTCAGGCACTCCGCTCATAGCTATGGAAAGGATGAGAGACAAATATGAGAAAGACCGTATTTGAGAGAGAGAGCATTGAACCAGACCCATAGTCTTGCTTCTTCATATACTCGACACATTTGAATTATGGTGGCAATATGGACAAGTAAATAGGCAATTATAACGCAGAATG
>NW_006444738.1:0-201 GCF_000325575.1 Pteropus alecto | reverse complement strand
CGACATGAGGAGCCACGTGGAGTGAATCACCGAGGTCCCTGTCTGCCAGCACCCGCACTTCCGGGCCCCTACGGGCTGGTGACTAGATGCCGGTGGGGACCCGGGCCCGCGTGCAGTCGCCGTGAACAGCCTCCAGGGCCCTCCGTCTGCGGACGAGGACTCGGGAAGAGCCTCCGGGTCCCCGTCACCCAGCTTGTGACC
>NW_006444737.1:0-201 GCF_000325575.1 Pteropus alecto | reverse complement strand
CCAGGAAGTCTTTCCGCCTTTTCGTGGGCCCTGCATGTGCCTGCCTCTCTCACATCACATGGTACTCTCTGTAATTAGTGGCTTGTCTGCCGCCCCCACTGGACTTGAACCTTTGCGAGAACAGCAGCCAAGTCTCGCTTGGCTTGGGTCATCATTTCTGGAAGTGCCCAATTTGAGTTTTTGATAGGACTTTTACCAATT
>NW_006444736.1:0-201 GCF_000325575.1 Pteropus alecto | reverse complement strand
ATTTCCTAATTTAAATTTAATATGTTGGATTAGTTTCACACTCCTTGTCAGAATAACAAACCCTATTTATGAGTTTTAATTATTTAAGTGAGATATATTAAATAACAATGATTCTGAAAAACATTCTTTCTCAAGGAATTATTTATCATTGCTGTTTACTTTAGTCTTCACATACCCGCTCTATGTGTTAGCATCACCTGT
>NW_006444735.1:0-201 GCF_000325575.1 Pteropus alecto | reverse complement strand
TTCTTCTGATAGATATGTTTTGCTTAAGTGAAACAATGATTTTGTACTTGAAGCAAAGAAATCTAACACATAATGTATCATCATATGAGTCTCCAATGTTAGATGGCAATGTCTCCACAAGTCCATATTGTTCTAGGGTTGAGATTGGGGTATCAGGAGTTAGCATATTAATTTTGGCTCTTACATTAAGCTACATCCACC
>NW_006444734.1:0-201 GCF_000325575.1 Pteropus alecto | reverse complement strand
GCCCGGCATCGGGGACCGCCCAGGAGGGCCGCTAAGGTGGGACCGGTGGGGGTGGCGGGGAGGCGGCAGGCTTCCCGCGAGGGTCTCGCCCTGCCCCACCTCCCCGGCCCTCCCGGCCACCCTGAGGCGTCCCCGACGGGTCTCGGGGGTCAGCTGGCCGCTCACTCCGCTTTCCTGTTGCGCCTCTGCAGCCGCGGGTGG
>NW_006444733.1:0-201 GCF_000325575.1 Pteropus alecto | reverse complement strand
CTGGCTGGGCTTGGTGTGGGGTTTCGGGAGATAGTGCGTGTGCTACAGAAATGCTGGGTCTCCAATGTGCACTCTCAGGCACTGTGGCCTCCTAACCACTATTGTTGGCCAGGAACCACCCTGGGATTCTCATGGCTCTCCAACCCCATCTCTCTAGTGATTCTTACTAAAGATGCTGAGCATCCAAAGGCTGTCAATTCT
>NW_006444732.1:0-201 GCF_000325575.1 Pteropus alecto | reverse complement strand
TGATTTTTTGTAATAATAGCTTTTTGAAAATACTGTACAATGCTAAGTTATATTCACAAAATATTGTTCCCAGTTTGAGCTTTGATTAGAAACTTGATGTTCTTCTGGTCGTTAAATCTACATACTTTTCAGCATGTCAATACCACTACATGTCAACATAAAATCACATCTTATGTTTAATTTAAGTTAATGACATCCTTA
>NW_006444731.1:0-201 GCF_000325575.1 Pteropus alecto | reverse complement strand
ATATAAAAGTCTTTATACCCCCAAGAGTTAGAATGACAGAGATGGTAGATAGATATTTACCTAATACCTTCTTATTTTCAACAGTTTCTAGGCTCATTTGTGTGGAGTTAGCTTTGGCTTGCTACTGCCCTAAAAACTTCACTTTGTTTCTGATTCGCTTGTCACGTGGGTTGCTAGTTGCGCTTTCACTGAATCTGAAGT
>NW_006444730.1:0-201 GCF_000325575.1 Pteropus alecto | reverse complement strand
AACAAATGTTGGAGACGTGAAGAAAAGAGAACCCTTGTACATTTCTGGTAGGAAAGTAAATTGGTGCCGCCACTGTGGAAGACAGTATGGAGGTCCCTCAGGATAGAGCTACCATATGATCCAAAAATTCCTCTTCTGGGTATCTACCTTCAAAAAACACTTATTTGAAAGATATATGTACCCTTATGTTCATTGCAGCAT
>NW_006444729.1:0-201 GCF_000325575.1 Pteropus alecto | reverse complement strand
TTGTCTATTATATTTCAATAAAGACAGGGAAAAAAGAATTAGAGGCCTTTGGGGGTATGGAGAATTGCCATTCCTATACTGTTGGTATAAACATAAATTAGGATTGCATCCTAATTTGGAAGGCAATTTAGCAACATTCTACTAACATTTTACAGTACATATCCTTTGATGCAGGGAGTCCACTTCTACAAATTAACCTTA
>NW_006444728.1:0-201 GCF_000325575.1 Pteropus alecto | reverse complement strand
GTTATTTTAGTGTACTGATATTTGATATTTGCAGATTACACAAATTTAAATAGCTGTGTTATAGGCACCTCAAACATAACATATGCAAAATGCAGCGCATAATAAATCCCCAAACCGTTCTCTTCCCCATCTTCCCCTTCTCAGTGAATGGTGTCGTCACACACAAACTTCCCAAAGGCAGAACACTTTGGGAAGTCATCT
>NW_006444727.1:0-201 GCF_000325575.1 Pteropus alecto | reverse complement strand
GTGGCAGTTTCTAGGGCCATGACAAACAGTCATCTAACTGTTGATTGAGTCTAACAAAGAGCCGTATCAAATAGGAGGATGAGAACAGAAGTAAGGACACAAAATAAAAGTTCAGGAAGCACACGTGTGTTCTTGCTAATGGACTTGAGCAGAATGCAAACTAGGGAATGTTCTAGTTTGCCCATGGAGTTCCGAATTATG
>NW_006444726.1:0-201 GCF_000325575.1 Pteropus alecto | reverse complement strand
TACTGATTGCAGGATAGAGCTGCAGCGTCAGCCCTTGTGTTTCCCATGGAAGGAGGCAAATAATTCACACATACACCGCATGAACTTATGGTAGAGCATCGGGTAGTAATAAGCCTCTGAGGAGAAACAAAGCAGGGAGAGAGAGTAGGAGAGTGATGAGCTCGGAGAAGTCCCTGAGTGTGAACCGAAGGAAGTGAGTGG
>NW_006444725.1:0-201 GCF_000325575.1 Pteropus alecto | reverse complement strand
GAATAAACAGGGCCTTCCTGCTCCCATTCTTGAGACTTACTCTTTGAAAGGCCTAGAGTCAGGAAGCTGTTGAAGCCAATAAGAGATATTTGTTGGACTAAAACTCACGTTTAAAAATTCTCGATATTGAAAACAACTTTCCCACTCTTTTGTGAATTGGACAATTTGACCATTAAAAGGCCTTTTGAGACAATGAGTCTA
>NW_006444724.1:0-201 GCF_000325575.1 Pteropus alecto | reverse complement strand
GCAATAGTTCCCACCTCTGAATCCTCTTGTCCCTCGAATACCGCCAGCCCTGTGATGAAGGTATAAAACTCCTCGGTTTGTTTTCATGGAATGTCTTCATGTGTTCCCTGCACGGAGCAGGTGCTAGCAGGTTCCTGGGACCTCTAGTGGGGCTGGCAAGTTCGCAACCACCCTCCAGCCTTGAACCTACGTGACCTCCTG
>NW_006444723.1:0-201 GCF_000325575.1 Pteropus alecto | reverse complement strand
GCGAGGACTGGCCATGCCCATCCTGTATGAGCTACCATGTGGGGCCTGACCCCTCGGAGTGGGATTCGCCCCAGCAGACTCATGTATCTGTTGAGACCACCCTTTGGGTGGGCTGATTATGGGGCTAGTCAGGTGATGCTCTGTTGTGGTCCGATGCCAGTCTCCGGTGTGTTGGTTCTCTGGCCCCTTAGGAGAGGCTCT
>NW_006444722.1:0-201 GCF_000325575.1 Pteropus alecto | reverse complement strand
AGGTACCAAGAATCTCAGGCTGAAATTGATTTGGGAAAAAAAAAATGCTAGAAAGTTCTCGAAGCCCACATAGGAGCCTTTCCAGATTCTGAGATCAGATGAGACAGAGCTATGTACCGGTGTCTGTCTTCTTTCCAGACTCAACAATGCATGTGGCAACATGGACTATCCATGCCTTCATCTCCTGCTCCACTCAGGGCT
>NW_006444721.1:0-201 GCF_000325575.1 Pteropus alecto | reverse complement strand
TTTTTTCTGGTTATAAAATAGCATATGCAGATTGTGTAATATTTGGGAACTACAGCCAAGAACAGAGAAAATAAATTCACCCAGAGTTAACCGTCATAAACATTTTGATGGGTTTTCATTCGATTTCTGTTTCTGCGTATATGCTTTGTAAGCGTTCAGATCACATCGTGACTACGACATTGTGTATAACAACCCTCTTTC
>NW_006444720.1:0-201 GCF_000325575.1 Pteropus alecto | reverse complement strand
ACACGGCGTTTTTGTGATGCCGGTTGGCTTCTCCAGATCTGTAAATTTTGTCTCATTTTTCTATCTTCTTTCTCATTGTTCTTACTGTTTTCTTTTCTTACTTAAAACAAGCAAACAAAAACCTTGTGTTTTATTATACGTATGACAATGAAACATCTCCAACACTTTTTTGGGAAAAGGTGACCTCTTAAAAGAATACTA
>NW_006444719.1:0-201 GCF_000325575.1 Pteropus alecto | reverse complement strand
TTGAATTATAAAGTTGTTGGATACAAAATCAATATCTAAAAAATGTACTGCATTTGAAAATAACAGTACCACGCAGAAAACATTTTAATAAAAGATACCATTTATAACTGCATCAAATATATGAAGTACAGTAAGTGCTCACTTAATGTTGTCAATCGGTTCTATGACTTTAAGTGAAACAACGCACAATGAAACCAGTTT
>NW_006444718.1:0-201 GCF_000325575.1 Pteropus alecto | reverse complement strand
GTAGGGAGCGGATACAAACGAGAGAGACAGACACAGAGAGGCACAGAAAATCACAGAGAAGGACAGAGATGCAGAGGAATCGGGAGAGATGGAGAATGAAGTAGTAAACCGCAGAGGGCCAGGAAGGGCCACATAGACTCGGAGACGCGGAAAGGTGGGCAGAGACGGAGCGGCAGAGGTGGAGGGCTGCACGGAGGAGGG
>NW_006444717.1:0-201 GCF_000325575.1 Pteropus alecto | reverse complement strand
TAGGCCTCCTCAGATTCTGAAGGCAGTATATTCAACAGCTGGGAATACTGTGTTGACCCTTACACCAAGTGACATGGAAGCTTTGAGTGGTGCCCTAAACAGGAAAAGCTCGATTGCAAGGCCGGGCTGTGGTGGAAGCCACTTTGTCACTTAGAACATATGACCTGGCAGACCCTGTGGTATTTCCATGTAGAATTCACA
>NW_006444716.1:0-201 GCF_000325575.1 Pteropus alecto | reverse complement strand
AGGTTTACAACAGCAGCTAATTAAAAAAAAAAAAAGCTAGTAAGCTAACAAATACAATTTTATTAATTGTCATAAAAATATAAATTATTATAGAGGAAATGTGTTATATAGGAAATCTAGTTTAAAGAAAGGTTTCTAATAGGTTGAAAGTAAAAGGATGGAAAAAGATATATGATGCAAACAGCAAATGCAACAAAGCTA
>NW_006444715.1:0-201 GCF_000325575.1 Pteropus alecto | reverse complement strand
ACAAATGCTTAGGAAATGTACATAACACCCTTTAACTCTACTGTGCTAGACACCAGATACGAATCTTCTTCAATGGAAACTTAGCATATTACAGGCAAATATTTTATATATCCAAAAATACGAAGTTCAACTTTAGTGCATACGGTCTTATCTTTAGTTCTTATACTTAGGAGGCCAAGTTTCTCTGAGCACATGGTTTTT
>NW_006444714.1:0-201 GCF_000325575.1 Pteropus alecto | reverse complement strand
AGCCTCTGATCGACGCCATTCCAAGCGACCAGAGCTGCCCAATTTACATTATGAGGAAAATAAAGCATTTTCCTCAAACGGGCAGTTTTCGAAGCAAAGTCATAGGCGGACTCTACTTACTGAGCTAGATATAAAATGCCTGGCTTCACTTTAGCTATTGGACCAAGTTCCAGGTAAAGCGTACCCCGATGCAGGCACCTC
>NW_006444713.1:0-201 GCF_000325575.1 Pteropus alecto | reverse complement strand
AAGTCATTTGTGCTGAGCAGTCTATGAACAGGAAGCGCTGTTTAACAAACGGACGGAGGCACCGAATTAACGGGGAACCCTGGACTCTTCCCGTTGAGTCAACACACAGCTCGCGTTGTGGGGTCTGAGTAGGGACTGCCGATGCGCCCTCAGAAACGGCTACCAAATGGGGCTGGGCCTCCTGGCACGTAGCAGACCTCC
>NW_006444712.1:0-201 GCF_000325575.1 Pteropus alecto | reverse complement strand
TGGAAGTCACCTCAGGAAGCCAATCCCCTCCTTGATAGGCCAAATAGCACTGGCAGTGTTCAAGAGCTTGACTGCTACCTTCAAGCTTCCACTCTACTGATTATAAGCTGTGTGTCCCTGGGAAGAAAACTAAGCCCCCTCTCTCTGTGCGCCAGTTACTTATGCACAAAATGGGTTGCTGCTAAAATAATAGTACCTTCC
>NW_006444711.1:0-201 GCF_000325575.1 Pteropus alecto | reverse complement strand
TCTAGTCTGAGGTTGCTGTAGAAAGGGCATCAGCTGTTTGGCAGAGACACAGAGAGGCAGGCAGGCTGATGGGACTGCGTTATGGGGAGAACTTGGATGCACCCTGATTAGATGCTCATAATGAGGACCGACGCTGGAAATGGGCTAACTTGAAGGGGCCTCCTATGTGACTGGTTAAGGGAGCATATTTGGCCTTCTCTA
>NW_006444710.1:0-201 GCF_000325575.1 Pteropus alecto | reverse complement strand
CAAAGGGCCTGCACCCCACAGCCGGGCTCCAGGGGCGCCCCTGCCCGAAGGCAGATGGGCAGCCAGGCCGGGCCTCCTCCCAGATTCTGAGCCCCTGGCAGGCAGTTCCCTGGGCTCCCGCTCTTCTAAGGATGTCAGGATTTTGTGCTCAGAAACTGAATTTAGCGTGTCACTGGAGTTTGCCAAAGACTCGAATTCAGT
>NW_006444709.1:0-201 GCF_000325575.1 Pteropus alecto | reverse complement strand
GGTTTAGTTTTCTTGATATATTAAGTAGCTAAGTTTATTTTAGAAAAATCTACCACAGAAGCACAGTTTTCTATGAATAGCAAGAACAAAATTATCAAATGTGCATTAGAAGTATAAAAATATAATACAATATTATAAAGTCAAACAATGGAATATTATAGACTTCAAAACAAATAACTACAAAAATATACAAAAATACAA
>NW_006444708.1:0-201 GCF_000325575.1 Pteropus alecto | reverse complement strand
TCCTCTTCATGTTCGTTGAAGGGAAACGGACAGGACCCCAGCATTTAAAGCGAGGCCGCCAGTGTTCGAAGCGGTGGCTCCATTTCTCTGGCCACTTTCCATGCGGCTTCTGTCTCCATCACACGGGTCCCTGTTTCGGGCCCTATGTCCCCCTCAAAGCAGTGCCGGAAGGAGGCAGGAGAGCAGCGGGGTGAAAGCCCA
>NW_006444707.1:0-201 GCF_000325575.1 Pteropus alecto | reverse complement strand
ACAATTTCCTGTTAGAAATGCACTGCCTTTTATCCTTTTGGTAAATCTGTAGTCATTATCCAGAGCTCAGTGCAAGTGTTCTCCTGAGAAATAATCATGTCCCTTCCCATAAACAGAGCTAATCAACCCTCCTGTCTCTGCACCTTGGACATCTCTCAATACAGTTTGTATCACAATGTACTGATATGTTTTGACTCTTTC
>NW_006444706.1:0-201 GCF_000325575.1 Pteropus alecto | reverse complement strand
GTAATTGGAAATATGAACTCATCAAAAAAAAAAAAGATGCTATAAAAATGAAAATCTCCTATATATCCTGTATAACATAAAGGCTTTTTTGACCGTTTGATTTGGTTAGACCCTAAGAGAGGTACTTGGACTAATCTAAAAAATCACTATTGGTAATATTATTATGTTAAAAAGTATACATTAGTAGGAATTTCATTGTCA
>NW_006444705.1:0-201 GCF_000325575.1 Pteropus alecto | reverse complement strand
GGCTTTTCAGAGAAGTTCAGACTCGAAGCGTGCTGACATTCGGGGCCTGTTTTCATTGAGGCCCCGAGTCCAAATGCCAGTTCAGATACAGAGACGGTTTGTGCCTATGACTCCCCCAAGTCCTTCTGGCCCCCCCCTCCCCCGCCGGCCCCGGGCCAGGCTCCTATGGGCGGGAGTTCCCCACAGGTGTGTGTGGGGGGC
>NW_006444704.1:0-201 GCF_000325575.1 Pteropus alecto | reverse complement strand
TAAGAGAAACTCCAAAGAGAAGTTAGATTTCCTACGGAAGTCTCATCTACTCCATCTCAGTTATTTGCCTCTTTTAGAGATGATAGAAATCCTTTGATTTTATTTTCTGGTGGTTGAGGAGGCTTAGGGGACATTGTCTTTTCTCCTTTTAGACTGAGCTGATCTGGTCAAAAGCACCAATATATTAGTCTGCTCAGGTTA
>NW_006444703.1:0-201 GCF_000325575.1 Pteropus alecto | reverse complement strand
ACGTGGCCAGCACTGGCCGGGAGAGGCCACCGCCAAGAGGTCCGTGCGTGCCCCTCAGCGTGTCCCAAATGAACTGCGTCGCGGGCATGGTAGCCTTCGTCATCATCGTAAGCCTTATAGAAGCAGCGTGTTAACCCTCATCTTTACACATCTTCATTCCGTTCTGGGGGGTCAAAGGAATTGCCTGCTTTTTCGCTTTAC
>NW_006444702.1:0-201 GCF_000325575.1 Pteropus alecto | reverse complement strand
GCAGTAATGTAATGGCTATGTGCAGAGCCAGAGGAAAGATAATCAGGGGGATCGTTTCATGGATATCCTCCTCAGGGTTATATAGGACAGGGCAGGATAGATAGCAGTACTGGGATATGATCTGCCATAGAAAAGGAGAAAATGTCTATCATGCTTTCTGCCATGAGGCAACAGCCTGTCCAGGAACCAGGCATTCGGGAC
>NW_006444701.1:0-201 GCF_000325575.1 Pteropus alecto | reverse complement strand
ATGTGCAGAGAGAAACAGAATAGCAATTTGACATGAGTGTTGGCAGGTTGTAGAAGGTGGGAGGTGCTGCGTTAAATATACTGGCCAGGCACACTGAGAAATAGGCAGATGAGGTAAGGAGCCACCCCATAGCGGTTTGTGGCAGAATTTTGCAGGCAGAGGAAAAAGCAGATGCAAAGATCCTAAGGCAGAGGTAGGACT
>NW_006444700.1:0-201 GCF_000325575.1 Pteropus alecto | reverse complement strand
CCAGAAAGAACTCTGTGTTCTTAACTTCTATAGCCCTTTATCTGTACCCTTTTAATGAAGCTGCTCATTTTCAAACAGATGTTGCGATGAGTTACATTAGGTAGTTAGGTGGATATGAGTGGCTGAGGAATAAAGGCCTCACCCAAAGACCTTCCTTAAGACCTCCATGGAACCCCCAATTTATAGTTATAAATTACTCCT
>NW_006444699.1:0-201 GCF_000325575.1 Pteropus alecto | reverse complement strand
TTTACTGTATTTGCTTATTGTTTCTAGTAGTATTCATGTAGAGTTTTTAGGATTTTCTATATAAAGAATCATTTCACCTGCAAATAGTGACAGTTTGAGTTTTTTTCCTGTTTGGATGCCTTTTATATACTTCTCTTATCTGATTGCACTTGCTAAGACCTCAAGATTATACTGAGTAACAATGGCGATAGTGGACAGCCT
>NW_006444698.1:0-201 GCF_000325575.1 Pteropus alecto | reverse complement strand
AGTCTGAGAACCTGAGGGTGCCTCCGCCCTCCAGGGCCTCCCTCCCCTGGACGGGCCCCCTCCCTGTGGCACCTCCGTGCTGGAGCCTGCTCTGCCTTTGGCCTTTGGACCTCGCCAAGGAGAGAGGAAAGCAGAACAGAGCGAAGCAGAGAAAATAGAAAACAAGGAGCGAACGGCAGACGCAAACCGCCCATATCGACG
>NW_006444697.1:0-201 GCF_000325575.1 Pteropus alecto | reverse complement strand
ATTTGATTTTAGAAAATATTGTGCATTTATTTTTGGCAAAAAAGGATAATAACAAAGAAATATGGGAGCAGGGGATGGGGACTAAGGCTTTTTAATCTCAAGCAAATATTTTCAAAAATTTATTTAAAAAATACCACCAAAAAAAAAATAACACTTCTAATTTTGCGATAAATGTATGTGAAATCTCAATAATGCAATTAA
>NW_006444696.1:0-201 GCF_000325575.1 Pteropus alecto | reverse complement strand
TAATGACTGGGGCCGTGTGCTTTTCAGTAAAGATTTGTGACAGGGCTGAGCACAGATGTGTGGAGCCCTCACAGGTGTGCGGAGCCGAGGACAGGTATGTGGACCCGAGCACGTGTGTGCGGAGCCCTCACGGGTGTGTGGAACCCTGCACAGGTGTATGGAGCCAAGCACAGGTGTGCGGGGCCCTGCACAGGAATATGG
>NW_006444695.1:0-201 GCF_000325575.1 Pteropus alecto | reverse complement strand
TTAATGACAAGATGAGTGTTGCAGATTAATGAGGATAGGATAATTTAGGAGAGGATTGTTTAGTAAATAATGCAGTTAGGAGATTGTACATGTGCAAAAAAACAAATGAAAGCAAATTGTGACAAATACAGAAAATCAATTCCAGGTAGATTAAATATTTGAATCTTTTAAGTCACCAACTGAAAGTTTTAAAAGGAAAGC
>NW_006444694.1:0-201 GCF_000325575.1 Pteropus alecto | reverse complement strand
AAGAGCCGAATTGAATCACACCTTTTCTTGGCAACCCCTCCATCCTTGTCTAACTTCTCCAGTTAGAGCAAAAACTCCTTCACTATTCAAAGAGTGGTCCATTGAAGCGCAGTAGCAGCATCACCTGGGAGCTCGTTAGAAAGGCAAAGTCTCAGGACTCTGCCCGCATCTCAGAGCCAAATCTGCCTTTCATAAGATCCC
>NW_006444693.1:0-201 GCF_000325575.1 Pteropus alecto | reverse complement strand
GCAGTGATCAAGTTCTGTCTGTCTTTGGCCTGGGCTCGAAAAAGTGATAAATAAACTGTTGGTAAATGCATAGCAGTGGGATGCAGGGGCACTGAGGTCCAAAGGCGGAACTTATGCTGGCTGTCGAAGGCAGGCAAGGTTCAGACGAGCCAAGAGGAGCAGGCGGGGGTCCCAGGGGTCCCCGAGACGCCCGATGAGACT
>NW_006444692.1:0-201 GCF_000325575.1 Pteropus alecto | reverse complement strand
TGCAAGTTTGTTTGGTATAGGTTTAGATTATGTGTGAATTCATGTTATTAGCCAAAATATTTTTTCTTTAAGAACTGTATTTATGTTTAAGATATGTAAATGTATCTTAGTAAGTAATTTTTTTTATAAGTATTAGTTGTCTAAGAAAAAATATGACATATTTTTCGAAACTAGGAAAATACATTTAAAATCACATTAAAT
>NW_006444691.1:0-201 GCF_000325575.1 Pteropus alecto | reverse complement strand
TGGAAAAGACTGAGGACTCACTGAAAGCTCCTTGTCAGCCGTGAGACACGTAAGGACGACGACACCCCGATTCCGGCCCTCGGAGGGTTTGTAGTGAGCCTCTGTTTTTGCCTGTGCTGGTGTCATACACATGAACCCCGTGAAGGTGCCGCCTCCCCGTGCGCCCTCCCCAGAACAGCCGGCGCTCGGCGCCGCTGCCCC
>NW_006444690.1:0-201 GCF_000325575.1 Pteropus alecto | reverse complement strand
AAATAGTACATAGTGATCAAAAGAAATCAGCCAGGGCAAAAGCTAATTCTATCCACGACACTTGGTAACACGTTAAAAGAAACAGTAACTCCTAAAATAGTACAGATAGTATGAAACACTTTCATGGTAAAACTTAAAATGTTCCCTTCAGGAATAGATCCTATCAAGGCAATAAAATGAGGCGGACAGATTAAACGTGAC
>NW_006444689.1:0-201 GCF_000325575.1 Pteropus alecto | reverse complement strand
TTTGGGTCTCAATGTAGGCCTATCTGTGATGATTTTCAACCCTTTCCCAATAGAATAGTAAAAGTCCTGTTGACTACACATCCAAAATATATCCCAGATCTTACAACCATTTTTCACCCTGTCTACTGATAATGGAAGCTATGATTCTCTCACCAAACCCCCTTATCAGCTTCTAAGAGATCCCTTTAATTCTACTGTATG
>NW_006444688.1:0-201 GCF_000325575.1 Pteropus alecto | reverse complement strand
AAAAATTTATTTTTCTTTTAGAAATAGACTGTATCGACAATTTCAGACTTATAGAAAAGTTGCAAGAATAGTATGAAGAATTCCTGGATCCCATTCCTCAAAAGTTAGCATTTTACTATAATTGCTTTATGTTTTTGCTCTTTTCTCATTTTAGAAAAATATAAATATAGGTATATAATATACGCATATTATATATGAACC
>NW_006444687.1:0-201 GCF_000325575.1 Pteropus alecto | reverse complement strand
TAACACAAAGCCACACAGCGAGTTTGGGGCAGGGCCGGGGCTGAAACTCGGTCTTTCTACCTGTGAAACGAAACCCAGTGAAGAGCCAGGGGGGCTCCTCACGAATCCTTTCTCCTGGGGTGGGGGTGGGGTTTCTGTTTCACAAGTGAGAACATTATTGCTGCCGAAAGGCTGGTTGGCCTGTGGCGTGTGGGGAATTCC
>NW_006444686.1:0-201 GCF_000325575.1 Pteropus alecto | reverse complement strand
CCTCCTGGATCTAATCACAAAAACAATTCAGGTTCATCGAGAAATCTCATAAAACAGAGAAACGTAAATACGATAAGAATTGCCACGAATGCGAACATCCTGAAGATGCTGGTTCCTCCCCTCCCATGTCTCCCACGCAGAGACGGCTCCTGCGCTAACTGGGGGTGGGGGGACCCCGTGGGGTGCTGCGGGCGCTGCAGC
>NW_006444685.1:0-201 GCF_000325575.1 Pteropus alecto | reverse complement strand
GTTTTCTCATGCCCTGTCACCGCAACACATGCACGCATGTAGTATTTAAAGGCTGTATTAATCATAATGTTATTTATTCCGTTTCCTGAGTAGTTTACCCCTTTTCTAAAAAAGGGGTAAACTACTCAGGAAAAATTGATCCATGAAAATATAAGTAAGCATTAGTGAGATTAAACTCACACTTTCTTGCCCAGCATTCCT
>NW_006444684.1:0-201 GCF_000325575.1 Pteropus alecto | reverse complement strand
GACTCAACTGGCGATGTTGCAATTAGAAACCCTTAGTCAGCAATATCGCATTTAGTTGGCTCCACTTGAAACTTCACCAGCTCTTTGTGAACCAGAATTGGCAGCTACCAGCCTCAACTCAAACATCACCTTTCAAAACCTCAGATATTCAAAGACATGATCTCCTTTGAATACAGAACTGCTGTACCTTCTGCCTCTAAC
>NW_006444683.1:0-201 GCF_000325575.1 Pteropus alecto | reverse complement strand
AAATAAATATCAATCACGGCCTCTGACAGAAGAAAGTGTTTGCTGGCGGTATATGGAAACGGGCATGAAGTGGATGCATTGCATGCATTTGCCGCATGCGTGGGTTATGCAGTGCGTGCTGTTTTACGTCCCACTGCTGGGGAAAGCACAGCGCTTCGATTCGGTTGGGTCCTGACTACTAGCTGAGTGACAGGGGACATG
>NW_006444682.1:0-201 GCF_000325575.1 Pteropus alecto | reverse complement strand
TTCAAATCCCAGCTCTGCCACTTACTGCCCGTACTCGAATGACGAAGTATTAGAAACAACGACCAACTTTAAGTCTGCGTTAAGACACCGCACCCCCGGGGCGGATCTATGAGCATTTGCACGTGGGCACCCGAAACCGAGCGCCAGAGAGAACATGGAGGTGAGCGCACTGCTGACCCCGCGAGTCGGGGAGAATGGCCT
>NW_006444681.1:0-201 GCF_000325575.1 Pteropus alecto | reverse complement strand
AAATAAATATCAATCACGGCCTCTGACAGAAGAAACTGTTTGCTGGCGGTATATGGAAACAGGCATGAAGTGGATGCATTGCATGCATTTGCCGCACGCGTGGGTTATGCAGTGCGTGCTGTTTTACATCCCAGTGCTGGGGAACGCACAGCGCTTCGATTCGGTCGGGTCCTGACTACTAGCTGAGTGACAGGGGACATG
>NW_006444680.1:0-201 GCF_000325575.1 Pteropus alecto | reverse complement strand
TGCAGGCTGTGACCCAGCAGAAAGTGCAGAATGAACGTGATAGGTATCGACTAGCTGTGCTAACGAAACGGAATAAACTGGAGTGGAACAGAACACGTCGGAGCCGTCTCGTGTAGCAAAGGTTAGCCGTGATCTGAGGTTTATTTTCGGGCCCCTAGGCACATATGTGTGCCTCCTGGGAAGGCGATGTAAATGTTTTCC
>NW_006444679.1:0-201 GCF_000325575.1 Pteropus alecto | reverse complement strand
TCAGGAATTTCATAGTCCTGCTGATTTTTTTTTTTAATCATTTTGTGCTGTCAGTTACGGAAAGGAATGTTGACATCTCCAACTCAGCTTTGGGTTTGTCTGTTTTTCATTTGAGTTCTGTCAGCTTTCCCCTCGTGTATCAGAAGCACTGTTTGTGGTATATACGTGCTTAGGGCTTTTAGGTCTTGGTGAAATGCCTTC
>NW_006444678.1:0-201 GCF_000325575.1 Pteropus alecto | reverse complement strand
TGAATGAAAACGATGCCTGTTTATCGGGTTCCTGCGAGGACTGAACAAAGCAGCCTGAGCAGAGAATCGAGCAGACTTTAGACTCGCCAAATTCCTAGCGTCCTGTGTCACGTGAAGAGACCCATGTCCACAGGCGAACACGATTCGGTGTCCCAGCAAATGGTCACTTGGTCTCCACGCGTTCTGTCACCCAGCTGGGAG
>NW_006444677.1:0-201 GCF_000325575.1 Pteropus alecto | reverse complement strand
GGAGACAGGTCAGAAGGTCTCAGAAAGGAAGCGTCTATAGATTTTAACTTTTCATAAAAACGACAGAAGGTGGCACTAGAGAGCTGTAAAACTGGTAAAACAATACAGTATTGACACCTCCGTTCTTAAAGCTCAGGAAACTAACTTAATGTAAAAACAAATAACAGAAACGATTTATGTTAAATCTTAAAGAGAGTTAAT
>NW_006444676.1:0-201 GCF_000325575.1 Pteropus alecto | reverse complement strand
ACAATAACTGAAATGAAGAATACACTAGAACGATTCAACAGCAGATTGGATGAAGCAGATCGAATCAGTGGATTGGAAGACAAGGTAGCAGAATGCACCCAATCAAAACAACGACAACAAAAAAGAATTTTAAAAACTGAGGATAGTTTACGAGATCTCTGGGATGACATGAAGCATAACAATATCTGGATCATAGGAGTA
>NW_006444675.1:0-201 GCF_000325575.1 Pteropus alecto | reverse complement strand
TCCGGGGGACGGCAGAGCCGGGGACCCCTCCGAGCGCCGCGGCCGCGCAGAAGCGTGGGGCCTCGTGCCGGCTGCTTCCCTCTGCTCCGTCCAGCCCTTCCCCACAGTCACCCGTTCTCAGACTTGTCACCGCCTGGGGTTTTCACCTGGAAGCGCGTGTCGTACATGAGCGTGCCACGTTTAATTGCAGGATGAAGGGAA
>NW_006444674.1:0-201 GCF_000325575.1 Pteropus alecto | reverse complement strand
TGGGGTTGTTGTTCTGGTTCAATTGTGGTAAATTTCTGGCCAATTTTTATTCAAATAATTGTCTAGACTGTTGTTTCTCCACTCCTTTTGTAACTCCAATAATTTGTATGTTTGACTGCTTGCTACTCTTCCCCAGGTCCGTAACTCTCTCTTATTTTAATATTCCTTTCAAATCATGTTGGATTCTATTGTTCAGAAGTT
>NW_006444673.1:0-201 GCF_000325575.1 Pteropus alecto | reverse complement strand
CAAGGCCCTTTTCCTCTGTTAAACCTCTGTTTCTCTATCTACAGAGTAGGAGGAATAGAGATCTCTGGGCTCTCTTTGGGCTCTAGAAATACTTTTCTCGGTCAGCCAGCAGGTGGCACCCACTCATCATTCCTCTCCTAGGCCTCCAGAAAGCTGCGGAGTCAGAGGAGAAGGGTGTATCCGGCGGCCGAGCCTCCGGGC
>NW_006444672.1:0-201 GCF_000325575.1 Pteropus alecto | reverse complement strand
GTCCTGCTCTGTCCTGCCCAGGACATAATTCATCCCTTTAACCAGCATCTCTGCTGTATATGCCACCCACCGAGTAATCATTTCGCATTGTCTAGGTTAACAGATCGACTGCCAGGCTATCGTGGTTCTTGTGTTCGAGTAACCCCTCTTTGACGTAACGATGTGCCCAAAGCACGAGAGTAGTAATGCTGGCAATTCAGA
>NW_006444671.1:0-201 GCF_000325575.1 Pteropus alecto | reverse complement strand
CGGAGTTTGTTGTGTTGTAAAGCCATTTTATGAACGAAGGACTAGAATATGCTGGGTTACAGAGGTGGTAGAGATCAATAGGGGGGAGACTCGGGTTCAACATGAAGAAATATACCCTAATTGGAAGCTGCACGTTCTTCGCCCTGGGGATAAGCGTGAGAAAGATGCAGCCCTGCAGTGGGCACGTCAGGCGTGTTGAAG
>NW_006444670.1:0-201 GCF_000325575.1 Pteropus alecto | reverse complement strand
TGTTGGGTTTAAAGAGTTCTCCGTATAGTTTAGACACCAGTCCTTTATCGGATGTGTGTTTTGCATATATGTCCTGTCAGATTATTCTTACCAGTGTCTTCTGCAGAGCAGAAATTTTTAATTTTAGTGAAGTCCAAATTATCGTTTTTTTCTTCTTCCATGTTTGGTGTTTTTAGTGTTGTAGCTAAGAGGTCATCGCCA
>NW_006444669.1:0-201 GCF_000325575.1 Pteropus alecto | reverse complement strand
TCTGAACCTTCCCAAGGCCACCAGGAGCCACCATTTCAGATGTCAGATGTCTCTTAGCAAATCTCCAATTTCTGAATCTTTCTCGTTTTAGCTTATTTTTCACTCTCTAACATACTTTCAAAATGAAGAACAACTTGTAAGATTTAAGTCACTGAAGCAAAAATACAGAAGTTGAAAAGCAATATTTTTCTTTTCATAAAT
>NW_006444668.1:0-201 GCF_000325575.1 Pteropus alecto | reverse complement strand
CTAGGAATAAATTTAACTAAGGAAATGAAAGACTGCTGCACTGAAAACTATAAGATATTAATGAAAAAGCTGAAGAAAATACAAATCAATGGAAAGATACTCTGTGCTCATGGATTGTCCGTATTAATATTGTTAGATGTCCATATTACCCAAAGCCACCTACAATTCAGTGCAATCCCTATCAAAATTCCAGTGGCATTT
>NW_006444667.1:0-201 GCF_000325575.1 Pteropus alecto | reverse complement strand
AAAGGAATGCTCTGCTGAATTGAGATATTTTTAAGGATTAGATTCCCATTATAGCCACATCAACAAAATTGGTAAAGATTTTGGCAGATAAGGAAGAATTTTGGTTCAGAGAGGCGCGGAGGTGTGGAGATCCAAAAAAATACTACAAGAACAAAAGTTGGGTATGTTATGAATATACATTTTTATTTTCTTCAATAACTT
>NW_006444666.1:0-201 GCF_000325575.1 Pteropus alecto | reverse complement strand
TTCCTTTGCTGTACAAAGACTTTTTAGTTTGATGTCATTTTATTTATTTATTTTTTCATTTGTTTTTCTTACCCAGGGAGATATAGCCAACAAGAAGTTACTGTTAACAATATCAGAGAGTTTACAGCCTGCATTTTCTTTTAGAAGTTTTTTGGTTTCGGGTCTTTCTTTAATCCATTTTGAGTCTATTCTTGTACACAG
>NW_006444665.1:0-201 GCF_000325575.1 Pteropus alecto | reverse complement strand
CCTCTGCAGGACGCCCGGCCCTCCCGCCCAGGCCCCTCTGGGCCACCTCTGCCCCGGTGTGCCGCCCCGCACAGCAGCCTCACGACGGAGCCCAACTCAGGGACCCCATCCAGGCCGCAGCAGCTCCATGCGATGCCCTGGTTCTCCTGGGCCAACCGGGTTCAGGGGCAGCTCTAGTCTTGCTGGAGTGAAGAAACTGGG
>NW_006444664.1:0-201 GCF_000325575.1 Pteropus alecto | reverse complement strand
GACTTTACAAAATGGATTCCATAGGAGCCATGACAATAATGTTGACTGGCTAATAATGGGAACGCCCTTAGAGTATGACCAGAATGCTCCAAACCACAGAAATGTCAGCCATGGCTGAATTATCAGCCATGAGCTGATAAGCATAAGGATCCTACCCTATGAGGACCATATAAGTTAAACACCTCAGACGGACGATGCTCA
>NW_006444663.1:0-201 GCF_000325575.1 Pteropus alecto | reverse complement strand
CAGAAGAAGAGGGGTTACACGTGGGAGAAAAGCCGAGTTAGGGGGCGAACCCAAGGCCATCACATCGCGTAGGATGATTGCGCCGGCGACCCCCGGTCTGCAAAGGGCTCGCGGCCCCTTGCCTCCGTAAGCTGTTTCTGCTTCAAAAGGAAACCGCCGTGGGTGGGTTCGCAGGCTACTTTGGGAGATGTGTGGCAGCCG
>NW_006444662.1:0-201 GCF_000325575.1 Pteropus alecto | reverse complement strand
ACCTGGACAACACGCCGGGAGAGGACCCCACTCTCCGGTAACACTATAAATGTTAACTATTAACTATCCTGTACCCACCAATGTAAAATATGTGTCTCCGTTGTACTGTTATCCAGTCCCAAAGGCTCCCCCACTTTGCTTTCTCCCATCACCACCAATGGATTTGATGTAACCCTCCTTATGTCTCCTCCTTTGATTCTA
>NW_006444661.1:0-201 GCF_000325575.1 Pteropus alecto | reverse complement strand
TTTGTGATGAGGAGAAAGAGTCCTTGGTTCTGGCATTCCAAACCTAGTTACATCACCAGAATGACTAATAGTAAAAATCAATGTGTTCGAAAGAGAAAGGAGTGATTTATTATCAATGTCAAGACACCTTATTGAATGAATATCGATTAAAAATGTGAGCAAAGAGAACAAACCCACAAATTACTAAAGGAAAGCCACAAT
>NW_006444660.1:0-201 GCF_000325575.1 Pteropus alecto | reverse complement strand
AGACAGCTGTGGGTCTGAATTCTGACTCTGTTTTTTATTAGCTGTGTATTCACCTCTCTGAGACTTACTTTACTTAAATTTGAATGAGTATACAGGGACCACCACGACTAGCCCAGGCATAAAGGTGAGGGTGGGAAAGGTGTCTGCTCCAGTATAGAAGTCAGAATTCAAATTTAGAAAGCAGGAAGGAGCAGAGGCCTC
>NW_006444659.1:0-201 GCF_000325575.1 Pteropus alecto | reverse complement strand
GCAGTTGTCCCCACAGTCCCAGCGTGGGGCTGACACCCACCCTTGCTTCCTGAGTCCACACACCTGACTCTCCCGGGATGGCTTGGAGGGGCCAGTCCCTCCCCTTCCCACACAGTTCAGGGTCAGGGCCCCAGAGCTTGTGCCGCATTTCCCCTCCTAAAATCATCCTGGCTGGCTTCTGCTGGCGACTACAGGATATTC
>NW_006444658.1:0-201 GCF_000325575.1 Pteropus alecto | reverse complement strand
CTTTTCCAGCTTCCCACATGCCTTGGCTCACAGCCGCGTCCGCCTCCACAGCCAGCCAGGCTGGCCGAGTCTCTCCCGCGCTGCGTCACCTGACTTCCCCGGCCACATCCCTCTCCCACACTGACCGACCCTCGCGATCACGCTGGGCTCGCCCCAGTACCCCAGAATAATCTCCCTGTGTTAAAATCAGCCGATTACCAA
>NW_006444657.1:0-201 GCF_000325575.1 Pteropus alecto | reverse complement strand
TCCACTGTGCTCGCTGCCCGTGTCTCCCGGCTTCTACTGCCAGCGCGTGATCTCATTTCATTCCTAGCCGCTCTTTAGGTGGGAAGGTGAGGCCCAGAGAGGTTGACTGGCTTCCCGAGGTGGTCACACCACAGACAGGGGAAAGACCGTGCTGTTGACTCAGACTCGGCTCTGACTTCATTGCCGCAGGCCTCCCCGATG
>NW_006444656.1:0-201 GCF_000325575.1 Pteropus alecto | reverse complement strand
CAAGAGATGGAAATAAAAAACAGATCAGGAAAATCGCTTCATAATCAAGGTTAGGAACAATGAGATGTGAAGAGTCTGTTTTTATGCATAAGAGAAGAACTCAGTTCCCACATGCATCTACATCTTCCCCATCTGTCTCTCAGATCGAGACAGAGGAGGGCCTCCCGGTGAGGGCAGAGAATCAGGTCTGGTTCTCAGCGC
>NW_006444655.1:0-201 GCF_000325575.1 Pteropus alecto | reverse complement strand
TCAGTTCTCTGTCACAGGGAAGCTCACACATGGCTATTGAATGCCATTTAAACAAACAGATAAGAAACAGAGAAACAAAGGCCAAGAATATGAAAGCAAGAGACTTTTTGTACCCTAATCTCAAAAGTGATATCTCATCAGTTTTGCCATGTGATGATTGGAAGTGAGTCAATAGGCCCAGGACACACTCAAGAGGATGGA
>NW_006444654.1:0-201 GCF_000325575.1 Pteropus alecto | reverse complement strand
CACTTATGCTCTGACTTTAAGATTTGGGAGAAGGGAAAGAAAAATATGACTCAGAGTATCCTGTAAAAGTTTTTAAAGGAGAATAATTGTTTTAAAATTGAATAATGATATTTCCACTCCTCTTCCACTTAGAAAAAACAAACTAAACACAAAATTTAAGAAATACTGAGAAAAACAAGAAATAGGTGTATCTAAACCAGC
>NW_006444653.1:0-201 GCF_000325575.1 Pteropus alecto | reverse complement strand
TCCTCCTCCGGACTCAGTCTCCCTCTCATGGCCCCAGTTGGCAGCGCCTTAACGAAGCAGCTGGCGGAGCAGAAATAGGGTTTACAGAGTTCCCGCTTCAGCATCGCCAAGCAGGTTTGAAGCTGAGGCACAAAAGCTGGCGGGCACAGGCAGGAGCGGTTTCTATTCCCGTTTCTCAGATGAGGAGACTGAGGCACAGAG
>NW_006444652.1:0-201 GCF_000325575.1 Pteropus alecto | reverse complement strand
TTGTAAATAATGCTGCAATAAACATGTGGATGCATATGTCTTTTTGAATTTGTATTTTGTGTTTTTTCAGATAAATATCCAGACATGGAATTTCTGGGTCTTTCTCTGTCTCTTATTACAGTCTTTTTAAAAAGCCTATTTTGTCTGGTATAAGTATTGCTTTCCCAGCTTTTTTTTTATTCCCATTTCCATTTTCTTGAA
>NW_006444651.1:0-201 GCF_000325575.1 Pteropus alecto | reverse complement strand
GCTGGTGAGCAGGAAGCAGAGTCGCTGAGGAGCCGAGGAGGCCCCAGGCTGGAGGAAGCTCGGAGCCCTACGGATGAAGTGGGCGTGGCCTGGGACGCAGGAAGGAGGCCCAGGCCTTCCGGGTATGGTGATGAGATTGTCTTGGGGACATGGGCCGGGGCAGCCGAAGCCGCCTAGAGGGGCGGGGCAGGCCCCAGAGGC
>NW_006444650.1:0-201 GCF_000325575.1 Pteropus alecto | reverse complement strand
AAATCAGATTATAACAAGTCATCGAGGATGTAGAGAAATCAGATCCCTCATACGCTGTTGGTGGGAATGTAAAAATGCCTCTCTAGAAATCACTCTGGCACCACCTCAAATGGTTAACCACAGGATTACCATATGACCCACCAGCATATCTACTCCTAGGAATATACCCACAGAGTTAAAAACATATGTCCACATAAAGAA
>NW_006444649.1:0-201 GCF_000325575.1 Pteropus alecto | reverse complement strand
GATTATTTATCTAATTTCTTACAGAAAGAAAAAAAATTCTCATATTTCTGACCCCCAAAATATAGCTCATCTTTAAGACCACAGTTTGAGCTTAATATATTCGCTGAGTGAATAAATGAATGCCCGAATCAAGGTGAAAAAAACTCTCTAAGGTAGGCTATTTTTTCTGGTGCCTTTAACACACAGTCATAGTAAATCCTT
>NW_006444648.1:0-201 GCF_000325575.1 Pteropus alecto | reverse complement strand
TAGGAATTCAAGATGATAATATTAATGTAAAATAAAAGAGTTTAAGTCAAAAAGAATAGGACAAAGGGAAATATTTTATATTGATAAAAAGTATAACCTACGAAGAAGTTGGAGCAATTATATAATTTATGCATCGAACCATATAGGATCATAATACATAAACTACAAAATATAGGAGAAGTTGACATTTCCACAAGTAGA
>NW_006444647.1:0-201 GCF_000325575.1 Pteropus alecto | reverse complement strand
CCATTTGAAATGCACAACACACGTGTCGCCACCGGCAGCCAGGGTCATGGGAGCGGAGGCCACAGTGTCCTGGGTCCCAGAAGGAGACACACCAAACTCATCTACCCAGTTGCTGGGGAGATAGAGAAGACAATGAAAACAGATAGTGAGATGATGATGTTAGTCGATATATATATATATAATGTATGTATTAATGTGTGT
>NW_006444646.1:0-201 GCF_000325575.1 Pteropus alecto | reverse complement strand
CACAGACTGGGAAAGAACATTTGCAAAATCCATACTTGATAAAGGATGGTAGCCAACATATACAAAGAATGAACAATAAGAAAATAATCCCATTTTAAAATGGGCAAAAGATCTGGGGAAAAAAAAAAAAACACCTAACAGATATACAAATGACAAATAAACATATGAAAAGATGCCGACCATCATAGTCACTGGGAAATT
>NW_006444645.1:0-201 GCF_000325575.1 Pteropus alecto | reverse complement strand
TCTATCTATCTATCTATCTATCTATCATGTATCTAACCTATCTATCAGCACATAACTTATACTGTTTTACATCTTGATTTTCGACTCTAGTAATATATCATAGCTGTCTCATCATACCTGAATTGATAAGATCACCTTATTCTTCTGAATGTCTGTGCTATATTTCATTATACTGATTGGTCATAATTATCTACCTGCCAA
>NW_006444644.1:0-201 GCF_000325575.1 Pteropus alecto | reverse complement strand
TCCTCAGACATGGCATACTGTGACCCCACATCGCCCGGTATTAGATCCTGTGACGACTGTCATCTCCTTTTGATGGATGCAGAAACTGAGGCCAAAGAGCCAATGAACAATGAACTGACTAATTTTTAAAAATAAATTTTAAATATTATCTGCAGTACCACGCCATGAAACTTGCACTGCCTATGGTTTCTCACTGGCATC
>NW_006444643.1:0-201 GCF_000325575.1 Pteropus alecto | reverse complement strand
AATAAACAAACAAAACAGAAACAGACTCATAGATGAAGGGAATAAACTGATGGTTGCCAGATGGGAGGCGGGTTGGGGAAATGGGTGAAAAAAGAGAAAGGGGTTAAGAAGTACAGATTGCCAGAAATAAAAGCAGTCACAGGGACGTAAAGTATAACACAGGAAATATAGTCAATAATATTATCATAACCATGTATGGTG
>NW_006444642.1:0-201 GCF_000325575.1 Pteropus alecto | reverse complement strand
TTAGTAGAGCATTCATTGGCTTCAGCAGGCGAGGCGGGTGGCTTCTCACAGCCAGAGCCAGCGGCAGAATGCAAAGGTCCAGAGGCCGGAGCCTGAGTACTTACAGGAGCGTGTGCTCTCTTCTGGGCCTTAGAATCGCTTCTAGCTCTTTCTGTTCTGCGCTGGTATGTTTTGCAGTTAAAGTACCAGCTGAAATTGGGT
>NW_006444641.1:0-201 GCF_000325575.1 Pteropus alecto | reverse complement strand
AGGTTTGTAATAAGAACTAAGTTTAGTGTAAGGGTAAGGGTTGAGTTTTGCATTGGGGTTAATGTGAGTTTTATTTTTAGAGATAATATTAGTGATAGTGTTATGGTGACAGTGATGTTTATGTTTAGACTTTGTGTTAAGGTTAGGATGAATTTGACCTTAACTCGAGTTAATGTTAGATTTCTGAGTTAGATCAGAGTT
>NW_006444640.1:0-201 GCF_000325575.1 Pteropus alecto | reverse complement strand
AAACGCATGCCCCGTGCGCTAGGGGAAGGGTCGGAGCAGTGGGAAGAAGACACGTGACAGTCCTGGGGACAGCTTTTGTGACCGAGTGGGCTGGGGGGCTCTGGCCATGTGCTACACAGTCTATTTCCTCTCTAGAAAACTTGTGCTAGAACTCAAGGTGAGACGAGTTTGACATTGCATCCCCCATCGCCACACTTGGAG
>NW_006444639.1:0-201 GCF_000325575.1 Pteropus alecto | reverse complement strand
GATTCTGGTTAATGTTAGTGTTAAGGTTAAGGTTAGGGTTAGTCTTAGGATTAGGTTAGCGTAAGGGTTATCATTAGGGTCCAGGTAAGGTTAAGTTTAGTGCAGGTTTATGGTTAAATTTAGGATTAGGATTTGATTTAGATTAGAGTTAGAATTAGATTTTGGGTTATTTTTAGAGTTAGCGTTGGCTTTAGGTTAGGG
>NW_006444638.1:0-201 GCF_000325575.1 Pteropus alecto | reverse complement strand
GCCAGGGCAGAGCCTTGTCCCCGAGGGCGCTGGACGTGGTCTGTCACTCACATCACCACGGTTGTGGAGACAGGACAGGGAGACAGTTGATGGGAGGGCGCGGACCTTCACCAGTACCGGCCGCAGGCTTGTTTAATAGATGCGAGCGTGTTTGTGGTGTGCGCATGCCGAGAAGTGTTACTCTCTCGTCACCGTCGTGGC
>NW_006444637.1:0-201 GCF_000325575.1 Pteropus alecto | reverse complement strand
CCACGCAGAGGGACTGCAGTGTGAGGAACTCTGTATCAATCCTCTACGAAATCCAGGCAGCTCACGTCAGAATCAGGGCTCCCAACCACATTCCACCCCACGTCTGTCGCCCCACCTCCCCCTACCCCAACCAGGCAATTATCATTTAGTAAGTCAGGAAGATACGAGGGAGAGTTAAGAACTAATCAGGTTCACCTTTTA
>NW_006444636.1:0-201 GCF_000325575.1 Pteropus alecto | reverse complement strand
GATCGGTGTTCAAATCTGGCTTTGCCATTTTCTTATTGCAAAGCCCTGAGTAAGTTTCTACCTTTTCTGAACCTATGTCATATCTGTAAAAGAGGCAATATAATACCTACTTCAAATAGATTTGGTTGTGAAGGTGAGAATTGAGAACTTCTCTGAGAATTGAGAGGAAGCTTAGTGCTCAGTTACTGGGTTACTCTTGTC
>NW_006444635.1:0-201 GCF_000325575.1 Pteropus alecto | reverse complement strand
GGCACCGAATGTTTGCTGTCCCTCCCCCGCCCTCCGAATTCATTCGTTAACCCCCAACCCTCACTGTGAGGAGGGGCCTTTGGAGGGGATGGGGTTAGTCGAGGTCACGCGGGCGGGGCGTCGGCAACCCCACAGGAAGAAGAGGCAGGAGATGACGAGGTCTTTGTCTCTCTCCTCACAGGCTTAAAGAGGAGGCCCCGT
>NW_006444634.1:0-201 GCF_000325575.1 Pteropus alecto | reverse complement strand
ATTATTTGTGAGGGATTTTCAGAGGATCATCTGAGGTGACATTTTAAAAAATAGTCTGCAGTTTTAGAGCAGCTTTAGGTTTACAGGAAAATTGAGTGGGCACTACAGAGAGCTCCATATACTTCCTCAAATCACCACCTCAGTTTTCTCTATTGCTAGCAACTTCCATTAGTGTGGTACATTTATTACAATTGATGAACC
>NW_006444633.1:0-201 GCF_000325575.1 Pteropus alecto | reverse complement strand
GACTGATGGTCTGTGAGGTGCCACTGGTGCCATCGGGGTGTATTCCACCGGAAGCTGTGAGTGTGCGTCACACCCAGTTCTTCCGCTGGGCGTTAGGGATACACACACAGCCTGGCAGGTGTCAGTCCCTGGTCCTCGGGTCACCTCTGGTCGAACACTAGACGTCCGTCATCAGCTAAGGGAGAAACAGCTGCAAATGGT
>NW_006444632.1:0-201 GCF_000325575.1 Pteropus alecto | reverse complement strand
ATACTCATTTGGACCAGGGTCCTGAAGGAACTCTGGGAGAAAGTGCTCCTTGAGCTGGGCCTTTAGGAAAGGGAGGGTAGATGGCTTAAAATATCTAGTCACATAAAATATATCCTCACTAGTACAAAAAAAAAAGCAGCTTCATGTCCCGATTTTAACTTCTGCATCTGCCGATGGCAGAAAATAGTCTTGCAAATTCAT
>NW_006444631.1:0-201 GCF_000325575.1 Pteropus alecto | reverse complement strand
GTGTCTATTAACTTCAACAGGCAACAAACCCTGTATTTTTTCCAAAATTCTTTTAGCGGAATGACAAATTCTGGTTTTCAAAGCTCCAGAGACTATTTCCCGCTTTCCTCGGGTTTGGTTTTCAGTGTTTCCGAAGCCATGGGCTTGGATGGCTGCGAGGAGAACGGTAGGACCGTGGGCGGTCCGCCCCGTCGCGGCGGT
>NW_006444630.1:0-201 GCF_000325575.1 Pteropus alecto | reverse complement strand
AGCGCCTCATGGTGCCCAGCACGTTGTAGGCACCTGACAAATCACCATCGCCCTCCAAGCATCTGGGCACGCAGCATCGCTGTTGTACCGGGCACAGCGCTGGGCAGGCAGGAGGCCCTCCGAGATGGAGCCGAGGGGTGAGACGGGGCCTCCTCTCTTCTTGCTTGTGTCCCCTCCTCGGTACACGGTCCTCAGCCCGCA
>NW_006444629.1:0-201 GCF_000325575.1 Pteropus alecto | reverse complement strand
TCGAGGCCGCTTAAAGCCCCCTCTGCACACTGAGCGGTGGGGGCCTGCGGGTGACTGACAAGGAATGGGACCTGGCCGGCTCGCAGAGGGAGGGTCCTGCTTGAACATTTAGTTTGAAGAGGTCTTATGATCTGGGGGTCCAAGTCTCCAAATTAGAGTCAACTCAGAGGTGTGGGGTTTGGCGGGCAGACCCCGTGCCGG
>NW_006444628.1:0-201 GCF_000325575.1 Pteropus alecto | reverse complement strand
GGTGCTGCTCAGCATACCAGGGGCATTGTGACATGGCAACTTGAGCTTGTGCCTGGGTCAACGATAGCCCCACTGCTTTGCTATCTGTTGCATGGTACAAGCCCCTGCATGCCCCAGTTTTCATCTGCCAGAACAGGCAGTACACAGGTGGAACAGACATGTCAGCGCATCGGCTGCATCACTGCCCGGAGCCTGTAAAGG
>NW_006444627.1:0-201 GCF_000325575.1 Pteropus alecto | reverse complement strand
CCCCCAATTTGCAGGCTATAGTCATTCTTCAGCTCCGGGACCAGTTCCAAAAGGCAGCACCGCCCCGCCCGGCGGGATGCTCGGCAGGTCCCGTCTCTCAGCGCAGGTGTGGTCCAGTCACCCGAGGGGAGCCGGGAGACCTCAGAGCCCATCCTCCTCCGTGGCCGCCAGGGCTGGTATAGACTGCTCCATGGGGCTGCG
>NW_006444626.1:0-201 GCF_000325575.1 Pteropus alecto | reverse complement strand
TCTATTTTGTCTTGCCATCCCCCTCCTTTCTAACTCTAAGCCACCCTTGGGCACACTGCACTGGTCCTTGTGACCCTCACCACCCACCTCTCCCCAGGGAACACTGGCAGGTCCATCTACCTCTTCACCAGGACCCGCCCCATGCCTCTCCCACTCTGGGCCCAGGCCCACCCCTTCACCTACCCAGGGGTACTGGCCCAG
>NW_006444625.1:0-201 GCF_000325575.1 Pteropus alecto | reverse complement strand
TCCTTAGAATTTTCCAATCTCCAGAGCTAACGACCTCTCCCATATATATAACCCACTGCCTCCCGCAGCCATTTATTTGGACAGGTGAGCCAGAGGTAGTCCTGTTGATGATGGAGAGAGAGAATGATGCATTCTTTGAATCTCTCCAGAATCTCTATATTCTATCTAAGTTCTTCTCTTACCATTTTTATTAAGATTTGT
>NW_006444624.1:0-201 GCF_000325575.1 Pteropus alecto | reverse complement strand
GAACAAGAAAGGAGACAGTTTTGTCGGTTTCAACTTGCATTTCTAATTTTAGATGCTCCTTTCAAAGGACCACCTTCTGAGGAACCCATTCCCTTCATGGGACAGGAGGCCCAGAAGGTTCTTGGTTGGGGGGTGGGAGGGGTTGTGTCAAGTGGTTCGGGAAAACGCCTCTTAGTACGTTACCATCTGAGGCATAGGCAC
>NW_006444623.1:0-201 GCF_000325575.1 Pteropus alecto | reverse complement strand
CCCACATGCTAGTTCTCTGGGGTCGCACCCATTCCAGAACGTTCTACCCTGCTCAAGGGCGGACCCCTGACCCCCGCCCCCCCCACCATGGCCGGTCACGCTGCCCCGAGACTTCTGAGGCGTCTGCACTCCCCAGAGCAACTTTCCCTCCCGTGGTGTCAACAGAAGATTTCGCCTTTACCTTCCCAGGGCTGATTCCGC
>NW_006444622.1:0-201 GCF_000325575.1 Pteropus alecto | reverse complement strand
TAAGTCACCCTAAACCTAAGTTTGGAATAGGTACCTATTTATACCTATTTATGTCTTCTTTTATGTCCTCGAATAGCATTTTTAAAATTTCACCTTAGGGATCTTTTGCATTCCCTAAATTAATTTCTAGATACTCTAATGTAAACCTTAGGTGTTTTAAGTTTTCGAAACAATCTCAAACATATAGGGAACTTGCAAAAA
>NW_006444621.1:0-201 GCF_000325575.1 Pteropus alecto | reverse complement strand
GGACATCGGAGCCCACTTTCTGGCCTGGAACCTGGTGGCTTCCCTTTTCACGGGGCGGGAAAGAGCTGACCAGCCTCGTGACTGTCGGTCCTTTGGCTCCCCCTGCTGACCATTCATTCCCACTCAGCTTGGTCTTTTTGTCTGTGGGAGCCTAGGGGAGCCCTGTGAAGTCTGGGGTGGCGGGATCGCCAATGGATCTCC
>NW_006444620.1:0-201 GCF_000325575.1 Pteropus alecto | reverse complement strand
CTCCAAATGAAAAAGAATAAAAGAAATATAGTGTACGAATTCTTACCGATTTTTCCCAGAATGCTTAATCTTCTTTTTCTAGTTTGGCCATATATTTTTAGGTTTAAAATGAACAATTCTATTTCTCTTTCTTATTCCATTGTCTTGGTTACGAAATGGAATAACCTTCATGTAAGTTAACAACGCTATATACTGAGGATG
>NW_006444619.1:0-201 GCF_000325575.1 Pteropus alecto | reverse complement strand
AAAAAATACTAGATAAACCTACCCTTAATTTAAGACGGTAGGATTCTGAACAGGACTGTTAAAAGTGGACCTTTAATGTGTGTGTTCACTCTCTTCCCTCACGGTTGAGTTTATGGCTACATCTGAAGTTCGAACGTATGTGTGTTTATTGAAGTGTGTTTGGTTACGCAATAAGTCAAAAGTATAGCCTAGAACTCATTT
>NW_006444618.1:0-201 GCF_000325575.1 Pteropus alecto | reverse complement strand
TCCAATTTAAAAATAAGCAAAAGACTTGAATAGACATTTTCCAAAAATGATATTTGAAAGGCTAACATGTATATGAAAGGATGCTCAACCTCACTAGTCTTTAAGGAAACCCAAATCAAAACCATAATGAAATATCATCTCATACCTGTTAGGATGGTCATCATTAAAAAGACAAGAGATAAATGCTGGTGAGGATGTAGA
>NW_006444617.1:0-201 GCF_000325575.1 Pteropus alecto | reverse complement strand
TCATCACTGCATTTGTTGGTGTTGCTCGTTATCGATTTGGTGACTTTGTTGAACCAATGTTGTAAGATCAATATTTACCGTCTGTGGCCCCTGACGTCGCTGTTCAGCTAGGTCAGTGGTCTGTAACATCCGGATAGATACCGCCTTAAACGCTGTGACACGAGATTCCCGCCTTTCGCAGAGCGGTGGCGTGCGTGCAGG
>NW_006444616.1:0-201 GCF_000325575.1 Pteropus alecto | reverse complement strand
TCACCAACAGCAGCAGCCCACCATCACTAGCATACCAAACAAAACACATGGAACAACAGTTTTCAAATATTGGACAATAGGCAGTGTGGACAGTGACCCCCAAGAAAAGGGAAACAAACAAAGCAAGCCCTACGCTGGCCCCAGCTGACTGTCCAGAAAGAGTCTTCAGACTGTAGAGCAAGGAGAAGGAACCTAAACAGA
>NW_006444615.1:0-201 GCF_000325575.1 Pteropus alecto | reverse complement strand
ATTTAATAATATTAAATAATAAAAAACTAATTAAACAATAAAATGATAAATAACTCAATTTAAAAATGGGCAGATAACTTTATTAGGCATTTTTCCAAAGAAGATACATAATGGCCAATAAGCACATGAAAAGAGCCTCAATTTTATTATTCATTAGAGACTTGCCCATCTAAACTACAGTGATATAACACTTCATACTCA
>NW_006444614.1:0-201 GCF_000325575.1 Pteropus alecto | reverse complement strand
TGTGATGTACCATTCTATGAATTTTAACACACACACATAGATTTTTTTTTTATAACCACCATCCTTGGTTCTCTGGCCAGAGACCATGGGCTTCTCTTGGAGCTTCCTCTTTGTGCTTCTGTTTTGGGGCTCATTCAGAGCCCAGGACAACATATATCAGATGCACAAACTACAACAACACTGCTGGGTTGCTCTGGAGTC
>NW_006444613.1:0-201 GCF_000325575.1 Pteropus alecto | reverse complement strand
TCTACAAAACACGACCAGTGCCAAAGGTACCCATCGTGATCTGAATGAATTCTGAACCAGTGATTGCTGGGTGCAGACTTCCTCCTCCACCTACAGCTTCGTCCATCCGGAGCTGGCTATATACTCTCACCCTCCAAAGTCAGGGGAATAAAAGCATGAAATGCGTAGAACCGGAGGGCTGAGAGACACCAGATGAGCCTG
>NW_006444612.1:0-201 GCF_000325575.1 Pteropus alecto | reverse complement strand
TTAAGGTCACTTTAAAAATCACACTCCTCCTGGAGTGCACTAGAAAAATCGGGGGGACCACTTCTGAATTTCTATGTCTCACCACGGTGCTGTACATTTGATAAGTAATGTCCAATATTATGGAATGTCAACTGTAATTGACAATTAAAATATACTATGCTTTCTAATTACCTATGAGCCAGTATTCTGAATTACCCAGCT
>NW_006444611.1:0-201 GCF_000325575.1 Pteropus alecto | reverse complement strand
TTAAGTTTTCTTCTTCAGGGGCCAACCATAAAAAATATTTTTTAATTAAAAAGATGTATATTAGGGGTGATTACACATAATTTTCTTTCTTTTCAGCCTTTTCTTATTTTTTCAAGGTCTGATTAAAAGTTTCAAATTTTCAGTAGAAGGAGTAAAGATAGGTTTGTGTATTAGTCAAGATCTTCAGAGAAACAGAGCCAA
>NW_006444610.1:0-201 GCF_000325575.1 Pteropus alecto | reverse complement strand
CTCCCCTCTCTGAACCCGCCAGAGCTGTAAATAAGGCTGGGGATGCAACGGCCTTGCTGGCAAGTGACCCTTTCCAACTCCTGAACTCGCCCACAGCTCCCCGCTCCCACGTGCAAGCAGAGGGAGAAATGACGGGGTGTGGGGGAGGGTGCTGGGCCACCCCGCGTTGTCTCCTGGCTCTTGTCCTCCCCAACGAGGGCC
>NW_006444609.1:0-201 GCF_000325575.1 Pteropus alecto | reverse complement strand
GGGCCACAGAGATTCTAATCTTTCTAGCCAGAAGATTGCAATGTTCATTCGTGCTATTGAATGGAATCAAAGTTGGAAGGCAGAGCCCATTTGGGAAGAAGAATGTTAAGTGGTTTTTGAATTACTAGGTTTGTGGTTATACTGAGCATCCATTTAGAAATATCCTGCAAATGCTAAAGTTGTATAACCAGAACCCTGGTG
>NW_006444608.1:0-201 GCF_000325575.1 Pteropus alecto | reverse complement strand
ATCCAAGATAGGGCACAGAGGAAGAATCAGACAAATTCAAGAAGACTCTGCAGATGCCCAGACAGGCGGAATGGAGCTCCTTAAACCCCGCCTCCTCCAGCGTCATTCCTTCGTAGCAAGGACGATGAGTCGCAGAATAATTACGAAAGCATTTATTGGAAGCCCGCAATGTGTCCCTGCCCCAGGCAGTGGGAAATCAAA
>NW_006444607.1:0-201 GCF_000325575.1 Pteropus alecto | reverse complement strand
GTTAAATCTAAATCTAATTGCAGCCACTGACAGTGAATAAAAAAACAACAACACTTTTGCCAGTTTAACCAACATGAGGACACCGCATTTTTGGTTAAGATGATTTTACGTTTTCGAAGGCCAAATATAATCTATTTTAGTTTTGAGAAGGTCCTAATAGAAACCCAATGATATGTGAGATACACAATATGTGGAATAAAC
>NW_006444606.1:0-201 GCF_000325575.1 Pteropus alecto | reverse complement strand
AGGGTCTGTCACTGTCTCCAAGGCCTTGGATCGAGGCAGGGAGAGATGACCATGTCCACAGACCAGATAAGCAAGATGTGGTACCTACAGACAGTGGGACACTATCCCATCTGTAAAAGGAAGGAGATTCTGACACACGGCCCAACACGGATGAACCCCAGGGACACTTTGCCAAGTGAAATAAGCCGATCACGAAAAACG
>NW_006444605.1:0-201 GCF_000325575.1 Pteropus alecto | reverse complement strand
GTATATATTAGTGCGTATTCTAAATCCAGTAACAGTGTTTTGTGCACAGTAACTAACTAAGATATTTTTGATGGGCAACATACACAAACAAAATCAACACAGAATATTTTTTTCTAATTTTTTTCTATCAAGTAGGAAAAAAGGACACGATATATATAAATTACAGTTCACAAAAAAAGTCAAATGTGTTGTCCACACACA
>NW_006444604.1:0-201 GCF_000325575.1 Pteropus alecto | reverse complement strand
CTGGGGAGGGGATTTATGACAGTTGAGTTCCTGTTGGAGGATCTGTCTTTAGGAAGATAAGGGGAGTTCAGAGAAAACCTGTTTTTCAAGTGTTTCAGTTCAAAATAATTTATCGAGCAGCATATTGTGGGTGGCATGTCCCGAACTCCTTCACCCTCGACACTGCTCCTTGGTTATAAATCCCCTCATGTTCTTGCGGTA
>NW_006444603.1:0-201 GCF_000325575.1 Pteropus alecto | reverse complement strand
TCCGCGGGCTCTGGGCCTGGTCCGAGGGCCCCGGCTGCACTGCCACTTGCCACTGCCACTGCCACGTGGCCTCCTGGGCCAGCACAGCACGGCGCATCTTGACGATCCGTGGACACGCTGCGGCCCCCAAGGCCACAGCTGGCTCAACTCGGCTTTCCTGGACGCTGACGACCATCACAGGCTGCAGGGAACACTGGAGAT
>NW_006444602.1:0-201 GCF_000325575.1 Pteropus alecto | reverse complement strand
TGGAGCAAAAAGTGATTACGAGGAAGGTATGGTGCCACGGTGTAGAGCTTCAGCTCTGGAGTCAGACGGACCACATTCAAACGCTCTTCACTCTTTGCAACTGTAGGAGTTTGGACAAGTGACATTCATTCCTCTTTTTTCCTGCAATATAAAATGGAAGCAGTAATAGAACCTGCTTCCCTGGATTTTGGCAGAATTAAG
>NW_006444601.1:0-201 GCF_000325575.1 Pteropus alecto | reverse complement strand
GTTTTTCTTAAAGTTCTTAGTTTATTAATCCTCTCTTGAAAAATCTGATCACTAGAGACTCACTGATGAATATTTACTCCTTCTGCTGTCCAATCTCCACCTCACTTTTTGCCAGCACCAAAATTGGCCTTCGTGGTCCCTCTAACTTTCTTCATTCTGTTCTTGGGTTCCTTTCGCTGTTTTCTTGAGGTCTTTTTCTTC
>NW_006444600.1:0-201 GCF_000325575.1 Pteropus alecto | reverse complement strand
CATGAGACAGAGGACGGGGGTCCTCCGACGATGGCGCTCCTTCGGGGCCCCGGCGCTGAGGGGCGGCGACAGGGCATGAGGACACCACGCGGCCCAGGCGGTGACGCGGGGGCCCAGGCGGTGACGCGGGGGCCCAGGCGGGGACGCGGGGCGCGTGTGAGGGCGTGGGCCTCACCTGTGGCAAAGACTACGTTCCTCGAG
>NW_006444599.1:0-201 GCF_000325575.1 Pteropus alecto | reverse complement strand
CAACAGAAGGTCTCCTGCGTGGGTCTGCACGTGGCCCCAACGTGCGTTATGTGCGCCACATGTCCCCCACCATCCTCACCACAACCTTGAAGGCTGCAGCGTTAACGGAGAATCGAGTGACTGGCCTGCGATCACACAGCTGGGGGCGCATTTTGCACCAAGGTCAGCCCGATGCTCGATTTCGCATACTTCTCTCCCTCC
>NW_006444598.1:0-201 GCF_000325575.1 Pteropus alecto | reverse complement strand
TGGGCGGAGCGACCTCTGTTATCCAGTTTGATGTCGTCTCAGCTGTGATGGTGCTGCGTCCTCACAATGGGAAGTGGGGAGGGCTCCACAAGGAACAATGGATGCCGCCCGCACCTCTGCCCAGGAGAGAGCCTCACCTTGGCCTTCACTGCGACAACTCAGTGTCCTCCTGTAAGTTCCCCGTGTCCCCTGAGCAGCTGA
>NW_006444597.1:0-201 GCF_000325575.1 Pteropus alecto | reverse complement strand
AAACTTATATCTTAACAAAACGAAAGGCCGTTTGGTTTCTGCATCAGTCCACAACCGGTAGGATTCCCAAACCCCTCTCCGCTTCTAGCTTCTATTTAGATTAGGTTCTAATCACTGTGCCCGAGCGATGAAATTGAACATCGCCACGATTCTCTCTTAGTCTTTTCCACGAGCTGTAATCTGCCAGTGTCCGTGAGAAAG
>NW_006444596.1:0-201 GCF_000325575.1 Pteropus alecto | reverse complement strand
TGCTAGGGGAACGCTCTTTGTCCAGAGCCCTCAAGGGGACGGGTCACTGCCCTCAAGGGGCACGTGATCTCATGAGCCCACGGCCACCAAGACCTCAAATAAACGCAAATAAACTCCTCTAACAGTTCTCTGCGGGGTTTGGACCTTCGCACTCAGCCAGCGGCACTGAGGTAGAAATGGGTGTGTCACAGAGGGACAGGA
>NW_006444595.1:0-201 GCF_000325575.1 Pteropus alecto | reverse complement strand
TAGAATATCCTTCAATCAAAAGTGAGGTAAAAAAAATCCAATATTTACAAAAATATATATATATATGTTTAGTGATATCCCTAAACTATTGCATATTTTTCATGGAATAATTCATAGAAATTCTCTCCCCTCCTATTTCTTAAGTATTCTACCACAGAAGCAACCGCCCATTTGTTGCGTAATTTTTCTTGGTTTTCTATC
>NW_006444594.1:0-201 GCF_000325575.1 Pteropus alecto | reverse complement strand
TGACAAGGTCACCAGATGACTGAGGCTGGAAGCCTCGTTCTAGGGGATTGAAGAACGAATGTCTTAAAGGGGAAGGAAGTACATTCGAGAAATATATGTGAACTGAGAAAAGAAAAAAGAACAGTGACGTCAAAGTCTTTATGGGGATACGGAAGCCCTGTAGGGATTAGTTAGCGGCGATGTACACTGGGAGGAGCCACC
>NW_006444593.1:0-201 GCF_000325575.1 Pteropus alecto | reverse complement strand
TTTATTGATGGTTTCCTTTGCTATGCAAAAACTTTTTAGCTTGATTTAGTCCCATGTGTTTATTTTTTCTTTTGTTACCCTTGCCCAAAGAGGTGTCTAAAAAAATTTTATTAGTAGCAATATCAGAGAGATTATCACCTATGTTTACTTCTAGAATTTTTATGGGTTTGGGTCATACATTTAAGTCTTTAATCCATTTTG
>NW_006444592.1:0-201 GCF_000325575.1 Pteropus alecto | reverse complement strand
TGTCCCCCACTCCTGCGGGCTCCGGCGTCTCGCCCACCTTGCCCTCCTTCAGTCCGTGTGGAAAACTCAGGGCACGAAGGGAGATCCTCAGAGCTCTTGGACAAACGGCCATTCGGGGACTCGCAGGGAGCTGCCGGGAGCGGGGCTGGCCCCCAGCGGGGTGCGCGGTGCCAGCAGCCTGTGACCTTCGGGCCGAGCCCG
>NW_006444591.1:0-201 GCF_000325575.1 Pteropus alecto | reverse complement strand
TCATTTTCTATAAAATAGCCAGAAAAATATCATGCTATATTTTTTTCTGAAGATTTCAAATGTGTTTTTTGATTTTCAAATTTAATCTGCAGAACATTGATATTTGTGTACACTGTGAAGTAAATGTTCTATTTAATTTTTGTTCTAATGTAGATAACTTAGTGTGTAATCATCATTTATCAAATAGTCCATCTTTTCACA
>NW_006444590.1:0-201 GCF_000325575.1 Pteropus alecto | reverse complement strand
CAGGCGAGAAGCAAAGCGTCGAGGGCATGAGACACAGGGACACGGGACATGGGGACACGGGACACGGGGACACGGGACATGGGACACGGGGACATGGGACACGGGACATGGGACACAGGGACACGGGGACACAGGACACGGGGACACGTACGAGGCAGGGAGCAATTGTGCGGGGCAGAGGAAGAGCAGGGGCGGAGAAGG
>NW_006444589.1:0-201 GCF_000325575.1 Pteropus alecto | reverse complement strand
ACAGGCCTCACCTCATTTATACCTCAAACAGCCTGGGGGCGATAGTTGTAATCATCATCCCCATTTTACAGGTGAGAAAGCTGAGACTCTGCGGGGCTCAGCGACTAGGACACAGTTACTAAGACAGTGTGCAAGCCAGGAGAGGAGCTGACTCCAAAGCCTGTCTTCCTTCTCCTCAGCCACGTTTCGTTTCCTCTGTGT
>NW_006444588.1:0-201 GCF_000325575.1 Pteropus alecto | reverse complement strand
GAGATGACCTCAGAGGTCACAGCTATCCGCATTCCTCAGTATTTTTCATAGGGTCGCCAAAGAAGTCACAAGAGGTAATGTTCAATGACAGTAAGAATACTGCCCTAGAAGCTCGAACACTTGGTTTCTACCAATGACCTTGACCACATATATGTTCAATCTCACTCTAGGTACTACTAGAAATGCAGATTTCGGCAAAAC
>NW_006444587.1:0-202 GCF_000325575.1 Pteropus alecto | reverse complement strand
AAGTTCCTTCCAGCTCCGACGGTCTCCGAGGCCTCAATCTCTAAGGTCCCTCCTAGCTCTAAACAGCTACATAAAGCTGAAAAACAAGGAAAGGTTGATGTCAACAGAAATCTAAAAAGGACCACGCTTAACTGCACACTCAGTTAAACCACAGACATCTCTGGCACTCACGGTGCCCCGAAGTTTCACATACCAAATGAAG
>NW_006444586.1:0-201 GCF_000325575.1 Pteropus alecto | reverse complement strand
CTTATCAGGGTTTCTTCCAAGTTTTTGCTGCTCTTCTTGCAGTTTTACCATGACTGTCATTAGTTCGTAGTTATTGGTTAACCCTGCAGGTCACATGATGAAATTTACACTTACCAGTCATTTAAATAGACCTGAAAAAAACGGCTGATTCAAATGAATCATTCACATACCTATTAAGCAGATGCACATGTAATAAAAATA
>NW_006444585.1:0-201 GCF_000325575.1 Pteropus alecto | reverse complement strand
GGATATATGCTCAGAAATGGAATTGCTGGGTCACATGGTAATTGAGGACCTGGCATACTATACCATTTTACATTTCCACAACTGTGCGTAAGGGTTCCAATTGTTCCGCCTTCCTGTTAACATCTGTAATTTTTTTTAATAGTCGCCATTCTAATGGATGTGAGGTTTTATCTTATTTTGATTTTGATTTGCATTTCCCTG
>NW_006444584.1:0-201 GCF_000325575.1 Pteropus alecto | reverse complement strand
TAACCTGAATTAGAAGCAATAACTGCAATTCCTTTATGTACATTGTTAAAGTCCCGATTTTTTCCCATCATATACCAATATAGCACTAAATTGTTGACTACACTTCTGGATACATAAATCAGGCATTCAACTGCTAGTTTCCTTTGCATGTGTTGTATGATTTGTATAAAGTTTATGGTATTTCTATCTCTTCTTAAAACA
>NW_006444583.1:0-201 GCF_000325575.1 Pteropus alecto | reverse complement strand
TCCTCCAAACAACATTTTGAGGTAGGTACTATTATAATCCTTATTTTCCAGACGAGGAAATGGATGCTTAGGAAAATGAAGTATCTTGCCCAACGACGCACAGTAGTGAGTGAGCTGGGGTTTCACTGAGGGCCTGCACAGATGCTATGCTCTATTCTTATTGGTAGTCCAGATGCATAAGTGCACAAAAAATGCTCGTTT
>NW_006444582.1:0-201 GCF_000325575.1 Pteropus alecto | reverse complement strand
TTTAATTTGTTTCAGTGCGTCCCCAGCATGGACCCGTCTGCAGATTTAATCAAGTTCCATGACGAGTCCTGCAGTATCTCACTTAAATCCCAGAATGTAAATGAGCTCCAGTCACGTGTCCTTTCTCCAGACATGGGGCCCTTCGCCCCGGCCTCCATCCCCAGTTCTGGGCGTCTCCGAACACATCTCATTCACACGGCA
>NW_006444580.1:0-201 GCF_000325575.1 Pteropus alecto | reverse complement strand
ATCAGGCCGTATGGTTCGCTCACCCAAGAATATTTCAAGGTTTAAAAGCTAAAAATGGCAGAGAACAGAAGGGGTCCCGACCATTAAGGCGAAAGAGCAGTAACTGGCCAGCGCCCCATGACACCAAGTCCGGTCAGGGATGGGGCAGGGAAGGCGGTGACCTTGCCCCATTTTCCTGTTGCAGCCTTGACCACGGCTCCC
>NW_006444579.1:0-201 GCF_000325575.1 Pteropus alecto | reverse complement strand
AAGGAAAGAATTAAGTGCAGAGGGCAGACCTGACCCTGGAGAGGGGTTACGTGCGGAGAGCAAAGTCGGTGCCTGTGTTTCCTATAGTATGCTTCGATTACCTGTTTTTCGAAATAAACAATTTAATTTTAAAATAATTTAGATTTACACGAAAATTGTGAAGTGCACAGAGTTTCTACATGCCTCACATTCAGTTTCTCT
>NW_006444578.1:0-201 GCF_000325575.1 Pteropus alecto | reverse complement strand
CCTTATTCTTTTGCTTTTTATCAGTAAAAAAAAAAAGAAAAAGAAAGCAGCTTTATTTTTGTTTAAAAGTGAATACTGTCACACCCAGAGAAAGGAACATACAAAAAAATCTATTGCATATCGACTTTAATGAAAATCAAGTACGAGAAAAGACAGCATTTAGCCGACATGCCTAAATTTCCCACTAGCTCACTGACTTAA
>NW_006444577.1:0-201 GCF_000325575.1 Pteropus alecto | reverse complement strand
AGCTTGAGTAACTATTGCTCCTTGGACGACTGATTGATTGAACACTTGCTTCGTGCCAGGCGGCTTTAAAGGCTGGCTGTGTCTGCACGAGCACGGACGAGCTGCCGTGGGTGCGGGGCCGGAATGTGAGTGAGGCAGTGACGCGGCCTGGCACTGCCCGCCCGGGCGGGGAGAGGAGAGGTGGGAGAAGGGGGGTGCATT
>NW_006444576.1:0-201 GCF_000325575.1 Pteropus alecto | reverse complement strand
TGTATGTATACCAGGACAATTGGCTACTGCAGTGAGGAGAGCTAGAAAGAGATTTTTTTTCTCCTATAGGCCAGTATGGAGTCTGGAAGGTGGTGTCAGAGAGCTGCCCCAATGAAGTTCTGAATAGCTACATTGGGAAGAGTCTGGCCTACAACAATCAATGTATCTCCAAAGGTAAGGCTGATATATTTAACTACGAAA
>NW_006444575.1:0-201 GCF_000325575.1 Pteropus alecto | reverse complement strand
GTAAGGCATTTAAAAATATCTGATGTGTAATAAGCCCTCAGGTATTAGTATTTTAATCGTTATTATTATTTTTCTATACATCTCATTTAGAGATTTAGTTAGAGAAGAATGGTTGTGATCTAATAAAACTAGAAACTCCTGGATCTTGCACTAATTCTAATGCCACTTTATAATGTCCTGATCTCAATCTTATGTCTAACT
>NW_006444574.1:0-201 GCF_000325575.1 Pteropus alecto | reverse complement strand
CATAGGGTTAGTTGGAAACTATTAGATTTTAGATCTTAACAAGAAAGACTAGCCAGGGGCACATACCTGCATCATTATTTATGTTAAAACCATGAAAACTACTATTCCCTAAACATTGGGGTAAATCTTGACATTGAATTTTCTTAATTATTATAACAGATTAGGATAATCCAAGATCGCTAATTCTCTTAGCCAAATGCC
>NW_006444573.1:0-201 GCF_000325575.1 Pteropus alecto | reverse complement strand
AAAAAAAAGAAAAAATGAAGTTATAGTTTGGATCTTCTTCTGGTTTCATGTCATTTCGAATATATAGATGCTACCATAAGTGATGCGAACTCTAATACTAAAAATATAATTTCATAGCAGTTCGTTCTTATTTAAAACACTTCCGTGGAGCTTAAGTGTGTGGGTTTCATTATGTGAGGAGTATAATAGACGTAATGACGA
>NW_006444572.1:0-201 GCF_000325575.1 Pteropus alecto | reverse complement strand
GTTTTCTCCTGTGTTTTCTTCTAAAAGTTAGAGATTTACATTTTACATTTAGATCTATTATCCATATTGAGTTCATTTTTATATAAAGTATGAGGTCAGGGTTCATTTTATTCATTCATTCATTTATTCATTAATTTATTTATTTTGCATGTGGATGTTCTAACATTATTTGTTGAAAAGATGATTCTTTCAACACTTATT
>NW_006444571.1:0-201 GCF_000325575.1 Pteropus alecto | reverse complement strand
AGTGGAGTCACAAGACCTGAGTTCCAGTCTAGCCCGTGCCCGGGGTGGAGCGGGGAGCTCATGCCCGTCTCCTCATCCTTCGGCACCTCTGTGGGACCAGGGCAACGACCACGGCCGTGATCCGGAGCGCTTCGAAGTGCCACCGTGAGCGTGTGATGCGCAGGGTGCACTTGCACCCAACCTGAAGGGGGCTCTGCCGCT
>NW_006444570.1:0-201 GCF_000325575.1 Pteropus alecto | reverse complement strand
ACGATGACTTTTTAGTGTGCTACTATTTGATAGAAATACAAAGATACAGTAAGGAACGTACCGACTCTCAATCGTGAGATCACTGAGAAGCCAGTATTTCTTTCACGGGAGGAGAAGGGCTCCTCTACCCCAGGCAGCTCACTTGGGAAAACCTGGGGACAAGCCATGCTCTGTGCTCTTGGGAGCAGGGGATCAAGGGGC
>NW_006444569.1:0-201 GCF_000325575.1 Pteropus alecto | reverse complement strand
ATATGACAAACCCTCAGCCTACATTATACTCAATGATGAAAAACTAAAACCCTTCTCTCTGAGATCAGGAACAAGATAAGACTGTCCTCTATCGCCACTGCTAGTCAGTATAACATTGTAGGTCCTAGCGAGTGCAACCACGCAAGAGAGATATAAAAGGCATTCAATAGGAAATGAAGAAATCAAACTGTCACTCTTTGC
>NW_006444568.1:0-201 GCF_000325575.1 Pteropus alecto | reverse complement strand
GACTCTGGGTGTTTGTCGGGTGGACACGGGCGGGGGAGGGGAAGGGCGTTGCTGGCAGGGACCTGGCGTGTGGCAAGGCTTGGGGGTGAGGACGTGGGGGAGGGGCTCCGGGGATCCCCAGGCGGGGCGGAGCTCTGACATTTTCAAGCTCTGCGTGTCTCTCTCCCACCCGTAGTTACTAATTTTCTCAGATTTCTCTCA
>NW_006444567.1:0-201 GCF_000325575.1 Pteropus alecto | reverse complement strand
TCTCCGCAAGCCCCCGGCCCTGCCCAGTTTCCCGCGACGGAAACCATCTGCACGTTTCCGGGTCATCTCACTGTCCCCACCTAGGCATGCTGGCGATGTCTCCTACCTGGGGCCCAGGTTCGGTGACCACATGGCAGGAGTGACAGGCCACCTGCGCGCCTACCCCGGCTCCCTCCCTCGCTCCATCTACCTCCCCTCCCT
>NW_006444566.1:0-201 GCF_000325575.1 Pteropus alecto | reverse complement strand
GACAAGAAAAAGTTAAAGGAGTTCATCGCCATCAAGCTAGGATTACAGTGAATGTTGGAGGGACTTCAGAAGAAGGGGAAAAAAAAGATAAACAATATAAAGAATAAAATAGCAAAAACTACATATCTATCAATAATTACTTTAAACGTAATGTATTAAATGCTCCAATCAAAAGATAGAGTGGATAAATGGATAAGAAAA
>NW_006444565.1:0-201 GCF_000325575.1 Pteropus alecto | reverse complement strand
AGTTCCCAAGGGAGAGGCCAGGCCCAACATCCTCCCGCTACACATGTGAGCATGGGGGACAGAAGTGACCCACGAGGAGGAGTCCTCTCCAGTCTCACAGGTCAAATATCTCTGTAGGACAAGGGCTGAAGGGGGACTGGCTTGGAAGGACCAGATGTTGGGACTCGGGCCCAGAAGACTGAAGTATGGAGCTTCCTCTTT
>NW_006444564.1:0-201 GCF_000325575.1 Pteropus alecto | reverse complement strand
GCTCCTTGGATGATGTGCTTTCTTGGAGAGGCCTCCCTAGACTGCCCTATCTAAAATAGAGACCCTCTGCCCTTACTCCCCAGTCTCTGCGTCCTCTCAATCTGTTTGCTGCTTTCATAGAACTTGCCCAGATTGTGACCCTTATCTGCTTGTGTATATGTCCATGGGCATAAGCACCATGTTTGGGACTGGCTTGGCCGT
>NW_006444563.1:0-201 GCF_000325575.1 Pteropus alecto | reverse complement strand
CAGGACAGCTATGAGTAGCACAACTTCTTTCCACAGCGTCGGCCTCAGTCACCCCGATAAATAAAAATCCATGGGTACAGTCGGTCCGAGGAGGGAGAGCAGGCCGTGGCCCTCGCCCACCCCCTCCCTTGCCGAGCTCCGAGCTGCCCTCCCGGGGCCCAGGACCACGCAGCCTCAGTCAGGGCCAGGGCGGCGGGAGGG
>NW_006444562.1:0-201 GCF_000325575.1 Pteropus alecto | reverse complement strand
GTCCCCTGTTTCTGCATCATATCTGTCTTTGTTCAATGACGCCGGGCTCTCTTAAGTGTATCATAAACACAAAAGCTCAGACTCCGAAGGGTCGATGGTGCTATCATCCTTCCCCACTAATGGGAGGAACCCGAGGAATAACAAGATCGCGTGAGAAACACTGCCATATTTTGATCCACGTGAGGTCTGAGTGAAATTATA
>NW_006444561.1:0-201 GCF_000325575.1 Pteropus alecto | reverse complement strand
GCCTTTGGGGTCAAATTCATAAAATCTTCTTTAAGACCAAGGTACATATGTTTTCTTCTATGTATTTTTTTTGTTTCATGTCTCATATTTAGATATTTGATTCATTTTGAGTTAATTTTTGTGTCTAGTGTCAAATAGTAGTCTAATTTCTTTCTTTAGCACATGGCTTTCCAATTTATCCAGCACCAGTTATTGAAGAGG
>NW_006444560.1:0-201 GCF_000325575.1 Pteropus alecto | reverse complement strand
TAGAGAAAGAGGTTTGGTTTAAGTTGCGTGTGTGCATGTTTTGAAGCCACTGGTGTGCATGAAGACACCCGGGAGAAGACGGAGAGAGGAGAATGGAAGAGTGGTGGGGAGCGAGCCACCTCGAGCGCTGTCACGAGAGCGGCCCAGAAGCTGAGACCTCTGGGAGATGGGCGTTCTCCTCTGCGACCCTCGGGACCTTGC
>NW_006444559.1:0-201 GCF_000325575.1 Pteropus alecto | reverse complement strand
CTAAGGAAATCCTTAAAATTTCCAAAATTACGGCTACTGATTGCTAGAGAAATGAATGTGTTTCTAGGCCTCTTCGCCCCTGAACCCACTTTTTTTCCTTATGGCTCAGTTCCCTTCCTCCAAGGGTCCCCCACCATTTTAACAAAACTTCAGTATATTTCTTAATGGAGGTAGCATGATGTATTTATTTTAAGATGCAAG
>NW_006444558.1:0-201 GCF_000325575.1 Pteropus alecto | reverse complement strand
TGAGAAGCCACAGATAAGGACACATGCCAGAAAAAGGCAGATTTCAAAAAAAAAAAATGATATGATTCCAAGTAACTCTTCCCTGGCTGCGGAAAGGTCAAGGTGCGTGACCTACAAGGGCGAGCGCGGGGACATCGGAAACGGGTCCCCAGGCCAGTGCAGAACTGAGGCATCGCGGGGCAGCCGAGGGCGCCAGAGCTG
>NW_006444557.1:0-201 GCF_000325575.1 Pteropus alecto | reverse complement strand
GGGCATATACCTAGAGTAGAATTGCTGAGTCATACGATAACTCTATGCTTGACTTTATGAGGAACTGCCCAACTGTTTTCCAAATTTCTGTACCATTTTACATTCCCTCCGGCAGTGTGTGAGGGTTCCGATTTCTCCACATCCTTGGTGTTTGTTTTTATGCAGTTTTTTTATTATAACCACCCTTGTAGGTATGAAGTG
>NW_006444556.1:0-201 GCF_000325575.1 Pteropus alecto | reverse complement strand
TATAGCATTTTGTTGGATAAATATGAAGCAAGGGTGTAGTCGAGAGAAAGTAAGAGTCACTGGTTCACCTTGGAATTCACAAATTTCTGGGAGACTAGGGAAATTGTAATAGTTAATACTGTATAAACTTGGCGGGGCCATAAGGGGCCTAGATATTTGGTCAGTTATTATTCTGTGATGTTTCTGTTTGGATGAGATTAA
>NW_006444555.1:0-201 GCF_000325575.1 Pteropus alecto | reverse complement strand
CAGACACACACAAGAACGTTCAGGACTTAAAGAAGGCTGGAAATAAGACAGAGAAAAAACATAGAATGTCAGCGTTGGAAAGTGACCCAGAGGCCATGTGGCCCACCCCTAACCCAGTAAGAGTGCCCTCTTGCTCAGAGCGTGGTATGCTAGAGAGTTGGGTGTCGCTGCCTCTGACCTCTCCTGCCTCTCAAGGTTGTT
>NW_006444554.1:0-201 GCF_000325575.1 Pteropus alecto | reverse complement strand
GTCTTGTTCCTGATCTTAGAGGAAAGGCTTTCAGCCTTTCGCCATTGAGTAGGATGTTAGCTGTGGGTGTGTCACATACGGCCTTTATGATGTGGAGGTATGTTCCTTCTATATCCACGTTGTTAAGAGTTTTGATCATCAAAGGACGTTGAATTTTATCAAATACTTTTTTTGCATCTATTGAGATGATATGATTTTTAT
>NW_006444553.1:0-201 GCF_000325575.1 Pteropus alecto | reverse complement strand
TATGATTTCAATGAGAAAAAGTTGAGGAATAAACTGTAATTATTCGGACAGTCATCTGATTAGGTTTTCTTTTCCTTGTCTAACTTTAAATAATTCATGAAGTTCTATGCGGGTGTCTGCCGAAGGGGTTCCTTAACATATTTTAAAGTCTTCTTTTTTTCTTATCCTTTTTCATTTCAAGTACGTAACAGTTTGTGGATT
>NW_006444552.1:0-201 GCF_000325575.1 Pteropus alecto | reverse complement strand
GATAGATCGAGATATGGCTTCATATAAATAACACCGGCAGAACCAAGGTTTTGTGGGAATGTCCAAAGTTTGTATAATTTGGGGAGTCCCACCTAAGAAAAAATACGGAACTATGATACAAAATTTCTAGGCCCCTCCCAGAGGCTTGGAAAGGGCCTGGGCAAGTGAGGGACCATGTCAGATAATACTCATTATCTACCA
>NW_006444551.1:0-201 GCF_000325575.1 Pteropus alecto | reverse complement strand
TGTGAAGGGACCGCTGTGGGCGCCTAGAAAGGGCGCTGTTAAAAAGAGGAAAAGTGGGGTGTCTGTTTACAGGACAGGAACCTAAAGAGGGTGACAGGATTTCAGTGCGAGATGCTGGGTGGCCGGGGTTGGCGCCGAGGGACAGCGTGGGACCTAAGGGGCCGTGCCAGCTGCATCTCCTGGGCGCGACGATGTCAGAAA
>NW_006444550.1:0-201 GCF_000325575.1 Pteropus alecto | reverse complement strand
TTTTTCGCCTCCCTTGTCTTCAGGGTCTGGCCCCCAGGATGCTGGGAGAAGCGGACTTCACCTGGGGCGCCAGCAGACCTATTGTCTGTAGGGGAAAACAACTCTTCCAGCAGACCTGGGCGGTGGCTCTGAAAGCACAATGGAACCCTAAGAGGCACAGAAACCAGCCCAGGAGCACCGCCTAACTGAGTAGTAAGGACC
>NW_006444549.1:0-201 GCF_000325575.1 Pteropus alecto | reverse complement strand
ACAGACACGCTCCCACAACCTGCCCCCTTCTAAGTTGGGGACACGTCTGTGTGTGACGAGACGCAGGTGACTCTGCACGCACGATTCCCCCTGCCTGTCTGAGCCCCGCTCTGCCTCTTTCCCGTCCTCCCCTGGTCCCCACCCCGGCCCGCCCCGTCCCCCGCCTGGCGTGGCAGGCACGGGGACGAGTCCCCACGCGTG
>NW_006444548.1:0-201 GCF_000325575.1 Pteropus alecto | reverse complement strand
TTCTTTCATGTAAGACATGTTTCTTTGTTTTCTCAGTTTGTTGGCCTGTCTCTGTTCATTTATTTGCACTAGGTAGGTTTACTACATCTCTCAGTCTTGGCCAGGTGGCCTTCTATAGTAGGTGTCTTTGGGGCCCAGTGGCTCAGTCTCCCTGGTCACCTAAGCCAGGTGCTCCAAGGGTGTCACTTGTCTTTTGTGTGC
>NW_006444547.1:0-201 GCF_000325575.1 Pteropus alecto | reverse complement strand
ATGTCGTTAACAAGATACCGCATTTTAAAATACATTTTATCCTAACCTTATTTTTTAATTGGTGTCACTTTAGACAAATGGAATATTTTTCTTCAGTTGTTAAGTTTTAGCTAGTTACTGTTCATATACAAGAAAATAACTTTAATTGTATTTATCTTCAATTCAGCTGACACACTCCTTTATTTAATTTATTTTGCAAGT
>NW_006444546.1:0-201 GCF_000325575.1 Pteropus alecto | reverse complement strand
CTGAATATCGGGAAGGTTGATAATTATATTCATCAGTTGTTTTATAGTAGTTTTTGTTTTTTATTTTTCAGGCCTTGTTTGCTGTCTCTCACAATAACCTCGAGATGTAAATAGGTAGTATTTGTATTTTATATATAAAGAAACCAGGGCTCATAGAAAGTTCTCAAAAGACATGGAAATATTGAGAACAATAAATACTCT
>NW_006444545.1:0-201 GCF_000325575.1 Pteropus alecto | reverse complement strand
CCGCTTGTCAAGGGACAAGCGGGGCCAGCCGGGGATGGGCTGACCCGGAAGTGCACGGCAGGCCACTTCCTCAGCGCCCCAGGGACGAGGCACCCAGGCCCGCGCCACCTGCCAAGGGGTTCCCGGCGACATCCACAGCTGCAGAGACGGGCCCGTCCGTCGAGGTGGCGCAGGTGTCCTTTGCCCTCCTGTTCCAGTCCT
>NW_006444544.1:0-201 GCF_000325575.1 Pteropus alecto | reverse complement strand
TGTATTTATAGTAGAATTTCTTTGAAGGTATAATAAACAATCCTAGGTAGATATTTCAGCATATCTTAAAGGTACAGCATAATGCCCATGTGGCAGGGAATGATACTCTGTAAATATTGCTTTTGTTGTTTGCCTCGATAGCGAAGACTCTATCACTCTTAGTTAGTCTTGCATCCATCCACAGCAGCTTTCACAATGTCT
>NW_006444543.1:0-201 GCF_000325575.1 Pteropus alecto | reverse complement strand
AGGGCGTGGATAGCTGCAGGCTCATTACTCAGCAGGCTCTTCGCAGCAAGCTCTAGCAGCGTGGCTGTGCCCTTTTGCTCCATTTTCGTCAACCTGCTTCAGGGTGTCGAGGATTTAGAAACGCTGAGACGATATCGAAAGTCTCTTGTTTGCCTCCGACGTTAGCTATGGAGAAAATGTTTACTGAACGAGTGGACAGTG
>NW_006444542.1:0-201 GCF_000325575.1 Pteropus alecto | reverse complement strand
TGGTAAACAAACCTATTAACAAGAGCATCAAAAACGAGATGTTTAGGGGTAAATTTGAAAAATATGTGTGAGACTTGTACACTGGAAGCTATAAAACATGACTGAGAAAAAAATTTAAAACACCTTATTAACTGAAGCGATAGACCATGATCATGGATTGTAAGACTTGGTATTGTTCAGATGTCAATTTTTTTCAAAATG
>NW_006444541.1:0-201 GCF_000325575.1 Pteropus alecto | reverse complement strand
ATTATTACGGCCTCTTTCTATTTCTCCTCTCCTTTGGGGACTCCTATTCTATTATGCATATGTTATTTTATTTGATGGTGTTCAGAAACCATCTATTCATTTATCTCCATTTTTTTTCCTTTTTGCTCCTCAGTGGATAATTTTAATTGACCTATCTTTGATTCATCAATTCTTCTCCCTGCTAAATTCTGCATACATTGG
>NW_006444540.1:0-201 GCF_000325575.1 Pteropus alecto | reverse complement strand
AAGTAAGCAAATATCCATTGTTTGAAAAGAAAAAATGATATCGTTTCTTATCCTTCCTATCCAGATTGCCATCTGAGCACGGTCTAAGGTCCAAGAACTAGCTGATAATTTAGCGTGAATGTTCTATCAAGTGTGCGATCTGTATACTTTACTGTGGTGTTTTTTCCCACAGTGTCCGGTGTCATTTCAAAACAATTTTCT
>NW_006444539.1:0-201 GCF_000325575.1 Pteropus alecto | reverse complement strand
CCCTTCCCGCTGGGCGAGGGGCGGTCGGGAGCCCGCGCGGATGTGAGGCCGAGCCCCGCTCCGGCCTGTCACATCGCGATGCGCTTACAGTCCCAGCTGAGCCCAGGGCGTGAGGCAGGACGCGAGTCCTCCGAGGAGCGGCCGACTGGCCCTGACATATCACGGGACGGCAGGATCGGAGCCGAAAGGGGCCTTGACGAT
>NW_006444538.1:0-201 GCF_000325575.1 Pteropus alecto | reverse complement strand
AGTCTCTCATAGAACTCTGTAGGCGACTCATCTGGCTTCTGGAGTATCTTTGCCATTCTTGACATGTTCGTTGGCTTCCTAGCCCACGCTTTTACCCCTTGCAGTATGGCCTGCCAGTATCTGTCGAGAGACTCTCTTCTGTGTGGGATGTTGAAGTCCCAATTGGGCATGGCGTCTGGTGCAGCCCCTGAGGCCCATGCT
>NW_006444537.1:0-201 GCF_000325575.1 Pteropus alecto | reverse complement strand
AATATAGAATAAAAGATGGTATATCTGTATAGGGTGCTTACATGAATGAAGCTTGCAGGACTGGAAGTTGCTCTAGCTGAGTAAGTGAATGTGAATGCTTACGATATTAGGGTATGCTACTATAGAGTTTATAAACACTGCACTTAGGCTACACTAGAATTATAACAATTTTTCAAGTTAACCTTAGCTTACTGTAACTTA
>NW_006444536.1:0-201 GCF_000325575.1 Pteropus alecto | reverse complement strand
TCTCAAACAATGATGTTTCCACAATACCACAGGACAATGTCTGACTAAGTGCTTCTCTCTCTCTCTCTCTCCACTCCCCACCTCCACCCCGTTCCCTTCACGCACACACGCACACACGCACACACACAAAACCAAACCCCAGATCCAAGGTCCTCAAAAAGAGCACGAGGAATATTATTCAGCCTCAAGAAAGAAGGAAAT
>NW_006444535.1:0-201 GCF_000325575.1 Pteropus alecto | reverse complement strand
TTTACCTGCCTTGTCACTTCCTTTTTACCAGGAGTCATTTTCCCTGAAAATTCTTCTTGGCCACTCCAGCTATCTCTCTCCTTTGTCTTCTGCAACTCCTGCAATTAACAGATGCCTCAAGAAAGCATTAATTATACTACTATATTACGAGTATCGTTTTATACAACTGTCTCTCCTACCAGGCATCAGGCTGGGGCCATT
>NW_006444534.1:0-201 GCF_000325575.1 Pteropus alecto | reverse complement strand
AAACCTATATCAGTTTGGGAAGCGTTAACATCTTTACTATGCTGAGTCTTTCAATTTATGAACACTGCAAATCTCCAAATTCATCTAGGTCTTATTTGATTTCTTTCATCAGAAAAAATTTTGAGAATAGATATCCTATGCATATTTTTTTAGATTTATATCTAAGCATTTCATTTTCTTTGGAGTGATTATAAATGGTAT
>NW_006444533.1:0-201 GCF_000325575.1 Pteropus alecto | reverse complement strand
GCCTGGGTTACTCAACTCAGCCGTCCTCTGTCTTCCTGCACTTTCTCGCCCCAGCCCAGGGCCAGAGGCCACGTCTTTCGTCTTATCTCTCCGTGCCCATAAACGACAAGGAAGGTGGATGGTCCTGTCACGCAAATGATGAACCGAAGGCTCAGAAAGGCGGAGAACAATCCCAGGGTCGCACAGCAGGGAAGGGACAGG
>NW_006444532.1:0-201 GCF_000325575.1 Pteropus alecto | reverse complement strand
GCCAGAACTCGCTCCGGCGCCTTCACTCGGCATCATCCCTCCCTTCCCGGCCGCCCAGCTGTGTCAGTGGCTTCACACCTACTGCTCCGTCACAGTGGACACATGCTCCCCCAGGACTTCCTGTCCCACCGGCTCTGCTTTCACAGCCCGATGACCTTCCAAAGGTGCCACCCCACAAGCCGCACTCCCTCAGCGCTCCCC
>NW_006444531.1:0-201 GCF_000325575.1 Pteropus alecto | reverse complement strand
ATATCTTTTCTCATTTAATTATATAATGCTAGATACATACTATATATTATAAATATATAATACTAGATAAGGAAAGATTCGAATTTAAAAAAAATTTTTTAAGGAGGTGAACAGTTCATCCTAAAAATAAGACAGCTTTCTGAGCTATTAGCATTAATCTAAATCCTTATGTTGAACCCAAAAGCAAGTGATAAAAAATTT
>NW_006444530.1:0-201 GCF_000325575.1 Pteropus alecto | reverse complement strand
CTGCGCTCCCGTCCCCTGCCCGAGGCCCAGCGTCCGGCACACAGCGCCAGCGCCCGCGCGGCCGAGTTCACGTTTACTGAAGCGTCCTCGGCATCGACTCCAGCGAGATGCGTGTGTTTTTTCCTTGCTCCTCTTCCTCGGAGGCCGTAATGAATTAACGCTCGATGTCCACATTGAGTAGAGAGATGCATTTTGTTTCAG
>NW_006444529.1:0-201 GCF_000325575.1 Pteropus alecto | reverse complement strand
TGCTTCTATGCTATATCTTTTTGTTCTTTTCTTAGGTACTCCTAGAAAGTTTCTTCAGATAGTTAAAAGATAGCCGACGGTGCTATAACAAAGAAATGTAAAGATATTTTGTAAGGGTGTTTGTTCCTTGAAACACCCTTACAACTATTGGACATGGAGGTAGATGCAGGGCTGGCTTCATGGGTGTGTGACTGGTGCACC
>NW_006444528.1:0-201 GCF_000325575.1 Pteropus alecto | reverse complement strand
AGCTTAAAAGAGAAGGAAAGCACTTTGCTGAGATGACAGACAGGGGGTGCCAACGTGGGGGTCAGAGTGAGGAGGCGGGCGTGAAGGAAGGCCAGTAAAATATCCACTCAGTGCCCAGAACAGAGGAGACATTAGCGCCTACACCTGCCTGGGTGGGGCTCTGCAGCCAGCACCCAGCCAGGCGTGGCTGGGAGGAGGGTC
>NW_006444527.1:0-201 GCF_000325575.1 Pteropus alecto | reverse complement strand
TATATACACACACACACACACACACATACACAAATACATATGTAAATATATATTTGTGTATACATATACCATATATTATATATGTATTTATGTGATTATTTAGTTCTCACAGAAACCCTATGAGATAATCATTTAAATAATTTTATCCAGAAACTGAGGCTTAAACTGTTGTTATAGTTTATGCAAGATTCAGCAGATATT
>NW_006444526.1:0-201 GCF_000325575.1 Pteropus alecto | reverse complement strand
ACTAGTTAAGAAAGAGTGGGATTAGGAGCACAGTTAAACACCTTTTAGAAAACCTCCATCATTTATGTCTTATAATCGCTTCTTAAACTTGGTTCGGTTTGTAGAATTTCACATACCCGTCTGCCTTTAATTTCTCCTAAGAAGCCTTCGCTTCAGCTTTTTCAGTCATTGCTGCTCTCCTTCACCAGTCTCAGAGGTTCA
>NW_006444525.1:0-201 GCF_000325575.1 Pteropus alecto | reverse complement strand
AGAACCTACATATGAGTGTTTGTAGAAGCTTTATTCATGATTGCCAAAACTTGGAAGCAGCCAAGATGCCCTTCGGCAGGTGAATAGATAAACTATGGTCCATCCAGACAATGGAACGGTATTCAATACTAAAAAGAAATGAGATGTCAAGCTATGAAAAGACATAGATAACCTTAAATGCATATTGCTAAGTGAAAGAAG
>NW_006444524.1:0-201 GCF_000325575.1 Pteropus alecto | reverse complement strand
TCCCAAGCCTTTTCTCTGTGTTATGGGTTGAGCTCAGTCCTCCTGTCTTGTCCGGCTTTACCTCTGCTTCTGTTTATCTGTCTCTGTGTTCACGTGTCTGGCATTAACCATCGAGTAGCGTGTGCTCTCTGTTGCTGTGCACGTGTGTGTGCGTGTGCACGTGCATGTGTGTGTGTGTGTGCATACACTCTGCCCGGTGGT
>NW_006444523.1:0-201 GCF_000325575.1 Pteropus alecto | reverse complement strand
TCACCTAAAATGTCAAACTCCACGGGTACCTTCTAAAGTCATGTTCTTCAATCAACGATTAAACGTGCACCATGACTCAATCACATTTGGATAGTCAGTCAACGACTGCTTATTTGTGACATGTTTCCATATTGTTTATTATTCTGTTTCAGGCAGAGTGGTGAACGTCAGTAGTCTACTGGGTTCAAAAGCTCTTGAAAA
>NW_006444522.1:0-201 GCF_000325575.1 Pteropus alecto | reverse complement strand
GCTGAAAGGGGTATAGTTTGCCTTTTTACTTTCCCCCCTCTGGGCTGCAGTAACCTTCTGGTTATTACCTTCTTCTGGATGGAGTTTCAGTCACAGTTTCTGGCTGTGAAACATCTTGGAGTGTGGAAACCAGTGCTCGACTGTGGAGTAGGAAGAGAGAAGGGGCTTCCTGATGACATCCAGGTCTCATTTCAGCCCTGG
>NW_006444521.1:0-201 GCF_000325575.1 Pteropus alecto | reverse complement strand
ACGCTCCGACGTGCTGGCTGGAGGAAGCGAACGGTAGAGGTGGGAAGGAAAGGGACGGGAGCGGGGACGGAGCGGGACCCGAAGAGCGGCTCCACGGAGCCCGGGGCCGAGCGACCTACGCCAGGGGACGCATCCCGAGATACCTCCCCGGAACGCGACACGCTTGAAGTCCCGGACCACAGTTCGGTGCGCGATTGTGCC
>NW_006444520.1:0-201 GCF_000325575.1 Pteropus alecto | reverse complement strand
CAACCTAATATTTTTAGGATGAGCATGGGGTATATGCAAAACATGAAGTTAACAATAAATGATTACCTTTTCTGATGGATGACGGTGCTAGCACTGTGTCAGAGAGCAAACCTTTAATTCTCAGAATTAACAGTGTTCCACGTGGATCAAGCTGCATAACTATGTTCATTTATGTGTTTCTTGAACAAAATATTATCATTT
>NW_006444519.1:0-201 GCF_000325575.1 Pteropus alecto | reverse complement strand
ATATTGATGTTTTAAAGAAGCAGGTGAAACTAAGATAAAACATTTCAAGACAAAGCCTGTAAGATGCTGGGAGCTATTCTTCATAGCAAAGACCCAGAGATACAGAGTAAATATAGAAAGTGGGGCAGGAAAATGAGGTAGGTGGGTCCAAAGAATTCTTGTGCTATTCACCACCAACCACTGCTGAAGGACCATAACCAG
>NW_006444518.1:0-201 GCF_000325575.1 Pteropus alecto | reverse complement strand
GTCGCCGATATATCGAAGACTAGTGAGGTTTCACGGAAAAGCCCTGACGAGGACGGAGCCCGGCCCACGAAGTGTTCAGGAAATGGCGGCCATCATCATCCTGGAGAATGGAGAAATATCACAGCCGCTAGTAACCGCCGACGGAAGCCTCTGACTGTCCCGCTGGAGAGCGACACCCGCTGAGCCTGTTGGGAAGCTCGC
>NW_006444517.1:0-201 GCF_000325575.1 Pteropus alecto | reverse complement strand
TGCCAGCCTTTCCTTAAAGAGCCAGATGGTAAGTATTTTAGGCTTTACAGGTCATCGGGTCTCTCACAACTATAGTCCATTCTGCCATTGTAGGACCAGAGCAGCCATAGATAATATGTGAGTGAATGGGAGTGGCTCTGTCCCAATGAAGCTCTGCACGTGCATGTGCGCGTGCACATGCACACACACACACACACACAC
>NW_006444516.1:0-201 GCF_000325575.1 Pteropus alecto | reverse complement strand
TCATGCAGAAGGCATAGCTACAAATGTGCCCATTCAACCAGAGACAGACTAGGGAAGGGTGGTCTTTGAAAAGGGGGACACTGCGTATCGGGAGTTGCTTGAACAAAGCAGGTAAGACATGAAGGGAAGGGAGCTGAAGCGGCGAGCACGTGCCGATTCGGGGGTGGAATCGACGGGAAATCCTAAAGTAATTGCTTAATT
>NW_006444515.1:0-201 GCF_000325575.1 Pteropus alecto | reverse complement strand
GCCTAGGGGACGGCCACCTCTCACCAAAGAGCCACGCCAGGCGCACGCCATGGACACACGGTGGCCCGCCCCCTGTGCCAGCAAGGCTGAGCGGTGCCACCCTCGAAAAGCTCAACGGCTGCCTAGCCCCCCAGCAGGTGTTGCCGGGGACGGCCACGTGCAGTCGGGGTCTCATCTCCCTGACCAGTCACGAGGCCCACA
>NW_006444514.1:0-201 GCF_000325575.1 Pteropus alecto | reverse complement strand
CTTACTAGATTTCATTAACCAATGTCACTATAATAAAAAAAAAATAATAATTTTAAAAATGGTTTTTCATTCTAATAATTTTTTAAAATTTTAATATCAACCCTTATATTTGTAAGGTAGTATATTCTATAACATAAAGTATAAATTAGTGTCAAGTAGTTTAAAGTTTGGATTAAACTAATTCTAAAAATATGAATAAAA
>NW_006444513.1:0-201 GCF_000325575.1 Pteropus alecto | reverse complement strand
AGGTAAAGGTTCAGGTTTGCTGTGGCAGGAAAAAATGTTCACCAGTCAGTCGAGCTTGGTGAACTGGATGGTTCAGCTGGACGTGCCTGTACGCAGGTAGAACTCGCTGTTGAGCTCTCCAGCTGGGCAAGGCCACTGTCCTTGCTCTGAGGTTGCAGGGAGGTGTGGCTGTGTGGCCTCTAATGGGCCTGCAGGCTGGTC
>NW_006444512.1:0-201 GCF_000325575.1 Pteropus alecto | reverse complement strand
GCCAGTGGGGATCACGGACACCGTGAGGAGCGTCATGGGAGTTGCGGAGGGACAAGTCAGGGAGGGCTTCGCGGAGGGGGTGACATTTGGAGCTTGCAGGGGACACCTGTGAGGCGGGGAGGGGAGGGCCTGGGGTGGAGGGCGAGGGGTCCCCGGGAAAACAGCGAGGAAGGGTGTGAGAGGTGAGCCGAGGGGGCCGGG
>NW_006444511.1:0-201 GCF_000325575.1 Pteropus alecto | reverse complement strand
TGTTGAGTCTCTAATAAGTAACCAAAGATAACATCTGACTCAGGACTGAGAATAGTTGTGAGTATCAAGCTTCTCAAACAGCAGCATCTATAGAAAGTAATGCAAAAACCACAGTGGAGGATACTGACTGTTCAACAAACATCACTGAGTATCTTCTGAGTGCCCGGCCTAAGCTGGGCACTGGGGATAAGATGTGTTGTC
>NW_006444510.1:0-201 GCF_000325575.1 Pteropus alecto | reverse complement strand
AATGAAAATAAAGCCCCTCTGTGAAGCTCCACGAGAGTGAGCTGGTCTGAGCTGGTCATAGGAGCAGGCATAGTGTACTCTCCTATGGGAGGGCTGAGAAAAATTTGGTTCAGTTCAGCACACATTTTCTTGAGTGTCCGGAAGTGTGCTTGGCACTAAGCTTGGAGTAGGAGGATGTCAGGCTTTTGCCTAAGATCCCAT
>NW_006444509.1:0-201 GCF_000325575.1 Pteropus alecto | reverse complement strand
TGCTTTCCTGTTCACCCATCACATTTAAGCTTCAAACAGTGCAGATGGCACAATATTCCCATTCTGCAGACAGTGAAATGAATGCTTAGAGATGAAGTGACTTGCCCAAGGCCACACATTGTAGGGTGACCAACCATCTCAGTTTGCCTGGAGTTTCCCAGTTTTGGCACTGAAAGCCCCACATCCCAGGACACCCCTCAG
>NW_006444508.1:0-201 GCF_000325575.1 Pteropus alecto | reverse complement strand
ATGTTAGGTGAACTGGTGTGTCTACATTAACCCCAAATCTGAGTGTGTGTGGTGGGTGAATGCACCCTAAGATGGAATGGTATCCTTTCCAGGGTGGGTTCCCGCCTTGAGCTGAGCTGCTGGGATAGGATCTGGCCACCTGCAAAACGGAACTGGAATAAGCGGCTTAGATAATAATGATTAATCTTTCTTAAATGTATG
>NW_006444507.1:0-201 GCF_000325575.1 Pteropus alecto | reverse complement strand
ATGGAGGAAAGGTCAAAATCATGGACCAGACTGATCTTTCTCTTTTTTATCCTGGTAAAATGAACCCTTCCCTTGTCTTACCTTCCCTTTTCCACCCCCTGCCCCCCGACCTCCCGAGCTATACAGGGTACGGTCTACTATGACGCACGTGGCTGCCTGACACCTCAACAAAATCAGTTTTATCAGTGCAAGGAGGACGAA
>NW_006444506.1:0-201 GCF_000325575.1 Pteropus alecto | reverse complement strand
GCCGTGAAATGGGGAGAGTGTCCTGGATTGCTGGGGTGGGGCGAGGCTGGGAGGCAACCTATCCCATGACTTCTGAAACATCGAGAGCCTTTCCCAGCTGGACCGAAGAGATGCAGCGTGGCTGACTTAGGGAAGAAGGCAGCCTCGAGAAGCTGGAAAAGGCAAAGGAATAGATTCTCCCCTGGAGCTGGCAGGAGGACC
>NW_006444505.1:0-201 GCF_000325575.1 Pteropus alecto | reverse complement strand
TAACGCCGCCACCATTGCCCGTGTCCTCACAACTCAGGGAGTTAGATGACACAACGATTCGTGACGATGGCGGTGGAGAGCAGGTTGTCTGACTTCAGGAAGCAGCACTGCATTTGGGAACAAGATAGGAAATGAAATCTGCAACGCGGTCGACCATGAGGTGCAGCCGGCTGGCCCCTCCGCGCCATGCCCTGCGACCAG
>NW_006444504.1:0-201 GCF_000325575.1 Pteropus alecto | reverse complement strand
AAAGATGCACTTCCAAGCTTCCTTAGGTTATTGGCAGAATTCATTCCCCTATGGTCGTAGGACTGAGGTCCCTGCTTTCTTACTGCCTGTTTTCTGGGGACCACTCTCAGCTACTAGAGGCCACTCTCAGGTCCATGCCATATGGCCCCCTTTCAAAAGTCCTTTCTGTCTCACTTTGAATCTCTGGTTCAGGGTTCAAGA
>NW_006444503.1:0-201 GCF_000325575.1 Pteropus alecto | reverse complement strand
AGCAGACCATCACGGTGACAGCGCGATGACGGTCCGATTAAATAACGGGGCACTGTGGCCTGGCGTGGCTGACCCATGAATCTCACCATCGCACCGTCGAAGGCAGGGAGTCCTCCTTTCTAAATCCCCACCAGCCCAGGGAGCCCCCCGCAGCACAGCCAAGGTTGGCACCAGCCCTGGCCCAGACCGAGCCACGATGCT
>NW_006444502.1:0-201 GCF_000325575.1 Pteropus alecto | reverse complement strand
AACATTTCCTGCACATCCAAGTTCACTTCAATCTTGTTTCTCCTTCACAATCTCCTAATTACTGGTAAAACTAGGAATGCTTATGGCTCCAGAGCCTGTACTGATTTCCCTTACATTAGCAATTAATTTGCCCTACAAATTAAAAATATACAGTACATTTTAGCATAATATACAGTACAATTTAAAATAATACGAGAGGAC
>NW_006444501.1:0-201 GCF_000325575.1 Pteropus alecto | reverse complement strand
GAACAGCGATCATAAGTCAATGACCAAATTCGACAGTGTCCGGAAAAATGTAAATTTCAAGACGAACTTGCGCCTCCTGGATAAACACTAACAAGCTAAGCTTAATAATTTCCTACTAAATGTTTATTTCCCGTCAAATGTTTAGGCAACACAACTCTTCCAGGATTTTGCATGAACCTTTTTATTTATGGCATTTTCTTC
>NW_006444500.1:0-201 GCF_000325575.1 Pteropus alecto | reverse complement strand
ATGTTGTTTAAAGGTAAGACACTGCAACCAGAAGATAAATAAGTCCTGGAGATCTAGTGCACAGCAAAGTGATGATAGATAACAATGCTATATCATAGACTTCAAAGCTGCTGAGAGATCAGATCTTAATTGTTCTCCCCTCAAAAAAGAAATGATAATTATGTGCTATAATAGAAATGTTACTTAATGCTATGATGGTAA
>NW_006444499.1:0-201 GCF_000325575.1 Pteropus alecto | reverse complement strand
GACTTAGGCGGGGGAAATTTTGAAGTGCTCTAAACACAAACTCCTAGGCTCTCTTTAGCAAATTAACAGAAAGCTTGTGGATAAGGCTCGTTCCACAGTGTATCAGTATCTTTGAATGATAATTTTGCTTTTTATGTTCTTACACATAATAAAAACTACTTCTTATTACCTATGTGGCAAACACCATTCTAAATGCTTTAC
>NW_006444498.1:0-201 GCF_000325575.1 Pteropus alecto | reverse complement strand
CTGGATTCTGATTCCAGCTCTGCCGCTAAGTAGGTCGCATAAGCTTACAAGTCAAAACAGGAAAAATAAGCCCGGCTCCTGCTGACTCACACGCATAAGGTGAGGTTCAAATAAACTCAGGAATGGAAACGAATGTCCGTTGGAAGTAAAACATCCTGGAAATGTACACTGGGAACCAACTGTCAAAAGCAGTGACGGTGA
>NW_006444497.1:0-201 GCF_000325575.1 Pteropus alecto | reverse complement strand
GTGATGAGAAATTAAATGTTGGTTTTGTTGTTGTTTTGTTTTCTTATGCAGGGAAGCCCTTTTTTTTCCCTTCTGGATCACTTGAAGATGTCTCCGTATACTTGGCGTGCTGAAATGTGCTCTCCATTTGTATAGGTGTGGATAATAACGTTTCATTCTGACCAACACTCGGCAGCTTTTTCCGTTTACAACTTTCTCTTT
>NW_006444496.1:0-201 GCF_000325575.1 Pteropus alecto | reverse complement strand
AGATGTTTGTTAATAATCAGATTTGCCTGGAAGTACTCTAGGGATTTTGGTAGATTAAATCTAAGTGAGATCTGGGAATGTGGATTTTGCAATAGCTTCTCAGATGGTTCTGGTAATCGGTAAGGTTCTCTCCAGGAGAGAGAAGACAGATGGTAGCTGAAGTCATGGGAAGGGATGTGATTTCCCAGGGAGAGCAGGGAC
>NW_006444495.1:0-201 GCF_000325575.1 Pteropus alecto | reverse complement strand
TCTCCAACGACGAGATTTCCTCCATCTTTTTATGTTACGGAGACTCGCAGCTTTAGGAATGTTGATGTGAGCAGTCAGAGGACCCCGAATCCGGGTCCGCCTGAGGCATCCTCGTTACTAGACCCAGTGCACACTGTCTTGGCAGGAAAACCATAGAAACTATGCTCTTTCTTCTGAGCTCCACGTCGGGGGTCAGTCATG
>NW_006444494.1:0-201 GCF_000325575.1 Pteropus alecto | reverse complement strand
GAGATTTTGGAATTATGCTTACCTTTGGTGTGTTTTGAAGGAGCCAAATATTATCAATTTGAGGAAATGGGAGGTTGAAACTTACTCAATGACTTACAACCTTCCTCCTCACAGGAGAGCCCTATGATTTCAAGTGTGCAATTGAGGGAAGATGTTGGACTTTTTTGTAGGCTGCTTCATAGACTAAACTCTGGTAGCCAA
>NW_006444493.1:0-201 GCF_000325575.1 Pteropus alecto | reverse complement strand
TGAAATACACTTAACGAGTAGAGTAACTGATAGCTTTTGGACAGCCTTCCTTTATCTAATCAAGGTAAGCACTTCAGCTCCACAGAAAACAAACATCTGAGACAAACTGCAAGTCAATGGGTATTTGAAGACCTTTGAGAGACTTCCTACAAGCATTTCACACATCAAGAGATTCAGCTCTCCACACAGTATTTTATGTCA
>NW_006444492.1:0-201 GCF_000325575.1 Pteropus alecto | reverse complement strand
ATAAAAATAGAGAGCTTAGGAAGTATTAGCTTTCACGACGAAGTAACAATTGAGCAGACTCTAAACAATGAGAAAGAGCCAGCTTTGAGAAGAGCTGCAGAAAAGCTCTCTGCATAAAGACAGTCGGTAATTGGGCTGGCCGACGAAATGGGGAACTCCAGCGAGCAACCAGAGCAGACACGGAGGGTCCCAGGAACGCAG
>NW_006444491.1:0-201 GCF_000325575.1 Pteropus alecto | reverse complement strand
ACCAAATGTTTAGGGTTAGGGAAGAAAAAAGGCCAGTTTAACACAGTCTCTCTTAGTGAGTAAAACAGGGAGAATTTTATGAGGTCAGCCGTATCCTAAAATCAAGCAAAGACATTACAAGAGAAGAAAACCACAGACCAATATTTCTCATGAATATAGGGGTGTAAGCCCTCAATAAAATCTTAGCAAATTGAGTCCAGC
>NW_006444490.1:0-201 GCF_000325575.1 Pteropus alecto | reverse complement strand
AAGAAGTACCTAGAAAACCCAAGTGAATCACCTGGACTCCACACATATTCCTCCCTGTCCCTATCATGCAAAAAACAAAAAACAAAAAAAAAAAAACAAAAACAAACAACAGCCCTATCTCCTCCTGATGAAGAGTTAATTATCTCCGCCAAGACAGTGGTTTCTTGTCTTGCATATTGATCCCTGGACGTAAAAAGCCAA
>NW_006444489.1:0-201 GCF_000325575.1 Pteropus alecto | reverse complement strand
AAAGAAACAGACAGAGGGCCCCGAAGGCAATCGGGCGACAGGACCGAGGGAAATAGAGCGAAGGATCCCTCCCGTATCTTCTGGGACCCTTCTGCCTGGGGTCATGCTGGTACAGGCGGAGGCGGGGCTGGTGGTGGTAGGAGAGTACCTGCCACCTGGCCACTCTGTGGACCCTGGTTTCCCCTCCGTGGAGCGGGCTGT
>NW_006444488.1:0-201 GCF_000325575.1 Pteropus alecto | reverse complement strand
GCCCCCAGGAGAAGTTACTTCTAAGGCAATCTGTGAATGAGGCTCTGTCCAGTTGTAATTAGGTTAGAAATGTGTGCTTTCTACGCCAGATGATTCTGTGATTCTTATATTTGCTTTCACATTCTTTAATGATTTTAATGTCTGCTTGATATCTTCCGCCTTTAACCTTCTCCAGAAATTTCCTTAATTCACAACTATTTT
>NW_006444487.1:0-201 GCF_000325575.1 Pteropus alecto | reverse complement strand
AGTAAATTTCTCCTGTCTTCAGCTTATCAGGAGCCGTATAAAGAGTCGACCATACAAGAAAAAGATGGGAAAGCTGTGGTAAAGATATGTGAACAACACAAGTATTTTAGGAAATAATAAGTATATGTGAGTCTCCAGTAGGATATGGGAACTCAAACAATAATGAGATATTGGCCATATTAATAGAGGTAGAATATGTAG
>NW_006444486.1:0-201 GCF_000325575.1 Pteropus alecto | reverse complement strand
GCAGCACCCTACGCAAGGCCCTAAGTCAAATCCCCTGGGAAGTCACTCCAGGCACGACACATGCAGCTGGGGCTCCTCCGTGGCGAGCGTACTCGCTATGTCCAGAATCACTTCCCTTCCCTTTCCACACGAGAACCCTGCTCGTGAGTGCCCACTGAGGAGCCATGGCCGTGGGGGAGAAGCCTCCACACGGCACGGGGA
>NW_006444485.1:0-201 GCF_000325575.1 Pteropus alecto | reverse complement strand
CCCCTTGCTCGGCTGCTCCATCCACCTCCCCAAACAGCCTGGGTGGTATTATCACACCCACGTCAGCGACGGAAGCCAGACTCACAGAGGGCAGATCGCTAACCAAGGCCACCCAGCGCAGGTAGGATTCGCAGTCCCGAAGCCTGCACTAGCCCCGCCCCCCCCCCACCGTCTGTGCCCTTGACCATGGCCCCCTGAGGG
>NW_006444484.1:0-201 GCF_000325575.1 Pteropus alecto | reverse complement strand
CTCCGTTCCCCTCATGTGCAAGAGTTGATTAGTGCGCCAGCCTGTCCCCCACTTCTCATCATCACTTCTTTCTTGGCATCTCCAATTTGCCACCTGAAGTCTCGATGTGTTCCTGACTCAGAAGTCTCCTTCTCCAATCCGACTGTCACACCCACACTAGCCCCACGTCCTCAGGACTTCTTGGAACGGGGGTAATGAATT
>NW_006444483.1:0-201 GCF_000325575.1 Pteropus alecto | reverse complement strand
GGCACTCTGGTTCTAAGGCCCGTGTCGGGGTGTCGGTCTGCGGGGGGACGTTCGCCCCGACACACGCACCTGCCTGTTAGGACAACACGCGCGGCCCTTCTCCCCTTCACTCAGTGCTCCCGGGGAGAGGCGTGCACTGGCCCGTCCCCTCCAGACTGGCTGTGCAGGGACAGGGGCCACTGTCCCCTCCAGCTGCACTGG
>NW_006444482.1:0-201 GCF_000325575.1 Pteropus alecto | reverse complement strand
TTTCCAAGAAATGTTCATTTTTAAGTGGTTAAAATAGCATCTCTTATAAAAAGTGATCTATAATTCTTAGGAAGAATGTCCACGAAGGTTACATTTCAATCACATAAATGTCTATTGTAAAGTTCAAATGTCTTGTTCTGCCCTAGCCATGTTGGCCTTCTGGTCATCTCTTAAATGTTTGGCCCGTTCTCATGTGTGTCT
>NW_006444481.1:0-201 GCF_000325575.1 Pteropus alecto | reverse complement strand
TTAACCCTATTCCTAATCTTGATCCTACCCCTAAAGCTATTGCTAACATTCACCCTAAATTTAATTCTAAAACTAACCCTAACATTAGGCTAACCCTAAGACTAAACCTAACTCTACATTTTTATTAACAATAACCCAAAACCTAAACCCTTACTCTATTCCAATCCAAAACATAACTTTAACTGTAAAACTAACCCTAAT
>NW_006444480.1:0-201 GCF_000325575.1 Pteropus alecto | reverse complement strand
ATGACTCAAGTGCAGGTCATACATATTCTCAACGACTTCACTTAACTGCTTCCATTTATCATCTAGGACATTAACTAGGGAGACCACTGAATCAATTCAATCAACTGAACTGTCAACTTTGGTTCTTGCTATAACAATAGGCATGAAGGGATCTATTTTGCTCCTCCTGATGTGATGCAGCAGGGAAAGCTCTGGGCAAGA
>NW_006444479.1:0-201 GCF_000325575.1 Pteropus alecto | reverse complement strand
GGCCCCTGCCCCTCTCCGCTCGGCCACAGATCTTCGCTGGCCCTGAAAGAGCCGCTGCTGCAGGCAGGTGGCTGGAGCGAGTCCGGACAGCGGGTGCCATCAAGGGCCCCCGGACGCGATGCAGGCCTGTGTCCTCTCCCCTCCTGGCTTCTTTGCCCAGGTCTCACCCTGGACTACAGACACCTGCAGTTCAGAGGCAGG
>NW_006444478.1:0-201 GCF_000325575.1 Pteropus alecto | reverse complement strand
GAAACCAAATAAGAGAGCTATGAAGAGTCTGATGAGAGGACCTGCAAATGGTAGAAGCCAGGATCCCCAACTTTATTTTCTGGACCAGGACCCCCATGACTCACTTAATTGTTGGTGGATTTCGGGTGTACTCCTTCTAGGATAGGATGACCTCAGTGTCTCTGCAGCAGACCTGGAAACCCCCTAACTAATTTTCCTGCC
>NW_006444477.1:0-201 GCF_000325575.1 Pteropus alecto | reverse complement strand
TCACATTTATTTCAATGTTTACTATTAGAAGTGTTAGGGGGCTTTATTTTTAGGGGGCTTATTTGGAAGTTTGATGTTTTTGTGACTAAAAATGCACTGTAGTAACTTAACTCATTTATATTAGCCTATGGTAAAATTGGTTTTGTTTTATGTTCTTTTGCTTAAAGTCACAGTATTCAAGAACCTATCCATGATGTTAAG
>NW_006444476.1:0-201 GCF_000325575.1 Pteropus alecto | reverse complement strand
AAATCAAAACAAACTAAATCCACCAGGAACCCCCCTGAGGCGGGGCCGGTACCGGGCCGTGCGGAAAACGCGGGAGAAGCGACCGTCCCGATCTACGATTCCGAAGTTCGATTCGTCACGGGTTTTTGCGTTAATTTTAGATTTTCAATGGAAGTGACAATGTTATGTTAAAATGTTTTACTTTTACATGAAGTCAAATTA
>NW_006444475.1:0-201 GCF_000325575.1 Pteropus alecto | reverse complement strand
ACTACAGAAAAGTCAAAGGAAAAAATCTAGAGCCCCGATTCACGTCTCTTCCATGTTTCCTCTGCTTCTGCGCACTTCAGCTGTGACTGGTCTAGTTTTGCCCTCGTCTCTTCCCGGTGCAGCATTTGGCCGTGAGGGTAAACACATCCCATCCTGTAAACGCACCGCCTGGCACTTCAGCATTCTGTACCCGCTGGGCAT
>NW_006444474.1:0-201 GCF_000325575.1 Pteropus alecto | reverse complement strand
GGATCGGCGTGCCTATGAGAATCTAACACCTGATGATCTGAGGCAGAGCTTAGGCGGTGATGCTAGCGCAGGGGAGCGGCCGCAAATACAGGTGAAGCTTCCTTCGCTAGCCCACCGCTCACCTCCTGCTGCACGGCCGGTTCCTAACAGGCCCCGGACCAGTACCGGTCCATGGCCTGGCAGTCGGGTATCCCTGGATTA
>NW_006444473.1:0-201 GCF_000325575.1 Pteropus alecto | reverse complement strand
ACCTTTAATTTTGATGTAGTTTCAAACTTGTGGAACATGATAAGAATAGACAAAGCTACAAATTCTTTATCAAATGTACCATTTTGTCCCACTTATCTCTCTTTTGCATGTCGCTCTCATTCTGGCTCTTCATATACATAACATGTACATTTTATTTTTCTGAACCATTTTAAAATAAGTTGCAAACCCTAGGCCTTATTA
>NW_006444472.1:0-201 GCF_000325575.1 Pteropus alecto | reverse complement strand
ACTGCTGAGAAAGGCGATGGCGGACACGCGCTGGGGTGGGTGGGATCAGGAAGCTCGCAGGGAGATGGAGAAACGAGCAGCTGCCCCAGCAATGCGAGGCCTGTCACCGACACGTGCGCATCGCGTGGGCCTGTAAAGATGACCACGAGAGTAAAGAGACAATGGGAAACGCCTGGAAACGTTTAAGAGGAAATGTACAAA
>NW_006444471.1:0-201 GCF_000325575.1 Pteropus alecto | reverse complement strand
CTGCATGGCAACTGTAATTTAAAAATAATTAAAAATTAAAAGAATAATGAAAAGAATCCCCAAATGCCCATTTTCAAGATTCCCCTATTTCGATATTTAATTGAATTTGCTTTATAGTGTTTTCTCTACACACACACACATGCGTGCACACACAAATATTTATATGATATAATGCATATTTGAAGCATTTGAGAATTAGTC
>NW_006444470.1:0-201 GCF_000325575.1 Pteropus alecto | reverse complement strand
GCCTCCCTGCCAAGAGCTGCTCAGGTTCTGGCAGGTTAGTGCCCTAAGTGCCTTAAGTGTCTGCTCAGCTCTGAGCAACTGGCCCTGAATACCGGGCACATAAAGCCGGCCCAGAGGTCTCTTCTACTCAGGACCACATTCAGAACAATAAACTGGAGAGAGACTACATAGAGAAGACCAGAGAGCCACGGGAGCTCTCCA
>NW_006444469.1:0-201 GCF_000325575.1 Pteropus alecto | reverse complement strand
TAAAGACAATTTCAGACATATAAAATCTCAAAAACTTTGCATTCTTTCTTAGGGGGCTACCTCCAAAAAAGAAAGAATAAACTAAGAAAAAGGAAATGCTCATTGAAAAAACGAGAAACTCAAGAAAGAAGACAAAGGGTCTAGGAACTAGGAGATCTACCACTGTAGGAAAGAAGTGAGGAGGATTCCCAAATTGATAAT
>NW_006444468.1:0-201 GCF_000325575.1 Pteropus alecto | reverse complement strand
TGGTAAAAGTGATAAAAAGGCGGAGATGGAAACCTTATAGCTCTAATACCAGCTTATTTCCAGAGGCAGGAAATCTGGATTTTATGTATAAGCATCCAGTTTTTAATAGTTTTTAATGGTTAGATGAAACATCTTGTCTAACCCAGGGACCACTCTGCATTTCTACGAGAGAGAAGGGCACAGCTGTGGTTTGACCAAAAG
>NW_006444467.1:0-201 GCF_000325575.1 Pteropus alecto | reverse complement strand
ACACTATACATGCCATTACTTGCTGGAATGGGGGGGTGGCTGCCTGACTGAGCCAGACGCAGGTAGAGGTTAGAGGTTGTTTCTTATACAGATGTTCAAACAAAGCCCCTTTTTTTGGTCTCTCCTCACTGTTGCTTCCCCAGACAAATCCAGCATCCAAGTCTATCTAGAGTTGGAGCATGGGCAGGACACTGCAATGGC
>NW_006444466.1:0-201 GCF_000325575.1 Pteropus alecto | reverse complement strand
ATTCATTTGGATTTGAGAGTCCTCAAGCATTTTTTTCCCCTACTATTAATGTACATATTAGTGAAACTTTTTTACATATGATGACTCAGGAGAGGCTCAGATATTCCGCTAATCTTCATGTGCATCATTTCTGGATGCCTTTATGTTCCCTCTGCTCACCTCCATACATGGAACTTTGACAGAGTAGACTAGGAGGAGGAT
>NW_006444465.1:0-201 GCF_000325575.1 Pteropus alecto | reverse complement strand
ACAGCAAAATCACAAGCGTAAAGCACAAAAATTCAAAAAAAAACGTGGCACCTCGGAGAGACCACAACAAGGGGGCTAGTTTGCGGTCTGAGAGCTGAAAGGTGACTCCAGTTTCTGGTCCCTTTCCATGTGTGCGAACTTGGAGGGCAGTGATTCGAGTTACAAATCAATGTGAGCAGGCGGGCGACTTGGCCAACGTGC
>NW_006444464.1:0-201 GCF_000325575.1 Pteropus alecto | reverse complement strand
GTGAGGTCCCAGACGCCTTGGCGACGGCTTTCGGTTTGTCCTTGGTTTTGAGCCCCGGGCTGCCTTGTTGCCGAAGCTTCCGGCTGTCTTCAGAGAGCAGAGGAGTTGCACAGGATTTAGGGCAAAGCAAGCCCTCCTCCCTCCGCACCCCTCCTCATCCTTCTTCCCATTCAATAGACATTGATTGAGTCCCTGCTATCG
>NW_006444463.1:0-201 GCF_000325575.1 Pteropus alecto | reverse complement strand
GGACTTAAAGCTAATCACAAAGCTTTCTTGAGGCAATGTGGTAGAGTGGAAAGCACATCCCCACGGGCTCTAGAGTTTGACACTGGGGTTCCAATTCTGAAACTGCTACATTTTAGTAACTTGCTTTTGTGCTTAGGCAAGTCGTTTAAACTTTCCGAGCCTCAGCGTCCCCATCTGCAAAGTAAGAGAATAATCACACCC
>NW_006444462.1:0-201 GCF_000325575.1 Pteropus alecto | reverse complement strand
TATGTTAAAAAACCTAATGGCCAAGGTATTAGAGTATGGGGCCTTTAGGAGGTGATTAAGTCATGAGAACAGAGGCCCCATAAGTGGAATCTCATCTTTACAAAAGAGGCCCCAGAGAGCTTCCTTGCCCCTTTTGCTACATGAGGATACAACGAGAAGTTTGCAGCTCAGAAGACAGCCATCACCCAACCATATTGGCAC
>NW_006444461.1:0-201 GCF_000325575.1 Pteropus alecto | reverse complement strand
ATCAGTGATTATACTAGAGGAGATTAGCATCATGCGCCCAGGAAAATCACCTGATTTATGATATTCTATGGGAAAGAGAGGAATAGAGCAGAGAAGGGAATAAAAGGGAGTTAAGCCAAGAAAAAGAAAGGAAGGAAAAGGGAAGGAAAAGAAAAAATAATTTAACTAATGGGAGGTATTATTCCTGCTTCCTTCCTCCAT
>NW_006444460.1:0-201 GCF_000325575.1 Pteropus alecto | reverse complement strand
GACCAGAGTGGTCTTGGCGGGAGAAGCAAGGTAGGGGAGACTTAGGGATCCTCCGAGCCCAGGTTCCTGTTGAGGCCTGTGGATTGTGGGCAGAGGAGGAGGATGATCAGGCCTCAGCAGGACCAGTCTTCCTGACTCTCCAGGTGCACATACCCGCCTCCTACCTTGTTTTACCTCCTGATCTCGGGGTCAGCGACCTCT
>NW_006444459.1:0-201 GCF_000325575.1 Pteropus alecto | reverse complement strand
TACATCTGCCTGGGATAATTGTAGCAGCAGCCTCATTGTTCTTGGCATCGTTGATACACTATGAGGATACCCTCCGAAATGCCCTCTTACTCCTGCCCCTCCAGGCTCTCCCTTCCCTTTGCTGCAAAACAGATCATTGAGTTTTTTCCTTTTTTCCCCCAAATAAAAATGTTTCTCATCTTCTAATAACTTCTGAAAATA
>NW_006444458.1:0-201 GCF_000325575.1 Pteropus alecto | reverse complement strand
GAGGATGGAGGGGATACCCAGGACCCGGAGGAGGAAGATAGAGCCCTGCAAAATATCCGCGTTGGCCTGTCATTGGTCAAGAAATGAATTTGTACTGTATGGAGGCCATGGAGAGTCTTTGGGTTTGCCTGTTATGGGAGTTGAGGTAGCATGAACTTACAGACTTATTCTTTGGGAAACCTGTTTCCAGTAGGATCTAGT
>NW_006444457.1:0-201 GCF_000325575.1 Pteropus alecto | reverse complement strand
ATGTAAAGCTATGTAAATAGTTATTATATTGTATTATTTAGGGAATAATCACAAGGAAAAAAGTCTGTGCATGTTCAGTACAGGTGCAACAATTGTGGGCCTAATTACATAGTATAAATTAACAACAATATAACATTAAAAAAATATTTTCAATCCACATTTGGTTGAATCTATTGTTGGAAAACCCTCAGATACAGAGGC
>NW_006444456.1:0-201 GCF_000325575.1 Pteropus alecto | reverse complement strand
TGAACAACAGTAATTATTTAATATCTTCTCGGCCCGCGTCGCCATACTTTAACAACTTTCTCCCTCACTCACATACAGGTACATGAATGTACATACATACATACATGCATACATACATACATGTGTGAGCATGCAGTGCAGGGCCATCTCCTCATCTTTCCCGGAGCAATTCTCTGTCTCCTCTTCTAGGATCCCTGCCCT
>NW_006444455.1:0-201 GCF_000325575.1 Pteropus alecto | reverse complement strand
GCTCGCAGGAATCGCCGGAGCTTCAGTGGTCAATCGTAGTCGCCTCGCACAGGCAACGACGTGAGGGAGGAAAGAGACAGGGGCGGGCGCGGCCGGCCGCGGCGGAGCGTCCCCGGTTCGTGTGTCTCGGTGTGGTCTGCGGGCCACCCGCACGGATGGGGTGCTAGTGAAAATGCAGGTTCTCTGAAGTGTGATCCAGGA
>NW_006444454.1:0-201 GCF_000325575.1 Pteropus alecto | reverse complement strand
AAAAATAAATATTTGAGCATTATGTATGCCATATGACCATCATGGTTCAAGAGGTCCACTCTGCCATCCTCTTGAAGTGCTATAGTTTCTTCGAGAATAAGAAGACAGTTCTCTGGAGAATCTTGCAACAACAATTAAGTAGTTTTTCTTATTTATGTTCAAAACTCTTTGATCCAAACTGGTTGCCTAACTTCCTCTTCA
>NW_006444453.1:0-201 GCF_000325575.1 Pteropus alecto | reverse complement strand
AATATTATGTGTATTCTCTTTTCTGCTTAAAAAGGGAAAAATAAAATTAAAAGTTGCCTTGTTGTCATAAGATGACCTGCATCTTATTCCTCTCTAGGATTCTAATAATATTAGCAGATATTATGTTGTTTGGCATTACCTGTTTCTGTCAGGACCTGCAGATTCTGATAATGGCAATAATCCATCTTCGGTGACTTATAG
>NW_006444452.1:0-201 GCF_000325575.1 Pteropus alecto | reverse complement strand
CCTAGAATAGACTTTTGAAACAACAACAACACAACGACAACTATATATGCATAAATTCTACTTTTAACTCCGAGACGAAATCATGTGTAATAGCACGGTATATATACTTTAGCACTGATTCTTAAATGTGCATGAGATTACCACTTAAAGCTTCTATTATGCAATCATTTCAGAGCATGGGCCAAAGATATCCAAAGAAAG
>NW_006444451.1:0-201 GCF_000325575.1 Pteropus alecto | reverse complement strand
TGATCTCATTGTTAACCTATTCATTGTTTAGTACTCTGTTATTTAGCCTCCATGTGTCTATGTATTTATCAGTTGTTGTGTTTTTTTGTTTTTTGTTTTTTGTGTTTTTTTGTTTTTTTTTTTAATTGATTCCTCGTTTAATACCATTGTGGTCAGAGAAGATGCCTGATACAATTTCAGTCTTCTTAAATTTATTGAGAC
>NW_006444450.1:0-201 GCF_000325575.1 Pteropus alecto | reverse complement strand
GGCGGTCCCAGAAGAGGTAGTGCTCTGAGGATCTGGGCCCCAAGCTCAGGGGTAACTTTACTTTTATAGAGTTTATCTGCCACACATCTGTTATCTAGACAGAACGAGCAAAGGGGAGGGTGAGTCTTCAATTGATCTCAAGGTCACCTTGCCCTTTGGTCTATGAGGCAAGCATGTCTACAGAAGCAGAACTAAGAGCTG
>NW_006444449.1:0-201 GCF_000325575.1 Pteropus alecto | reverse complement strand
ATTTGTGGCAAATAGATATATACTTCTGTGTCTTCTGTAGGAACTCAGTTTCTCTTCAGGAACTTTTTTGCCATCCTCTCCACCACCGTGGCTGCCCACCCCCACCCATCTCTATTTTTAATGGTACTTATATTACCTTTCAACCCACATTTAATCCTGGCCAACCCTAGCATACTCCATAACCCCCTACCCCATCCTCAC
>NW_006444448.1:0-201 GCF_000325575.1 Pteropus alecto | reverse complement strand
GGGGCTGGGGGAGGGGAGCGCGTGTTTAACGGGGACGGAGCGCCCGTCGGGAAGATGAAAAGTCCCGGAGACAGTGGCGGTGATGACCGCATAAGCACGCGAATGCGCTTGGTGCCCCTGAGCCGTGCGCTTCAGAACGATTACGACGGTAAACTGTAGGTTATACACACAGTCCCACGAATTTCTTTTTGAAAAACTACT
>NW_006444447.1:0-201 GCF_000325575.1 Pteropus alecto | reverse complement strand
AACAATGCCTTCTTCTGGACCACCTCCTGAAGGATCTGCCTGAGGCTCTTCTTGAGGAGATATTGGTCTTTTCAGAAACATGTCCATGGTGGTTTGTTTCTTTTTTTCATCAAAATTGGCTTATTAGCAGATAACGCCCCATGAACATTACTCTCTGTTAATGAAAACTTTTGGTGTTGGGTCCATGTTTTCAAACTTTTT
>NW_006444446.1:0-201 GCF_000325575.1 Pteropus alecto | reverse complement strand
ACATACAAAATCTGGGCGTGGTTCTTTCCAAGCAGATGGAAGGTGAGACCAAAACCTGTGGCAGGAAAGACACTGGCAAGTTGCCCAACAGAAAGAAGGTCATGGAACGAAGCACAGAAACAGGACAAGGGCAGAAGACGGTGTGATTGGAGATGTAGACAGATCGTGAGAGGCAGGCATCGTAGGCTTTGGTAATAATTA
>NW_006444445.1:0-201 GCF_000325575.1 Pteropus alecto | reverse complement strand
GAATCGTTCGTTAAAAGGGACGATTCGTGCGCAGCATGTTCATCCATCTTCTCTGGTCACGTTTTCTGATTCGTCGGTGGATACGGCGTCACTAACTCGTCCCGTGAGGTCACGCGAGGTCACGGCCAGATCCTGCGCATGCAGCCTGAACCGTGCTCAGGGCATGACCTTGAGCCGAACGCCGCCCCTCCCCCAACACAC
>NW_006444444.1:0-201 GCF_000325575.1 Pteropus alecto | reverse complement strand
CCCTACTCAAATCCTTGCAGATTCCCATTTCTTTTACAATAAAAGTCAAAGTCTTTACGATGATCTACAAGTCTCTCCACGATCTAACGTCAACCATATTTTTAAAATGCTGACAGTAAACAAAAGCTCAATTCTGAATTCTGTAGCAGTGAAAATTTCCTACAGAAATTATAGTAAAATAAAGATAATCTCAAATGAAGG
>NW_006444443.1:0-201 GCF_000325575.1 Pteropus alecto | reverse complement strand
GTGCTGCGGGGGAGGTCTTTGTGCTGGCTCCTGTCTCCTGTGGACCTGCGCGGGAATTCCCCAAGGTTGTAGAGACCCAGGCGTGAAACCGTGGGATCATGGCGAAAAATGTCTCTCTCAAAGGAAGTGACTGAAAAGAGTTAGAGAAAGGACAGTTTACAGGTGTGTAAGCAGAGTCAGGTCCCCTCAGGGATAGAGGAA
>NW_006444442.1:0-201 GCF_000325575.1 Pteropus alecto | reverse complement strand
AGCCCCAGGGAAGGGGCTGGGGGCTCGGCAGACTCGGGGGAATGCGGTCGATTGCAGAAGGGGTTCTTTACTGGTTTGAGTGAGCGCGAGTGGATAGAAGAAGGTCTTAGAGACAGAAGAACTCACACACGTGCGTACGTGGTCCCAATTTTAGCCGAGCCAGGAAGGACGCGTCGGGAAGCGAGCGAGCCGGCGGCAGTC
>NW_006444441.1:0-201 GCF_000325575.1 Pteropus alecto | reverse complement strand
AAAGAAAGCTAACAAACTCGATTCAGTTTACTTCTCCGTTATGGATTCATGTGAGATTGTCAGAGAAGTTCTGTTTCTAGAATAAACTTTGAAGATATATATATGGTGTGTGTCTGTGTCTGCGCATGTGTGTGCATGTATATACACGCATGCATTTTTATGTGGACTCAGTATTTATATTCACAGGTAGCTAACTGAACA
>NW_006444440.1:0-201 GCF_000325575.1 Pteropus alecto | reverse complement strand
AAATGCTGATTAAGTAAGCAAAAATCATCAAATGACTGAATGTGTGGCTGGGGGAAAAAAAAGAAAGAATCAGAAATGATTCTGAGTATAATCTAAAGTGTAATGTTTCCATGTCTTCACTCATGTTGCTTCTTCATACTCAAATGCCCACTCTTACTTATGATTTAAAACTCGAATCAAATACTGGAGCCAAGCAAAATC
>NW_006444439.1:0-201 GCF_000325575.1 Pteropus alecto | reverse complement strand
GAACTGTTTGAACTCTTCTGCCCTTTACACACATCGCCTGCACAAAATCAACGCATTTTTTTTTTTTACAGTTGTAAAATTTAGGTATTTTTTAAATAATTTTTTTAATAATTGTTAACATCGGTATATTTTATTCTCGATACATGGATATTACATCGCCCCTTTCTTTCCTAAGTCATCTCAGTAATTTGTCTTTTGAGC
>NW_006444438.1:0-201 GCF_000325575.1 Pteropus alecto | reverse complement strand
ATAAATAAATAGAAATAAAATCACAATGAGATACCATTCATTAGAATAGCTAAAATTTAAAAACCTGATCATACTAAACATTGTCATTATGTGGAACAACTGGAACTCTCATATATTGCTTGTTGGAATGTAAAATTGTACAGCCTCATTGAAAAATAGTTTTGTAGCTTCTTAAACATACACCACATATCTATGAGCCAG
>NW_006444437.1:0-201 GCF_000325575.1 Pteropus alecto | reverse complement strand
AAAAAAAAAGACTCTACCTTTACGAATTGTTATGAACTAAATGTTTATGGTGTCTCTCCAAAATCCATACACTGAAATCCTACCCCATATGTGATGATATTGGATGTAGGGGAGGTGTCAGTCCTTGGGAAGTAATAAGGTCATGAGAGTAGAGCCCTTGTGAGTAGAACTAGTGCCCTTATAAAAGAGACCTCAGAGAGC
>NW_006444436.1:0-201 GCF_000325575.1 Pteropus alecto | reverse complement strand
AGGATAGATCTTGCCTAGCTGGTCTAGATTGAATTAATTGGTGAAATCAAGGGGCAAAAGGAGCAAACTTTGTGTCTTTTTTATACATATATAATAAGTAGAAAAATAGTTTTCTATGTTCATAGGCCTTATTTAAAAATCAGATAAGTACCAAGTGCATTGTAACATTCTCAAGTTGCTTTGAGTCTATGGAAGTCTTTG
>NW_006444435.1:0-201 GCF_000325575.1 Pteropus alecto | reverse complement strand
CCTTGGGAAGGTGGAGAAGAGGAAAGTGAAATGGAAGTAGTAGCATTTTTTAGCTCTTAAGTGCCAGGCCCTTTGTCATCTGCCTTTCGTACAACATTCCCTTCATTCGCTCCTGAAATGTAAGAAGCTTCATTTTCACTTTATAGAAGACATGATTAAAGTTCAGTGCGTTTTAGTAATATGAACAAAACCAGTCAGCAA
>NW_006444434.1:0-201 GCF_000325575.1 Pteropus alecto | reverse complement strand
TTATTTTGGTGGGTACGTGATTCAATAAGTAACATCTACAGCACATAGAGATGATACGTCGGGGACAAGATGACCAGGAGGGGCTCTGTGGACTCGTGCTGTGGTGAGTGGGCTGTGCCCTGGGGCATCTGGAGAATAGGGATTACTCTGACATTCCAAAGGAATGTTGCCTTAGATGCAGAAAGAGAGTAGAGAGGCTCA
>NW_006444433.1:0-201 GCF_000325575.1 Pteropus alecto | reverse complement strand
ATATGCAACAAAGCATCTGTGGCCATTAAAGAACACCTCACAGGCTATAGTAAAGGCTTAGAATTGTATGGTAAGATTCATGAGGAATGGTGGGAGGATTCTGGGTAGAGAATATGAGCAGATTTGTTTTTCAAAGATCACGCTGGCTTCTGTATGAAGAATAAACAAGAGACCAGTCAGGAGGCTCACATTGAATTGTAG
>NW_006444432.1:0-201 GCF_000325575.1 Pteropus alecto | reverse complement strand
CCTATGTTAAAGAGGTCACTGTGGCTTATACTGGGACAAAGGGAAGAAGCAAGGAGACTAGATCTCCTAACTAGTAAGAATCCATACGAGTGATGATGGGACTCAGAGCAGGCATATAGATAGTTGTGGAGTGGGTCGCAAGTGATCAGATTTCGGATATTTTTCCAGGCAAAGTCAATAGGACTTCGTAGCAGGCTGGAT
>NW_006444431.1:0-201 GCF_000325575.1 Pteropus alecto | reverse complement strand
TCCTATTACCAATCCTGGTAAAGATAATGCACACAGAAAGGAAACTATAGACCAATAAAAAACACCTGTGTAAAAATCCTGAATAAAATACTAGTAAATCCAATACAATGATACATTAAAACGATTAAATACCATGAACGAGTGGACTTCATCCCAGAGGCACAACGATGATTTAACATATGCAAATCGATTAATGTGATA
>NW_006444430.1:0-201 GCF_000325575.1 Pteropus alecto | reverse complement strand
GCAAAGGAGATTAAGGAACTGTGAATTAAAATTGCTTACTGGCTATCTTTATAGAGGTTGCAGTCTCTCAGGATTCGGAGCGGAGGGGATTTTACTTAATTGTGGAGTGTGACCTAAAGGCAGTAGGTGACTGCAGTGAGGAGTGGAGGACGATATCTAGATGGCTGACATGAGAGAGGCAGAAGCAGTAGCTCTCCTTCC
>NW_006444429.1:0-201 GCF_000325575.1 Pteropus alecto | reverse complement strand
GGAGTTTTTATTTCCATTTTCTAAATACGGAAGTTGAGGTTCAGAGATATCTGGCCCCAAGTTTATACTGTTGGTGCAGTATAAACAGTATAATCCTGGTGGAACAGCCAGGATCCAAACCAGACCTGAAATCTTGTCCATAGGTGGCCCCTTCCCCTACAATGCATCACCCTAATAGCTCAAGGCCCCTCGGTCACCAGA
>NW_006444428.1:0-201 GCF_000325575.1 Pteropus alecto | reverse complement strand
CTTACTGATGGGGATGCTGGTCCTGGGGCTCCGTGCCTTCAGTGCAGGGAGGGTGGTGGCTTCAAGCAGCGTCTCCACCCTGTCCCGCATCCTGGTTCCCAGTCAGTCTCCTCCCGCACGCACGTGACTCGTTGCCAGCATTAATCCCTCGGCGCACGTGCTCAATGTGGATTCTGTTTTCCTGGTGACATTCTGACTGAG
>NW_006444427.1:0-200 GCF_000325575.1 Pteropus alecto | reverse complement strand
CCACACAACTTATCCTAGTTCCAGCAGAGGACTGGGTCCTGGGCCTTGGACTTCCATCTACATTTTTTCCTACAAAGAAGGCCTAGTGATCTTGTGCCACGTCCTCTACCTAAAGATTCATTAAGAGAAGTTAGGTTAGATTCTGTACCAAGGTATGCACTCTATTTCCTGGAAATAAAAGCAATGCTTGGCCGTGCTTC
>NW_006444426.1:0-200 GCF_000325575.1 Pteropus alecto | reverse complement strand
GTGAGTGAGTCAGTTCAGTTCTCCAAACATTTTCTATGTTTCTGTGGGTCTTTCCCAGTCACATATTGCTCAGAAATTAATCTAAAACTTGTTTGGGAGGGTCAATATCAGATCTGTTTCTGAAACTACTACTACATTGGATTGAGTCTGTCTTGGATGTGTCCACTCAGTATAGTTTGAACTAGGGCAATGGTTCACAT
>NW_006444425.1:0-201 GCF_000325575.1 Pteropus alecto | reverse complement strand
ACAGTTGCACACCAAATAAGAGGATATACTAAAGATAGTGGCACACACACAGACACACAATTGAAGACACACACAAAGGTACTGTCACAAAGTAGGAAATACTGATGACAGTTATATACACTTACAGGTATTCTTACAAAATAGAAACACTAGTGAAGATCACACATAAACCTGCAAACTTATTTAAATCAAAATAGGAGT
>NW_006444424.1:0-201 GCF_000325575.1 Pteropus alecto | reverse complement strand
AACTGTTTCGGGCAGACGCTTGGTGCCTCTGGAGCGTTCATCTGCTCTTGGCCACAGAGACTCAGCGCTCAGGGTCCCCACGAGGGGCTGGTCACGTGGGCGCCTTTGGCCAGCATGTCCAATACCCCAGACCCCAGAGGGAGGGAGGTGCTCGGTGTGAGCTGTATGTTTGCACAGAGCGCTTAGCGCTGGGGGCCCTGT
>NW_006444423.1:0-201 GCF_000325575.1 Pteropus alecto | reverse complement strand
TCCTTCATCCCTTTTCAATCTCTTGCCCACTCTGTTATGCCCATCTCTTTATCCTGCTCTACTTTTCCTATTCTCTCCAGCACTTATCACCTTCTAACAAAACTGAATTATTTACCTGTCTGCCAGGCTTCTTGTGAGTTGTGTGTCTGCCCTCACAAGAATGTTAAATGTTAAATTCCCCTAGGGCACAGATCTTTGTTT
>NW_006444422.1:0-201 GCF_000325575.1 Pteropus alecto | reverse complement strand
ATTAAGGTGAGATCGGGTCACGTGTGCTGGCCCTAACTCCCTTCCGACCGGTGTCCTTACAGGAAGAGGAAGTTTGGACCCACGAGGAGACGCCAAGGTTACTCACGCAGAGAAAAGACGCGGTGACGAAGCATCTGTGAGCCACGGAGAGAGGCTTCGGAGGCCGACCCTGCTGCCACCTTGATCTGGGACTTCCAGCCT
>NW_006444421.1:0-201 GCF_000325575.1 Pteropus alecto | reverse complement strand
CAGTGAAGTTGACAGGTGAGATCATCCCCATTTTACGAAAAAGGACAGGAGGTGGGAGGTTGGGGGGAAGGAGAGAGAAGAGTTTACCTTCCCAAGCTCCCCCTCCGTGCTCGGGCGTGAGCCAGGTAGTGCGTGCAGGGGTCACAGTTAACTTCCACGAAGACAAAGAAGTTGGCAAGGGCTCACAAAGCTGCTGAGAGA
>NW_006444420.1:0-200 GCF_000325575.1 Pteropus alecto | reverse complement strand
GGAGGTGGGGTTTCAGGGAATCCTCTGGGTGAAGCAACCTTGTCATCCAGTTTGGTGATGGGTCATGACTATGGCGGCTCTGTGTCCCCTCACTAGGAAGCGGGAGGGCTCAGCAAGTAACAATGGATACCGCTGGCACTTCTGTACGGAGTGAGTCTCGCCTGGGTCCTCACTCCGACAATGTCTCCCTGTAAGTCCCT
>NW_006444419.1:0-200 GCF_000325575.1 Pteropus alecto | reverse complement strand
TTAAAGAAAATCAAAGCCAGGGCCCGCCCCAGACCTGTTCAATCAGAATCTGCAGTGAGGCCCAGTCATTGGCATGTGACATCAACTAGCCCAGCTGTTTAGATTTGTAAGTGGTTCTCAGTCCCAGAGGATCATTAGTCACAGATGATGCTCAGGCTGTAACCGAGACCACAGGTGGTTGGGAGGCCACAGCCCAATCT
>NW_006444418.1:0-200 GCF_000325575.1 Pteropus alecto | reverse complement strand
TTCTAATTAAGCATAAGCAGGAGGAATAAATAGATGACTAAATTAAAAAAAAATGACGATAGTAAAAGCTTTATCAAAAACACCATAAAGTTAAAAGGCAAACAATGAACTACAAAAAAATATTTAGTACATATTTGACCAAAAAAATTAATTCCCTTAATAAACAAAAAGTGCTTTGATTCAATAGGATAAACGTTCCA
>NW_006444417.1:0-200 GCF_000325575.1 Pteropus alecto | reverse complement strand
GTATCTTTATATTAAATTTTTTGAGAAACTCATCAGAAAATTTTCCAAAATGTCTGCATTGGTTAAACTTCTACCAACTTTGTATTAAGGTTGCAATTTCCACTCATCTTCACAAAAAAACTGTTATTATATCTCATTTTTCTCACAGCCCTTCTAGTCTGGGAGAAGCGATATCTCGCTTCAGTTTTGACTTGCAGTTC
>NW_006444416.1:0-200 GCF_000325575.1 Pteropus alecto | reverse complement strand
AGAGGTATTTCACCTGGAAAGTATTCTTACCATCACATATGCACGTTGGAAAGGGCTTATTTTAGGGTGCATGCCCAGGAGAAGAAAAAGCTGCCTGCACTTTTACATTGAAGGCCTTAAGCCTTGAGGCAAAATTTCCATGCAGTCTAGCACTGCCTCATGCAGTCTAGCACAGCTCACTAGATTTTAGGGTTTGGAGA
>NW_006444415.1:0-200 GCF_000325575.1 Pteropus alecto | reverse complement strand
GGGATTTCGCCACCTAGTCCCAGGCCGTTCAGAACTGGAGCTCGTGCACGGCAGGAGCCCACCCGTGTGCGCCTCACAGCGGGAGGGGACCGTCGCGTTCTGTCAACAGGAGGTGAGCGGCACCGGCGGAGCGTGCCCAGCCGTTCCTTCCACATCTACCAGCTGGTGAGCTCACAGAACCAAGAGAAATCTGCACGACA
>NW_006444414.1:0-200 GCF_000325575.1 Pteropus alecto | reverse complement strand
TCTTGCCGTGGCGCATCTGTTTGGGAAATACGGAGAGACTGACCTAGTTCGCAGGGACGTGGCGGGCGAAACAGTGTCACGAGATCACACGTGAGTGAACAGTGGGGATCAAAGGATGGAGAGGGGCGAGTTTGCCGCGGGGTACAGGTGCCCCCCAAAAAGAGTGTGAGATGGGAGAGGGGAGGGGGGGCTCGCTGGCC
>NW_006444413.1:0-200 GCF_000325575.1 Pteropus alecto | reverse complement strand
ATATCTCATTTTGTCTCTTAGAAAAGTTAGGGCATTATTGCTTAATCCTAAATGAAAAATCTTGGTTCTGTGGCTTCATCAGCTTTCCCATTGTATTGCAGAATGTGTAGCTGCAAATCTCTGGAATTATATAAGTGAATTTTCACTAAGTAGGTTTCAAAATCATTATTCTTCTCTTCTAGTGCCTTTATCTCTGAAGC
>NW_006444412.1:0-200 GCF_000325575.1 Pteropus alecto | reverse complement strand
TCTCCTGCGCTCTCGACTCCCCCAGAGGCCCCGGCCAGCCAGCTCTCAGGGACGAAGCCGTCGCCTGCAAGGGTCGGGCCTGGGTTTGAGGCCTGTCCATGAATGAGGCCAGCCCGACCACCATGCTTCTCTGACCCCAGCTTCCTTCCCCAGACCGGGAATAACGGTGGCCCCTAGCTTAAAAGCTCGCTGCGACGCCC
>NW_006444411.1:0-200 GCF_000325575.1 Pteropus alecto | reverse complement strand
AGATGTATTTGCCCTCGACTAGTTCGAGGCAGCAAAGCTTTTCCACGTCCAGAATCGGGCTACATGACGTCACCGTGGCACAAACCAGTTCAAGGACAAATACTTTGAAAGGTCGTCTCCACAGACTTCCGGTCGGACCTCGCCCCAGGCTCCCAAGTTCAGGTATAAAACCTCGGCCCTGGAGTTCTCACCGCCAAGCA
>NW_006444410.1:0-200 GCF_000325575.1 Pteropus alecto | reverse complement strand
ATCACAGCCATAGTTTTTCTCTGTAAAACTCACACGGTCTGGCTATTGTCCGCTTTATACACTTGATTCCAGCCCCACTGACTTTTATTTCTTGAACTGGCTTAATTTCCCCAGTCCGAGGAGGTCTCTGCTGGGATGCCAACGCCCCCAGAGAGCCCTGTCTCAACCATCTTCTCTGACGCGACGACCCCGCCCCCCTC
>NW_006444409.1:0-200 GCF_000325575.1 Pteropus alecto | reverse complement strand
ATCACAGCCATAGTTTTTCTCTGTAAAACTCACACAGTCTGGCTATTGTCTGCTTTATACACTTGATTCCAGCCCCACTGAACTTTATTTCTTGAACTGGCTAAATTTCCCCAATCCGAGGAGGTCTCTGCTGGGATGCCAATGCCCCCAGAGAGCCCTCTCTCGACCATCTTCTCTGACGCGACGACCCCGCCCCCCTC
>NW_006444408.1:0-200 GCF_000325575.1 Pteropus alecto | reverse complement strand
GGAGGAAATCCAGAAAATATTCAGTGAAGAAAGCAGTTGAAATACCGCGCGATCCAATTCTGATTAAACGCACACATATACACGAGATGGCGTTGACGTGTACGTAACTGACTCAGAGGCTGGAAGGCTACACGTGAAATTCCTAACGATGGTTCTATGCAAGGGATGTCAAAGAACTTAACTGCTTTCTGTTCGTTTAT
>NW_006444407.1:0-200 GCF_000325575.1 Pteropus alecto | reverse complement strand
TGTTTCCTGTGAATCCTGAGAGTATCCGGAAATATTCTCTTCCAAATAAGAGATCTAAAAATCTTAGGATGTTAGAATATTTTTCTTTCCAGCCATGTGGTTTAAGCTTCTACTTTGGCTAGAGGAGGCTGCTGTTATTTATCATGAGGGCTCCTGACAGCTTGCGTTTTACAGGTTTGTCTGCGTTGTAAAATATTAAC
>NW_006444406.1:0-200 GCF_000325575.1 Pteropus alecto | reverse complement strand
CCTTCTTACCTCCAAATTATAGAGAAAGTCATCAAATCCTTCCAAATTTCTTCAAAGGTAATGCTATCACTGTGATTAGAACATGTCTACAGGATTTCTCTCATCCAATACAATTTCTATCAAAATCATAAGTCCCCTATTTTTACTACAATATATGTGGCATACAAAAAAAAAAAAAAACTGTGGTGCCACTTTCTACT
>NW_006444405.1:0-200 GCF_000325575.1 Pteropus alecto | reverse complement strand
CCTCTGGCACCACTGGGTGGTTCCCTGGACAGCGTTACAGCGTCCCCCTTTCGTGCCCCCTGCACAGAGAGGGTGAGGCTGTGCACCACCGTGGGGTGGGCCCAGGCCCACACCAGCGTCGCTGGGGCCCGTCTCAGACCTGCTGAGCCCATTTTCACCCACCCGGGGATCTCAGATGTGGGCGTCATCTGCTCTCGTCT
>NW_006444404.1:0-200 GCF_000325575.1 Pteropus alecto | reverse complement strand
TGAAACAGGTCTAGTTCTTCCACATCCTCACCAGCCCTGGCTGGTGTTTTTCTGTTCTCTGTAGGTGTAAGAGTGAAATGTTGTAATTTAATATGCATTTTACTAATCACTGGTGTGGTTGAGTGTATTTTCAGACACTTGCCCTGTTGAACTTGCTGGATTTTCTTCGATTTATGATGTGCTAAAGTAGGGAGCCAGCA
>NW_006444403.1:0-200 GCF_000325575.1 Pteropus alecto | reverse complement strand
ACGGGGACAGGGTGGTAGATTCTAAATGGAAGCCCCATTAATTTGGTGGCTGCCAAAATATACAGAAAATTGATTCTTCTAAAAAAAGTGTCTCACAAATGACTGCCTTCAACTTTAGCTCCATCTCTAGTCCCTCACAAATATCTAGAATTTTAATGTGACAGAATAAAGGATATGAAAAGATCTGATGGGTTAAAGGA
>NW_006444402.1:0-200 GCF_000325575.1 Pteropus alecto | reverse complement strand
AATTAAAGTTAGGATAAATTTGTTTTCTTTACAATTATATAGTAAATACTTGAAGACAAAGATGGTGAATTCACCTTAATGTAGGTGAGAAAATGGAGGGGAAAAGGGAACAAAATGAGCTAGTTTCCAACATATTCAGATTAACCTGTGCAAAGAAATGCTCCTACCTTCTATATGTAGATATGAACTCAGAACCACTG
>NW_006444401.1:0-200 GCF_000325575.1 Pteropus alecto | reverse complement strand
AAACACAAAACTATAGTAATCAAAAGGGAGCAATCTGTCATCTAAAACTGTTTCATATGCCACCAGAAGTTCACTCCTATACTCTGAAACTAAATAGTATTCAAAAAAATTTTTTTTTTAATCCAAGCAATTAAATTGCGCTGCCTTAAAATGTTTAAACTCTGTTTCTCCTTTCTTATGCAGTTTACAGTGTCTGTTTG
>NW_006444400.1:0-200 GCF_000325575.1 Pteropus alecto | reverse complement strand
CCCGGGCTGGGCTGGGCAGACGTCGTCGGGGATGCAGGCAGCTCTTCTCTCCGCTTTCCAGACCCGGACGGACGTGAGGCTCCCAGGAGCAGAGAGCTAGTGTGTCCAGCTGCTGCCAGGTTCTGATTTTGCGTTTTAAAGTCTGCTGGCAAGCACATCTGCCCGCCCCAGCGCCCAGCACACCCCGGCCTTGACCAAAC
>NW_006444399.1:0-200 GCF_000325575.1 Pteropus alecto | reverse complement strand
TTAATGGACTATTTCTCCACCTGGGCATTAATAGATGTGCATTTTGCTTTTTTTTCCAGACAGATTTATTATTTAAAGGTCTCTCTGTAGCTTGTTGCAAATGCACTTTTCTTTTGGTTTCCAGTAGTGGTTTCTAAGCCTCTTGGATCTGCTTTATATAAAGCCTTAATAAAGCCTTTTTATTTTCTGATAGATATTTA
>NW_006444398.1:0-200 GCF_000325575.1 Pteropus alecto | reverse complement strand
AGTGAAGGGCTTTGTGGCTCTGTGACCTTGATGACGCCCTTCCTCTTAGCTACGGTCACTGCTGCTTCACGGGTAGTCCCCGTCCGGGAAGCCCTCTCTGATTCCAGCCAGGCCTGCCGGGCTGGCCCCCTTCTGTGTTCTGTAGCACGTTCTGCGTCTCCACCATCAAACTGGCTCTTTTGTTTGCAGCTGACTGATGT
>NW_006444397.1:0-200 GCF_000325575.1 Pteropus alecto | reverse complement strand
CTCGACTTCAGTGCACACTCACTGGGCAAAAAAGCCGTGACAGAGCATGTTGCTCACATCAGGAGACGTGATACTACTTCTCTGCTCTGCCCTAATCTGAACTCGCCTGGGACCTGGCCAGCTTGGCTGCCACAATTATAAAGGGACCTTGGTGATAAAAGAGCATTTCGGGGTTAGGGAGCCCTGCGGTGGTCAAGCCC
>NW_006444396.1:0-200 GCF_000325575.1 Pteropus alecto | reverse complement strand
TTTTTTAATTATGAATTTATTGTTTTGGAGCAATTTTAGGTTCATAGCAAAACTGAAGGCATGGTACAGAGAATTCCCATATCCTTCACACATGCACAGCCTTCCCCACTATCAACATCCTCCACCAGAGTGGTACATTTGTTATAATCAATGAATCTACACCATCACATCATAATCACCCAAAGTCCATAGTTTATATT
>NW_006444395.1:0-200 GCF_000325575.1 Pteropus alecto | reverse complement strand
TGTGAATCACTTTAATTCTTGGTAAAAATGCCACTTATTTGCGTGTAAAATCCTTTTAATATACCACTTTACTCACTTTACTAGTATTTTATTGATTGGACTTTCGTGTCTATTTTCATAAGGGATATTGTTCTGTAGTTTTCTTCCCATGATGTATTTGTCTATCTTTGGTATCAGGATAATGCTGGCCCCACTGAGTG
>NW_006444394.1:0-200 GCF_000325575.1 Pteropus alecto | reverse complement strand
CCTTCCTTTGTTTAAATGGGGAGTTTGACATGCTAAGGTTTCAGTTCCTTGAAAGTATAATTAAATTATAGTTTAACAGTAACATTATCATTGCTATGCTCACTCCTTATCTAAGCTACATTATTTTTTAAAAAAGAGATATACTAGAATTTCATAATTTTTTTTTAAATTTGTTTCCTGTTAAAAGCCTCCAATATCCT
>NW_006444393.1:0-200 GCF_000325575.1 Pteropus alecto | reverse complement strand
CACTTTATGAATGACTTAGCCTCGAGTCATAAAACCTCTGAGAAGATTAACTAGAAAAACGTCTTTCATGTGCCACCCCACTCACGACAACAGCTAAGGGCCTCCGAAGTCCCACCTCCGGGAAGCTGAGCACCGCGATCTGCAGCCAGAGGGCGGAGGGCCGCCGGAGCCAGCCCCGGCTCTCAGCTCTAGAGGAGGGA
>NW_006444392.1:0-200 GCF_000325575.1 Pteropus alecto | reverse complement strand
ATTATATACCTGAAATTTATATAATGTTATTAATCAAAGTGACTGCAATAAAATAAATAAATAAATAAAAGAAACAGAGCCTTCCCTTTGTAGTCTTCAAGGACCTTTGCTCAAGTTCAGAGCAATTAGGAGAGATGTGAGAAATTTTGCTGAGTGTAGTAGGTACGTGGTGCCTTTTCAGCCCCTCTGTGTTCTCTTAT
>NW_006444391.1:0-200 GCF_000325575.1 Pteropus alecto | reverse complement strand
AAGTGGGTTCGGAGCCACTGGGTGGGTATTTGGGGGTCCCGCCCGCGGCTCACGGTGCGTGAATCGGGGCAGCGCGCTGCTTCTGTGCGCCCCCCCGAGCAGACGGCCCCCTCCAGCCTCCCGCTTCCTGTCCTATCTCTGAGGCCGTGGGCAGCTGTGCAGCAGCTGGCGCCTCCTGCTCCAGAGAGGCTGGGGGGGGG
>NW_006444390.1:0-200 GCF_000325575.1 Pteropus alecto | reverse complement strand
ATCGTTAATACTATTATCATTACCTGAGACTCTAGGAACTGCTACTAGAATGCCAAGGAGAGGCATGGGAACTAGACTCTTTGCATCCAGAGTGGCCACCCGCTAAGCCCCGAGAGGGTGGGAAATATTATCTCTTGATTTCCGGTGATTGCACGATGTCATGTGCTTTATTGGTGATAGGGTGTAGAGGCAACACAAGC
>NW_006444389.1:0-200 GCF_000325575.1 Pteropus alecto | reverse complement strand
ATCGTTAATACTATTATCATTACCTGAGACTCTAGAAACTGCTACTAGAATGCCAAGGAGATGCATGGGAACTAGACTCTTTACATCCAGAGTAGCCACCCCCTAAGCCCCGAGAGGGTGGGAAATATTAGCTCTTGATTTCCGGTGATCGCACGATGTCATGTACTTTATTGGTGATAGGGTGTAGAGGCAACACAAGC
>NW_006444388.1:0-200 GCF_000325575.1 Pteropus alecto | reverse complement strand
GGTAGTTTGGAAAGCTGCTTGGAACCTGGCCAGCATTTCCAGCACCTGGGGCAGCAGCAGGCACTTCCAGGCACCTGGAGCACCTGCAGGCACTTCCGGCGCCTAGAGCAGCTCTTGGCAGGACGGCCAGGTGTACGGCGACGCCCTGCTCCTGCTTCCTCTGCGTGGAGGCCCAAGGCTCCAGGCAACGTAGCTGTGAA
>NW_006444387.1:0-200 GCF_000325575.1 Pteropus alecto | reverse complement strand
GGACTCCGTCCCTCAGCCTCTCCACTGCCAGCCCAGCGGACGTCAGAGACAGCGGCCATCGCGACCCGTCTCCACGGGCCTCCTCTGCAGCAGCCACCGCCGCCCACTCTCTCTGTCTCCCCCTTTCTCCTCTCAGAAATGGTTCCCAACATCTGTAAGCCGATCCCACTAAACAAAGCCCCGAGCAGCATCCTGACATC
>NW_006444386.1:0-200 GCF_000325575.1 Pteropus alecto | reverse complement strand
CAGGCACAGCGCGGCCTTCTCTCGCCCAGGACACCAGACAGCACCCCAGCATGCACTTGGGGGCGTCATAAACAGCAACACCACTGCCGGATGCAAAAAACGAGAAGAGTGAGGCACTGAACACACTGCAAAAAAAGACGCGTGAGCGCCGGAACGGGAAGGCAAGCGTCCCCGCGTGCGCGTTCGGCTGGGGACGTGCA
>NW_006444385.1:0-200 GCF_000325575.1 Pteropus alecto | reverse complement strand
AAACCACGGAAGGCCAAAGCTTGGGGCTATTTTTTTATTTGAGGTCACCGCAGGCCCCTGTGGTTGTCCTGGATCCAAGTGCACGTTGAGACCGTTGCTTGGAAAGTGAGGTGACAGTGTGGGGAAGAGCTGTGAGGTCCTGGTGGGCCACGGCCGATCCTGACAGCCCGAGCGGGCCCCGGCACTGCCACAGCCGATCC
>NW_006444384.1:0-200 GCF_000325575.1 Pteropus alecto | reverse complement strand
ATGGGAGCCTTATTTCTACAACCATAATGAATTCAGTTCTGCCAAGAAACTCAATGAGATTGTACCTGAGAGCTTCCAGAAAAAAAGTGGAGCTTGGAGACATTTTAATTTCGGTTTGATGAGACCCACATCAAAGGCTTTTCTCCTACAAACTGTAAAATAATAAATTCGTATTGTCTTAAGCCCTTGAGTTTGTGGTA
>NW_006444383.1:0-200 GCF_000325575.1 Pteropus alecto | reverse complement strand
AAATTTAGCTTTAAGGCAGAGGAATGTCCAAAATTACAGAAAGATGCCCCAGGAGAGGCTTCGGTCGTTACACATCAACTGGGCATACCAGCACGCACGCAGACATTTATCCTACATAAGCCATGTGGGCAGAAGAAACGCTACAAGGATGTATGTGCTCATGCTTAGTTTTAAGCAGTGAGTTTTAGATGCAGGCTTTA
>NW_006444382.1:0-200 GCF_000325575.1 Pteropus alecto | reverse complement strand
GGTATTCCCCTGTATAAAGATTTCTTTTAAAATTCGTAATAGTACAAACACTATTTTGTCTGGGAAAAAAAGTCTTTATTTTTCATTTTCGAAAGACATTCTTACCAGGTATAGAATGCTGTGTTGCCACCACTTCGCTGCTCAGTATTTTAAAAAGTCACACCATTCTTTCTGGCTTGCATATTTTCTGATGAGAATTC
>NW_006444381.1:0-200 GCF_000325575.1 Pteropus alecto | reverse complement strand
CTTCCTTTCTGGGGAATCTTTCCCGGTCCTGCCTTCATAAATCACAGCTTCTCCACCCACCAGACCCTCGACCTGGAGTTAGCACTGGACTTAATCGGTGCTCAGACATTTGTCTCTTGGCCTCTGAGTTGCGGCTGAACAGTTCGTCCTCGAGCCCTTCCTACGCAGACACATCTCTCTGTGCTGGTTTCAGATCTCTG
>NW_006444380.1:0-200 GCF_000325575.1 Pteropus alecto | reverse complement strand
AAATAATGAAAATGTTAAAAGAATAACGTGGAGAACGGGGAGCCTCAGGGTTTAACAACTTTAAAGTGGGTATAATAACAGTACCTGCCTTCTAGCATTGTTACAGAGATTAAATGAGATACTGTATGTCAAAAGCTTGACGTAGGGCCAGGCTGCCGGGAAGGGCTGGATGATAATAACAACAGTGATGTTATTATTTC
>NW_006444379.1:0-200 GCF_000325575.1 Pteropus alecto | reverse complement strand
AGCAAAGCAATGGAAGCGTAGATTGACGCAAACCCTCAGGTCTTCCTCTTCCACCTGGATCCTTGATTGTAAAAGTGAGATAAGAAAGGTGCATTCCAGTTCCACCTGACCTTAGGAAGTGATAAATTCCCCTCCTTCAGCAAGACTTTTTAGGTTTTAACAGGATCTCTCCTGCCTTGAAACCCTCATTTTCCTTTTTT
>NW_006444378.1:0-200 GCF_000325575.1 Pteropus alecto | reverse complement strand
CTTTCTGAGAAGAGCGTAATGTAAAATGAAATAGTATTTTCCACGGAGTGGCCCATCATCCTATAAGGCAGAGGTCCCCAACCGCTAGGCCGTGGATCTGTACTAGTCTATGACCTGTTACAAACCAGGCCACGCAGCAGGAGGTGAGAGGCAGGCGAGCAAGAGAAGCTTCATTTGTATTTACAGCCACTCCCCAGCGC
>NW_006444377.1:0-200 GCF_000325575.1 Pteropus alecto | reverse complement strand
TTAACTAAATGTGGTGCTGATTCTTTTTAATAATCGGCTTGTCTCAGTGTAAGCTAGTTCGCAGTCCCTTCAAGTTGGCTATGCTGTACTTATGATATGACCATTAGTTTTTTGGGTTTTATTTATTTACTTATTTATTTTGGTATCATGGTAAAATATATATAGCCTAAAATTTGTGATTTTAACCACTTTAATTGTAC
>NW_006444376.1:0-200 GCF_000325575.1 Pteropus alecto | reverse complement strand
GCCCGGTCCGCCCCTGAGTCACCGCGATGGCGGCCCTCCTGCTGCGGCAAGGACGAGCCCGAGCGCTGAAGGTAACGGGGAGCCGCGTAGGGCCGCGGCGAGGGGCCCTGACGGCCTCCTCCGGCCGAGCAGAGGGCGTGGGGCCGGGACAGACGGCTGGCGCTGGGGGGCGCCGTAGGGGCCGGCGAGCGGACCCTCGA
>NW_006444375.1:0-200 GCF_000325575.1 Pteropus alecto | reverse complement strand
AAGATGGCTAGACGGGATGAAGAATTAGAATTTACGTATTGAAATTTTCATGAGCCATGTCAAAATAATTTGGATATCTTTCCATGAACAGTGCAGATCCTACGGGCTATTGTAAATTCAAGAATTTCATGTTTATTGTGCTAAATAAACCTCTTTCGATTTGTGGTGTGGAGAACAGCTAGATTGCAGGAAAGCTACAC
>NW_006444374.1:0-200 GCF_000325575.1 Pteropus alecto | reverse complement strand
TCCCCAGGTCCACTGTGCGTTCCCAGCAGCCTCGTGAGGAAGCGTCTGGGAGTCACAGCGTGTGAGGAGGGCCAGGGCACCACACTGACCGCAACTAAATGGCCGCCCGCTCGGCCAGAGGGACCCTTGCAGCCGACGGCTCCACACAGAGGCCAGAGCCACAGGGCCTGGCGCTCCCCATGGTGGGCCGTCTGTGCTGC
>NW_006444373.1:0-200 GCF_000325575.1 Pteropus alecto | reverse complement strand
TGGGCCTCAGAAGGAGACGGGTGCTGGGAGCTGCCGGGGGATGGGCAGGACCCGCGCAGCTGGTGAGACGTGTGGGGTGTGCGCCAGGCCGGATTCTACCCCGCCGCACCCCTGCCCCGGCCCCGCTGTGTACCTACGCTGGGACACTGAGGAGGACGACACTGGCCCCCCAGGCCAAGAGCACGTGGCACGCACAGGAG
>NW_006444372.1:0-200 GCF_000325575.1 Pteropus alecto | reverse complement strand
CAAAGATCCATTGCATTGCTATACACTAATGATGATATTTCAGAAAAAATTATTAAATATATCAATTATTTTTGCAGTTGCAACCAAAAGAATACACTACCTAGGAATAAACCTAACAAAAGATGTTAAGGACCTATATTTTGAATCTATAAGACATTATTAAAATAAATTGAGGATGTGGTACATATATACAATGGAAT
>NW_006444371.1:0-200 GCF_000325575.1 Pteropus alecto | reverse complement strand
ATTTGAAGTACATGATTAACTCTCTAATTATAACCAACTGCTCTTCCAATTCTCACATGCCTTCAGTAGCATTCATAACAATTTTTCGACCTCAAAAAAGACTATATGTTTTTTTATCTTTCTACTATTTTCTTTTACTAAGTTCTCTCTAGATCATTCTTCATTCTTATGCAGCCTGAACTGCATGGTTGGGTTTTGAA
>NW_006444370.1:0-200 GCF_000325575.1 Pteropus alecto | reverse complement strand
CGTCGGCTTCGGAGCTGCGGGGAAGCCCCTCATGCTGACGCGAGGGTCCCCTTCGTTCTTCTCCCCGTGTTTCCTGTGCCCGTCTCCGGCCAACCAGCAGGGCTGGGCACCAGTGTCCACAGATGCAAGCGGGACCCTGCTTCCTGCCTTACACCCCCGAAAGAGCCTTGGGGCAGCTCGCCCAGGGACCCCAAGGCAGG
>NW_006444369.1:0-200 GCF_000325575.1 Pteropus alecto | reverse complement strand
AGCTGGGTTCTCAAGCTTCTGGGTCCCTCAGGAGGCAGTCAGTCAAATGGAACCGTGGTCATCTAAAAGCTCAGCTGGAAACATGGCCACGTCCTGCCTCGCTCACGTGGTTGCTGGCTGTCGTTGCTGGCTGTCGTCAGTCCCTCGCGGGTTATTAGCCTGAGAGCCTCAGTTCCTCACTGGCTGCGGGCTGGAGGCTG
>NW_006444368.1:0-200 GCF_000325575.1 Pteropus alecto | reverse complement strand
AACCACAACAGTTAGTGCAGAAACTGTGAGCCACAGTTTCTGTGGTTTTTTGCCATCTCTAGGCCTGAGGGCCGAAGGCACAGAAAAACAGTTACTAGAACCTAGAGGCAGAGTGGGCTGTGTTGAGAGTGAGCTCTCTAACAGGGTAAGGGACTCGGTCAGCTCGTGAAGATGCCTTTGATTTCTGGCAGATGCTCATC
>NW_006444367.1:0-200 GCF_000325575.1 Pteropus alecto | reverse complement strand
TCAGTGGGTTCCTGGAGCGGGCAGGGCAGCTGGGGCAGCCGGGGGCCCCTCTCTGCCAGCCGACCAAGTCCCGCCGGACGTGTGGCCCCGACACACCGCCGAGCTTCCGTTTCTGGGTTCATGGCAGCCGTTGTCGTGTATGTAACTCTGTTCTCCAAGACCCGTTGTGACTCGGGCTCGGCCCGGGCCTGTGCACGTCC
>NW_006444366.1:0-200 GCF_000325575.1 Pteropus alecto | reverse complement strand
GTCTCCATCTGAGACGCCCGGAGAAGCCCAGCGCCGAAGCAGGAGCCAGGCAGGAGGGGATAGGGCGCCACACATGATGCAAGGAGGTGCCAGAGGTAGAGTGGAGGCCAGGCCGCCTTCAGTGACACCCACCGGCAGCTTGCAAATGGCCATGGCGGGCGTATCGACACCAGGGAGTCGGGCAAACACTACAACTCAGA
>NW_006444365.1:0-200 GCF_000325575.1 Pteropus alecto | reverse complement strand
CCAGGGGTTGACAAACTACGGCCTGTGGGTCAAATCCAGCGCTCTGCTTGCTTCTGTAAAGCAAGCTTCATTATAATGCAGCCACACTCATTTGTTTATGTGCCGTCTTTGGCTGCTGTTTTTGCACTGTCATAGCAGAGCTGAGTAGCTGTGACAGAGACTACCTGACCTACAAAGCTGAAATTCCTGATTTCCCTGTA
>NW_006444364.1:0-200 GCF_000325575.1 Pteropus alecto | reverse complement strand
CCCATCCAGCAGGTGTGCAGCTTTTGTCTATTCAGATGGCACAGCTTTGCGCACCCTAGAGTCGGTAGTCTCGGCCCGGCCCGAGAAGTCTCTGACAGCTTCTCCGGTTGCAGGCTTGTTCTTGGATGGGGGAAAAAAATGTCAGAGTTGCTTCTATTTTCAACTAAAAAACAAAAAGAAGTTCTGACTCAATCCTGAGT
>NW_006444363.1:0-200 GCF_000325575.1 Pteropus alecto | reverse complement strand
AATGTTAGACTCAGGCTAATATGTGGAAGGAGCAACGAACTTTAATAGATGCACCGACATTAGGATATATGTGAGAAGGGGCTGATCTGCTCAAAGCTTTAGGACTCCGCACTCCGCCAAGGCCACCCCTTTTTGGACATTTGTGTTCCTACCCATAAAACATAGCTACAACTCTCACACATGGCTGATGGGGGTGTAAA
>NW_006444362.1:0-200 GCF_000325575.1 Pteropus alecto | reverse complement strand
TCCTTCATCGTTAGGGTCCAAACAATAACTGTCTAATTTATTTCATTTCAGAGTAGGAAATTAGTAAATATTATTGAAATCTGTATCCACTCTGATTAATGGATATTAGAATAAATTAGAATTGGATGTGACAGATAACTATATCTATGCAGGACACTGTCAGTGTGTGTAATTTGAATCAAAATTTAGGATTTTGCTTT
>NW_006444361.1:0-200 GCF_000325575.1 Pteropus alecto | reverse complement strand
TAAGTGTGTATCTAGTTAGAGGCTTCTAACTGAGGATTAGGGCTTCATTCATCTTTTAATATATCCCTAAAGAGCACATTTCCTGAGAGTCTGCCTGCATTTGCTTTCAGGTTTTTGTACTGTCTCCCCTAGTTCTTTGCCTTCCATATCCACCATCTCCTTGGGCTGCCCTCTCCGAGGCAGCAGTGGCCCCTGGCTAG
>NW_006444360.1:0-200 GCF_000325575.1 Pteropus alecto | reverse complement strand
AAAAAAGTTTTATTGAGATATAATGTACATGTCATAACATTCAACTGTCTGAAATGTCCATTTCAGTGATTTTTAGTATATTCACAGAGTTGTGCATCCATCATCACTATCTAATTTTAGAACATTTTTACCATCCCCCCCAAAAATATTGTACTCACTTGCAGTCTCTCCCCATCCTCTCTTTCGCCCCCTGCAGCCCT
>NW_006444359.1:0-200 GCF_000325575.1 Pteropus alecto | reverse complement strand
TTGGGATGGGTACTCTGTACGAACCTTGGCTAAAATTTAGCAGCTTCTCTCTTCAAGCCTCAGTTTTCTCATTTGGAAAATAAGAAGTTATATTACCTAGTAAGATTGTTGCTGAACATTTAATAAAATAACACATGTAAAGGGCTTAGCTCTGTGCTGGGAACATAATACATCGCAGCTGTTCTTTTCATTATTGTCAT
>NW_006444358.1:0-200 GCF_000325575.1 Pteropus alecto | reverse complement strand
TGTAGTGGTATCTCATTGTTTTAATTTGCATTTTTTGGATGACATGATGTGTGCATCTTACATATACATATACTTATTTGCCATCTTTTTATCCGCTATGCTGAGATATCTGTTAGGTCTTTGTTTCATTTTTAAATTAGATTGTTTCATTATTGTTGAATTTTATGAGTTCTTCATATATTTTGGGTCAATCCCTTGTC
>NW_006444357.1:0-200 GCF_000325575.1 Pteropus alecto | reverse complement strand
GAGAACATTCCTTCTGCTTCCCACAAGAGAACATGAGGATCAGGACTGGGTAAACCAGAAAGACCAATGTCTGACAAAACTTGTTATCTTCAAATCACCAAACGACAGGCAGCATCAAGAATCAGAAGGTAGCAATTGTATGCAGATGCTATAAATAGATGCTAGTAATTTAAGCCTCATTCTAAGCCATGATATTCATG
>NW_006444356.1:0-200 GCF_000325575.1 Pteropus alecto | reverse complement strand
GCCCCAGCCACGCCCTGGCTCACGGTGGCGGCTGGAACACATTCCCAGGTAGCTGGCACCTGGAGCCCCGGCCCGGGGCTGCCGCCTGCCTCCTGTCCCCACGTGGAGCACGAGACCGAAGCCGCCTTGGGCGTGAAGAGAATGGGGACGGGCCGTGGCCTGCCGCCTCTCCTGAAAAGGCACGCAGAGCTGGCGGAAGA
>NW_006444355.1:0-200 GCF_000325575.1 Pteropus alecto | reverse complement strand
ACTCCATGTTTTAGCCCCTCAATACCTTTTCCTCCGCGCTCCCTGTTCCAGCAAATGCCCTCACTAGGACTTTCAGAGCCACAAAACAGAAGAGATAGTGCAGTTCTGTCACCCTCAGGGTCAGACGGAGAGCCCAGAAACAGGCGCATTTTGGAAAACAAAACGCCGGCCAGTTGCCAGAGCTGAGACCTTGATCCTCC
>NW_006444354.1:0-200 GCF_000325575.1 Pteropus alecto | reverse complement strand
CCCTCAATTTCTCAGATGAAGTATGAAACCCTTTGGAAGCATTTTACCTTCCCGAATCCTACTCATGAGACAGCCTATACTATCCTTTGAGAACCAGGAGGTCCTGGAGCCAACAGAATGAGTTCAGAAAACCAAAGGGTAAAGGTCACTAATGTGGATAGGGAGGGGTTGGGCCACCAAGACTCTCAGCTGGTGGATCG
>NW_006444353.1:0-200 GCF_000325575.1 Pteropus alecto | reverse complement strand
CCAGACCAAGGAGGAAATGAGCTAGGTATTCCCCTGTATCAAGACTTAAAGGCCAGGACTAAGAGGTCACTCAAAGTGGGAGAACAACAAACATGGGGGGAAGATGAGAGGCCATCCCACCATATTATCCAATACTATTGCCCCGCAACTTGGGCCCAAGATAGAAGCTGGGGTTACCGAACCCCCATATACATGCTTAA
>NW_006444352.1:0-200 GCF_000325575.1 Pteropus alecto | reverse complement strand
TTCCTTTGTATCCTTCCAGCATTTCTTGGGCAGAATGAAGCAAACAAAAATATAAACCTCATTTTACCCCTTTGTTAGACAAAAGGCATGCTATTGTGTAGATTGCTTTTTCCCAGTTAAAAATGTATCTTAGAGAACTTTCCGCAACAATATGAAACATTTTCGTTCTTTTCCAGCATCGAATAATATTCCATTTTCTG
>NW_006444351.1:0-200 GCF_000325575.1 Pteropus alecto | reverse complement strand
GGAGCTGTTGTGCAGGGGCTGACCCTGTGGAGCAGAATTCACTTTAGCAGGACTCTAGTGCCTGCCCAGTGTGCCCTTTGGTCGTGTTGTCCTCAGATGTGGTCCTGGGTGGTGCTCCAGCTCAGACAAAAGCTGGCCACCGGGCATGCAGGTCAGGGCCTCCTAGGAGGGGCCCTGCCACAGGCCAAGTTCAGCTGCAG
>NW_006444350.1:0-200 GCF_000325575.1 Pteropus alecto | reverse complement strand
GGGGAGGGTTCTGGGCTCCGCTCCAGGAGTGAGTGCGTTCCAACACCTGAGCACCAGCTGCGGGCGTGCGCCCCGCCCACGTCTGCCGTCTGCCTTCTCGTGTCCTCCGCCCCTTGCCTCCCGGGGTGCCGCCCGGTGTGGATGCATCCTTGGTGACAGGTGCCAACAGGCTATGGAGAGCGGCTGGGAGGCTCAGGGGA
>NW_006444349.1:0-200 GCF_000325575.1 Pteropus alecto | reverse complement strand
CCTTACAGTTGGTATCTGAAGTGAAGGAGAAAGTGGATTCATGGGACTGAGCTCTTCATCTGTGGAATCTGACATTCCAGGCACATAATGTTAGAATTGAGTTAGATCGTTGGACACTCAGCTGGTGTCTTGGAGAATTGCTTGATGTGTGGGATCCTAGCCCCCACATTTGGTGACCAGAAATGTCAGAAGTGAAGTAT
>NW_006444348.1:0-200 GCF_000325575.1 Pteropus alecto | reverse complement strand
CGGGAAGGGGCTCCCACTAAGCCAGATCTGGGACAGTGTGAGCATCAGAATGGATGGGATGGATTCTGTCACATTTAATTTTTTAAAAAAGAATCCAAGACTCTACTGATACATATATAGAAAAAGTAAAGTAAGGAGAGAAAGATCATCTTTACCAAAACAATGCAAATAAAATGTAGACAGACTACAGAATCGGAAAA
>NW_006444347.1:0-200 GCF_000325575.1 Pteropus alecto | reverse complement strand
TGGGTCCCAGCACCAGTTTCTGGGGACAGGCATGGCACATTCCCACGTCGTGGCACACGGACGAGCCACCTGGCAGCCGGCAGCCAGGCGCACTGAGGGCACTCTGCGACGAGTGCCACGCCGGCTGAGGGCACGGTGACACCACCGCCACCACCGCCGCCACCGCCGCCGTTTACACATAAATAGGCATAAATTAAACC
>NW_006444346.1:0-200 GCF_000325575.1 Pteropus alecto | reverse complement strand
ATCTGTCGGTTGCTGTGGGAAGCGTGGATGTTCTTTCGTCTCAGTGCATGGGTGTTTCAGGCGCGTTCATGTGTAGAGCAGAGGGTCCTTCGTCGAGTCATAATTGTACCACTTGTTAGCACTTACTGGGTAAAAAAAATCTAGTTCATCTGTAACTTCCCTGGGTCACTGCTATGGATGAGGCTGATCTCAAAAGTGAG
>NW_006444345.1:0-200 GCF_000325575.1 Pteropus alecto | reverse complement strand
TAAGCAGGAAGTGAGGCAATGAAATATCCAGTTCAGACTGTATAAGAACACTGTCTAAAGCAGTTTTGCTCTGCTAATGGTCCAGATCTCAAGCAGTTACTCCAGAATAGAATTCATTTAACTCAAGCTTCCAACACTTGGCATATACAGCTTTATCTACCTACCAGATCCTAAATAGCTTCACTCCCAGGGTGCCAATT
>NW_006444344.1:0-200 GCF_000325575.1 Pteropus alecto | reverse complement strand
CTGGCCTCCGTAAAGGTGATACCGTCCCTCAGGCAGCGCCTCCAGAACATGGTGCACACAGCATAGGGCGCCAGCAGTCACTCCCTCATTAATTGGCTCATGTCCGCTGCACAGACAGTGTAAGCTGACCCTGGGGAGCTGCCAGCGACAGTGAGAAGATAGACAATGTACTTAGATCTGGTCCAGATAATTCGGGAAAT
>NW_006444343.1:0-200 GCF_000325575.1 Pteropus alecto | reverse complement strand
TCTAGGTACCTGCTGGAGATCACATAGCTAGCAAGCAGTGGAAATTAGATGCCACCCCAGGGCCCGGTTCTACGACTCACGCTCTTGATTTTGTTGCCTGTTTCCCTTTGATCTTTCCTGACTGTAAAGAACTTCTCTTTAAAATTCACAGTAAAAAATGCTTCAAAAAGTTGTTTCCTTGGGGTTAACCGAATGGGGTT
>NW_006444342.1:0-200 GCF_000325575.1 Pteropus alecto | reverse complement strand
GCCTGAGTTAAGTGCCTAATCACAGTGGCCAGAACAGAATTATGCCAATTTGCTGAATCCAGTTGCGTTGCGTTCTGGAGTTGGACATGAGGTAAAAACCTCAGCTTCCTGGTGGCAACCCTGTGGGGGACAGGTGCAAAAGATGGTGCGGTGGCAGCCACCAGGCTCCCTGGAATAACCTGACTAAGTGGATCTTGGCC
>NW_006444341.1:0-200 GCF_000325575.1 Pteropus alecto | reverse complement strand
GTGGCCACTGGGACGCAGCTGGACAGAAGGTGAATTGTGTCTGTCAGTCAGCGGGCGGAGAGATGGCTTTCATGGGCTGTAATGAGCACTTTTAAAAACAGCACAGACGAGAACAGAACGGGTACAAGGCACCTAAGAAGCGCCACTGCAGAGAACTTTCATTTTGATGGCGCGCGTCCGTGTACCTGTGCGCACACGCG
>NW_006444340.1:0-200 GCF_000325575.1 Pteropus alecto | reverse complement strand
AAATATGAATAATAAAATGGCAATGACTATATATCACAATTAAACATAAAAGGATGGAATGCTCCAGTCGAAAGACACAGGATGGCTTATGGATAAGAAAACAAGACCCTTCCACGGGCTGCCTACAAGAGACTCACTTCGGATCGAAACACACACAGACCGAAAGGAAAAGATATTTCATTAAAATGGAAACAAACAAA
>NW_006444339.1:0-200 GCF_000325575.1 Pteropus alecto | reverse complement strand
ATAATCAATGCGTTTGCGTGAAACCGGACGGGGAAAAGAAATGAGGAGCAGTGGCCTTCAGAAGTGCCCCAGGGCTTGGGGAATCCACGAAATAAAATCACGGAACCCCCACAGCCTCCACTCTCCAGAAGTCCCATCTCTTGGGACTGCACTGACTTCTTGAACGACAGGAGCCAGCCTGATACAGCTTCCAAGCTCCC
>NW_006444338.1:0-200 GCF_000325575.1 Pteropus alecto | reverse complement strand
TAGGAGCCACGTGAATTTATTTCAATTCAATACCTCTTTATTGACACATATCTCTTACGTGCCAGCCATTCTGTGAGTGACTGGGGATGCCGTAATCAACAAGAGAGACAGGATTACTGTCCTCATGGTGGTCACATGTGACAGAGTAAGACAGAAATGAAATCATGTCTGCTAGGCATCACGAAGGGGGAAACAGAGGG
>NW_006444337.1:0-200 GCF_000325575.1 Pteropus alecto | reverse complement strand
TAGGAGCCACGTGAATTTATTTCAATTCAATACCTATTTATCGACACACATCTCTTATGTGCCAGCCATTCTGTGAGCCACTGGGGATGCCGTAATCAACGAGAGAGACAGGATTACTGTCCTCGTGATGGTCACATGTGACAGAGGAAGACAGAAATGAAATCGTGTCTGCTAGGCATCACGAAGGGGGAAACAGAGGG
>NW_006444336.1:0-200 GCF_000325575.1 Pteropus alecto | reverse complement strand
TTCGAACCCATATTAATTCCCGCTTTCCTCGGGGAATAATTTCTCAAGGGCAGGAAGCACGCTTTGCCACCCGGGTGCGGGGCAGTTTGCGTTTGCGTTTGCGTTTGCGTTTGCGTTTGCGGAGGGCTTGCTAAAATCTGCGGAGCCGTGATCGCATGCCGCGCGAGAAGCCTCTCCTCGTCTCTCTTCTCCAGGGCACA
>NW_006444335.1:0-200 GCF_000325575.1 Pteropus alecto | reverse complement strand
TTTACTTTGTATACTTATTTTTATATCAAACCTCTATTATTTCACAACAAACAAGTTTCGTTTCTTGGAAAACATCAGCCTTAAGGACTGACCAGGTTAAAACTTAGCATGTTAGATCTGAGGGTCACCTTACTTTCTTAAAGGTGTTATTCATGAAATGGTTAAAAAGCCCTATGAGCTTAGGAACAGAAACAAATTGA
>NW_006444334.1:0-200 GCF_000325575.1 Pteropus alecto | reverse complement strand
CGCCCAGGCCCGCACAGACCGGACAGCGCGTGGCCACGCTGGGGACGCAGCCTTCGATGCAGCCCCCGGCTCAGTCGCTCAGGCCTCTGGAAACGTCCTCGCAGACGCTCCGGCGGTAACAGTCTTCCAGCTCCATGAAATCCTCCGGCCCAGCCGCGGCCGCTGATCAGCCATCGCAAACATCTCCCATGTTCCAGTCA
>NW_006444333.1:0-200 GCF_000325575.1 Pteropus alecto | reverse complement strand
ATATAGTTATATGGTAACATATGTCTAGATAGGAACTGTGTAGTGGCTTAATGATAAATATTTCAGAAAATCTGAATTGGTATGAGACCCATGGCCCCAGCTTGTCGAGGAAGACTTTGTGAAGTTGAAATTCGACCTAGTATGTGTAGACATGTACAAACTCACTGAGGTGGAAGGAGAATGGATGGGAACTCACTAAG
>NW_006444332.1:0-200 GCF_000325575.1 Pteropus alecto | reverse complement strand
CGGGTATGTTCTCTGTGTACAAAACACGTGCGTGGATTTGCCTGACCCAAGAGGAAGATCCTTACAGAAAGTGCTAGTTATCTGTTTTCTCATGGTTAAAGAGTTCCTCAATTTTAGCCCAACACTTGTCACTCAGAAAAAAAAAAAAGACTACATTTCCCAGCATCCTTTGCAGGTAGGCGTGACCATGTGGCTAAACC
>NW_006444331.1:0-200 GCF_000325575.1 Pteropus alecto | reverse complement strand
GCTTTCCACTTCCTGTGACCCTGGGCAAGTGACGACGCCCCCGAGCTTTCTCCCTGAAATTGGAATCGTAAGCGCACTTACCTCATGGGCTTTGAGGGGTAAGTGAACTAACAGATGTAAAGGACCCAGGACAGCGCCAAGTTCAGTGCAGGAACGGGATGGACAACGAGCTCCAGAACCGCGGCCCTTCCTCTGCCACC
>NW_006444330.1:0-200 GCF_000325575.1 Pteropus alecto | reverse complement strand
ATTCCATCCAGGTTCTTCCATCCCTAAGTTCTCAAAGTTTTCTTTCATACCTCAGACCCCAAAACTGGGATTATAGAATCCATCTGTATATAAAGTAATCATGTCAAACTAGGATCTGACCCAGTCTTTTAGATTTTCTTGAACTTTACAACAGTAGCTTTAAAAGCATAAAGAATGTTAGAAGAGCTTTGAAAGATATA
>NW_006444329.1:0-200 GCF_000325575.1 Pteropus alecto | reverse complement strand
CGTTAGACGGACAATCAGGGAAGGCTACTTGGAGGGGTTGGCATTTGAGGTGAGTCATGAAGAATGAGTACGATGAGCAAAAGATGGGTAAAGTGCATTCCGCACAAAGGAAACTGAGTGTGACGGTCCTGAGACAGGGTTGGCCTCGGTGTATTTGACTGACAAAAACATGGTTTTCGCAGTGTAAGTGAGTGACAGGG
>NW_006444328.1:0-200 GCF_000325575.1 Pteropus alecto | reverse complement strand
GGGACAGGAAACTACCTAGAAATCTCATAGGGAGGCTGGGCCCCAAAAAGTGCATGAAAGGATAGGAGAGAGCAGAGTGGGTACCCTCATTACGGGCAAAGGGGGCTCACACACCAGCTTCATCAGAACCAGGCAATAGTAAGATGGGAATGCTGACGAACCCTGAGAACGGGGCTCACACCGGCCGAACGCCCAGCAAA
>NW_006444327.1:0-200 GCF_000325575.1 Pteropus alecto | reverse complement strand
GCTTCCAAGTGGCTTCTTGAGCATTAGCAATAGAAGAAGAATGAACTAGTAAGTCACACCTGGTCTTGGCAAAGGGTTGTGCTGACCTACATTGGAGTAACTATATGTGTCACAGTGTGGAGGGACTCAGTGGTCCAGAAAGGTGAGAGGCAGGCAGGAAAGGAACCATGTGGTGGGTAGAGTGCCTGGGGAATTGTTAA
>NW_006444326.1:0-200 GCF_000325575.1 Pteropus alecto | reverse complement strand
AGGACTGCCCCTAAGTCACAGGGTGACCATTAGGAGGTCGTAACACCTGGGTTCACTTTCCCTCATCATGAGATGAAATGGGTGTGTTGCCAAGGTCCGGGGTCGCTCACACTGTCAGATGCCACCCACTGCCAGAAATCTCACACACTAAACCAATTCAACTTTGCATCTTCCTTCTTTTCCTCCTGGCAACCACCTAC
>NW_006444325.1:0-200 GCF_000325575.1 Pteropus alecto | reverse complement strand
TGTTTACAAGAATGTGTAGCAACAGGACCTCTCATTTCTTACTATAGGGAATGTGTGGCATATTAAAGATGGCAGCCGAAATTATTGCAATCTATTATATTTATTCCCAAAAGATTGAGGAGTCTATATTCTCCCCCTTTGATTCTGGGCAGGCTCTGTGACTACTTTGACCAATGGCATGTGGCAGAAATGATGTTATG
>NW_006444324.1:0-200 GCF_000325575.1 Pteropus alecto | reverse complement strand
AGCACGAGCCACACGGTGGGTGTCTGCGCTGTGGGTCCCCCCAGGGAGCCCACTGCTGGGGCCCCGCGACCTCACTCATCTTTACATTCTCAACATCCCAGCAGTGTGAAGCAGTCACCGGGCGCCGGATGTGTGCTGAAGGGACCCAGTGCCAGCTGGGACCCAGACACGCCTGGACCTGACCCTGTCCTGCCCCTCGC
>NW_006444323.1:0-200 GCF_000325575.1 Pteropus alecto | reverse complement strand
ATTTTTGTTTTTCCTTTCTAATCCTTATGCTTGTTTTTGTTACCACAACATCACTCATATGTTTTTTTTTTTTTAATCTTAGTATTGATTTCTACTCATGTTTTTATTACCTTCCATGTTTTAGGCTTATTATATATTTTTTTTAATTTCTTAATCGGAATAATTGAGTCTTAGCTTGTTAATTTTCAGCATTTTTCTCT
>NW_006444322.1:0-200 GCF_000325575.1 Pteropus alecto | reverse complement strand
ATACCCAGGTTTCCTATCGTCAGGAGGGAATAATAACCACACAGCACTAACCTTTGAAAGGGGCTGTTCACACATGGGGGGAGCGCTTTAAAATTCCATGTGTTAGAATTGAAAGAAAAAAATGTCTTCGTCCCCAAAGCCAGGGCGATTAAAAGTTCAAAAGCAGACTTTGGAATCTTAACACCACAGAGTGGATTTTA
>NW_006444321.1:0-200 GCF_000325575.1 Pteropus alecto | reverse complement strand
TCTGTCCTCTACCGTGGTCCCCTCCTAAGGTCACTTGAGGATGGCTCTGCACATTGAGTTAAATGCTCATGACAGTCGTAATAGAAGAAGCATTTGGTTTTCACATTCTAAAATAAAAGGCAACGCCCCCACCCCATTTGTGGAGATATTACTTCTCCACGCATCTCTGCAAATTGCACGTTTTTGTCTGAAAATGCTTT
>NW_006444320.1:0-200 GCF_000325575.1 Pteropus alecto | reverse complement strand
TGGCTGAATGACATTGTTTGTGACACTTACCCAAGTCCAATAAGGACAGATACGCAGAATGTTCTAGTTTGGAATGACTTCAATTTTTAAGTTGCTCTGATAGATATTGATTAAAAGAGTTCATATACTAGTTACTGCCTACCCAATTAAATAGGATGTATGTCTTTTTACATAAAATTCACCTCAATAAAATAGATTTT
>NW_006444319.1:0-200 GCF_000325575.1 Pteropus alecto | reverse complement strand
AAAGCTCATTGTTTAAGGAATGGGCCTCCCAAAAAGTCAAGTTAAACAGTGAGTTGGAGACAGGCTGGAGCAAGAACAGAGCATTGCCATATTATAGAGCATATTTATGTCCTAGAAAGGAAAGAAAGCCGAGAGAGCTTAAGTTCAGAAATCCATGAACCCTGAGAATAAGTCTCACAATTATCTCTCTCTTCACTGCC
>NW_006444318.1:0-200 GCF_000325575.1 Pteropus alecto | reverse complement strand
GACTGTGTCAATAAGTGGAGGTGTCCTCAAACCCCATTGTCTTAGAGGTGAGTTAAGCAAAAAGATTTAGTAAAAGGAAAAGTAACTATTACAAGGTACAACAGAGAGGTAAGATTACAAGTTACAAAAGAAAGAAAATCTTTAAGAGCTAGTCTGGACTCAAGCAACGAATGTCAAAGCTTGAAGTTTCTGAAAGTGTA
>NW_006444317.1:0-200 GCF_000325575.1 Pteropus alecto | reverse complement strand
GTGAACAGGATGGAGTCCCTGCCCTTCACTCCCTTGTTAAGAAAGAGCAGAAAAAGTCATCTAAACTTCTGGTTTTCAAGATCTGATTCCAGCCAATCTAGGAAACTTCCAGGTCTCTAGGACACCGAATGACACAGTTGTAAGGGGTGAGGCTACTAGAAACTCGATTTCTGGGACAGGTAACTGCTAAATAAGGCAAT
>NW_006444316.1:0-200 GCF_000325575.1 Pteropus alecto | reverse complement strand
TTTATGTTAAGATCCTTGAAACTGGATGTCAGAAGCGAAGTGTACAGCTGAGCTTTTTCCTGAGAAAAAGGGTCCAGACCCTTCTATGCACATTTACTTTTCTCCTTTTCCTCTTCTGTTAATTTAGGTGGTCCTCAGAGATTGAGAGAACATGGGCCAATTTTACTAATTATGAGCTCTGTGCATTGATCTCTCAAGGC
>NW_006444315.1:0-200 GCF_000325575.1 Pteropus alecto | reverse complement strand
TTCAGGTTAAAAAGAAAAAAGCTAGCGACAGGGCGCGGCATGGGGGGTTAGCGAAGCTGCGGGAATCCCGACGCTTTCCTTAAACAAACGCAGGCAAAACGGCTTCCGGAAAGGAGAGGGGAAGACAGGTTTGACCCCAGGACTTTCTGCCCACCGCAAAGAGCACTCCCATGGGTGACACGCGACAACCCTCCTAGCCT
>NW_006444314.1:0-200 GCF_000325575.1 Pteropus alecto | reverse complement strand
TTCTGGGTATTTGTGAGGCACTGACAGAAGTGGCTGCCTGGCACTGGCTATCAGTAATATTTAATGTTTGCCGTGTGTGACACGGCAGGAGGTGCAGAGGTGACCTCGTTCAGCCCCTGTACTCTCACACATGTGCACACACCATGCACACCTGTGCATCTACCACACGTGTGTGCACACCCACTCATGTGCACATGTGG
>NW_006444313.1:0-200 GCF_000325575.1 Pteropus alecto | reverse complement strand
GATTTCAGATTCCCATGTCCTGTGGAGAAACGGAATACCCACTTAGACATGTCACAGAGAGGCAAAGGAAAGATGCTTGGATAAACATTGATTTTTTTATGGCTTTTATTCTGTGCAGCTCATAGACCAAGTTTTAGAACACTCCGTCCCTGCCTCTGGTCCTGGCTGCTCCAGTTCACTCCATCCCCTGCTGTCAGACC
>NW_006444312.1:0-200 GCF_000325575.1 Pteropus alecto | reverse complement strand
GCCGAGGCGACTTGGAGGTCGTCCTCACCCGCCCGGTTCGAGTCCCCCTCGGCGCTCCAGCCCCACGCAGCGCGCTGACCGAATCCTGAGGATGCCGTCCCTGTGAGCTGGTCCTTTAGAAGGCACGGCCACGTCCTAAGTGGCCGAGGAGCCAAGGGTTCCCCGCGGCAGGCAGGCCCTGGGCTTCTCGAACCTGGTCG
>NW_006444311.1:0-200 GCF_000325575.1 Pteropus alecto | reverse complement strand
TTCAAATAATTAAGTGGTTTTTAATATACACACTGACTGTGCAAAATTATCCCCACTGTCTGAGTATTTCAGAGTATTTTCATCATCTCGAAAAAAAAAAAAATCCATTCCCAGTAGCAGGCATTCCCCATTTCTCCCTCTTACCAGCCCCTGGCAACCATAATCTACTTCCTATCTTTATAGATTTGTCTCTTCTGGAT
>NW_006444310.1:0-200 GCF_000325575.1 Pteropus alecto | reverse complement strand
TTATGCTTATTGTTTACTCGTTGTCTTGAAAGATCGACAAAGGCAGGAAACTTTGTTTTGTCCGTGCCGGATCCTCAGCACCAAGGACAGTTCCAGGCACAACCATATCCAGGAGCCAACAGGGTAAAATTCACAATGCCTGGCATCCAATCAAAACTTACTCAGCCTACCGTGGGTGGGAGCCAGGGCTGGACTCCCTC
>NW_006444309.1:0-200 GCF_000325575.1 Pteropus alecto | reverse complement strand
CACCAGTCGCTGACTCACGGACGGGCCTCAGGCCGCCCCCTGCACCTCGGGCGCCCGCACCCCGGGAAACGGGGCCAGCTCTTTCGACCGATGTGGGCAGACTGTGGCCTTGTCCATCCAGCGGCCCCGCGGGAGCTTCTCCCACGCGACGGGGCCTTGCTGCCCGGCACCAAGTGGCCGTGCTCACGCGGAAGCGCAGG
>NW_006444308.1:0-200 GCF_000325575.1 Pteropus alecto | reverse complement strand
ACCCTAAACCTAATTCTAACGCTAACTCTAACCAAGATCCTAACCCTAAAACTGAAGATAATCTGAACCCTAATTAAACCCTAACCCTTACACTACCGTAAACCTGAATTTTACACTAACAATAACCCAAAAATGAACCCCTAACCATAAACCTAATCCTAAATATAACTTTAACTGTAAAACTAACCGTATCACTAACC
>NW_006444307.1:0-200 GCF_000325575.1 Pteropus alecto | reverse complement strand
TTAGGGAAGTTGAGAACAGCTCTCTCTCCCCTGGCTTAGACCTGACAAAGCTGATATTCTTCCACTAAATTCTCTTTTTTTGAAATAACCAAAAAGAGTCATTTTCTGCTGCTTGCGGCTGGGTAATTTCTAACTGATACAGCCAGATGACGCTCAGCATTCACCGAATGCTAAATAAAGCACTGAGTTTACTGACAGCT
>NW_006444306.1:0-200 GCF_000325575.1 Pteropus alecto | reverse complement strand
CTCTCTCCTGAGGCCCAGGCCACCCGTCCTTGCCCTCCCCGGCCAGGCGCGCTGTGGCCCAGCTGTGGCCCCCCTCACACAGACCCAGCCCAGCTTCCCGCGCCCGCGTCTGTGTCCTTTGAACTGGGGTGAGAGGCCGAATGTTCTCACAGCTGGTCTTGTCCAGAGTTGGTGGGCGCCATGGGGCTGGAAGGTGGGGC
>NW_006444305.1:0-200 GCF_000325575.1 Pteropus alecto | reverse complement strand
TGCAGAAAAATGCTGTAGATTGGCTCAAGTAAGGTATATGCTGCATATGTCTGTGTGTGTGTGTGTGTGTTATTGTGTGTGCATTCAATGGTTCTTCAAAATGTTTGACATTAAATGTCCCTTTTTGCAATTCCAATAAAAATTAATGCCCACCCACCACCTCTATAATAGTACAAATTAGTTACTTTTGGGATGATACA
>NW_006444304.1:0-200 GCF_000325575.1 Pteropus alecto | reverse complement strand
TACAGAGCTGTATATAGTTATCAAAACTCAAAACAGAAACTAAAATCAGGCATGTAAATTATATATAATACACACACACACACAACACACACACATATATATATATGTGTGTGTGTTGTGTGTGTGTGTGTATTATATATAATTTACATGCCTGATTTTAGTTTCTGTTTTGAGTTTTGATAACTATATACAGCTCTGTA
>NW_006444303.1:0-200 GCF_000325575.1 Pteropus alecto | reverse complement strand
CAATGACCTCAAGAAAGGCACACCTGCCATCAGAGGATGAAGAACCTACTTTGCAAGCAGCAAGGATATAACAGGGAGAGGACACTGGTGTGTCAACCACACAAAAGTGAGCCTGCCTAGCCCTCATGCACCGCAAACCAAGATGCAGTGGATATGAGAATCCCCAAGCCATATCAGTACATGAGAAATTTGTAGAAAGT
>NW_006444302.1:0-200 GCF_000325575.1 Pteropus alecto | reverse complement strand
GGGGAGAGGGTGGGGCAGCTCTCCCTGTTTCCTTCAACAACAATAGCTCTCACTGGGCCCAGATGACACCACTTCCTCTCTCCTTTTTTGGGGTCCAGGGTGGGAACAGCTTCTCCCTCTTGCTAGCGTCTGAGAGTCTCCCCATCCCATGTCATTTCCTTTATATCTGCCCACAGCTCAGGAAACTGTGACTTCATCAG
>NW_006444301.1:0-200 GCF_000325575.1 Pteropus alecto | reverse complement strand
GACTTACTAAGTGTGCGTTTACATGGGTGAATGCGTATTCGTATGCACACATACGTGCCCATATGTTATAAATTCCTGCTCCATAACATTTGGCTCCTATTTACAAATCTTACTAATTGCATAGAACAAATGATCCGATGTTTAGGTGTGCCCTAAAACACCAGTGTAGGGTCATTTTCCCATGACTTCGCTATGGACTT
>NW_006444300.1:0-200 GCF_000325575.1 Pteropus alecto | reverse complement strand
TATATTCCTGGACTAACCTCAAAGGCTCGGGATGTGAGTGCACGATGCCCAATATGTGCACAGGTCAACTCTCGCCCCATCCCAAAGGAAAATATCGGCACTCGATTAAGAGGACAAGCTCCTGGAGAGCATTGGGAAGTGGACTTTACAGAAGTTGCTCCTGGCACTTTTAGATTTAAATATCTTCTGGTATTCATTGA
>NW_006444299.1:0-200 GCF_000325575.1 Pteropus alecto | reverse complement strand
TATACACAGTCACATATACACACTCACACGTGATCCATTAGGCCTGCAGCATTTGCAAGCGACAGTTTGGGACAGTGGGTTGATTAAAATGTTTCTCCTGAAGAGGCATCATTGCTCTTTAAAGAGGAGAACACTCTAGTTAACATCTGATTGAGATACATTATTGAAATACATTCCAGACACTGCTTCTTTTGGTCAAA
>NW_006444298.1:0-200 GCF_000325575.1 Pteropus alecto | reverse complement strand
ATATTGAATAAGAGAACCATCTCTTAATTTGAAATTCCTGAGTTCCTGGACCAAGGCATTCCCAAACAATGGGGGCTATCCAGGAATCCTTGGGGTAGAACTGTCCGAGTGCATTGAGAGGTTTTATGTCGGGATCAGTCCACTCAAATGCAAACAAATATTGGCTATCAAGGTGTAGAGGAATGCAAAAAAAAAAAAAA
>NW_006444297.1:0-200 GCF_000325575.1 Pteropus alecto | reverse complement strand
GAGCGCCTTAGACAAGCGCAAAGCAGAGCTCAGAGTATTGGGGTGTCTGCTTGCCGTTCCTTTCCTCTGATAGGCGGGCTGGCCCCAGGAGGCGCTTCTCTCTCAACGACCCTTCAGATCGCTTCACGGCAATGCCAGTCAAATGGTTAAATCATATGCATCGATTAAAATATTTTTTCGATTTTCTCATCATTTTCTAA
>NW_006444296.1:0-200 GCF_000325575.1 Pteropus alecto | reverse complement strand
AAACGGTAAGATGTCACACGAGAGACAAGTAAAACGGAGATCTGACTTGGGGAGGAGGACGCTCACGTCATTACGACGTGTTGCTCCACTCGCGAAGGCCATTTTTGAGGCGACTTCCCAGCAAACGTGCTGTTTCTCTACAGAATGGTTGTGGGGTTTTTTTTGTTTGTTTTTTTGTTTTTTTAATGTAGTTATTGGTA
>NW_006444295.1:0-200 GCF_000325575.1 Pteropus alecto | reverse complement strand
ACTCACACGGGATCGGGTGTCAGGATGCTGCAGCAGAGAGCGGGCTCCAGGCCGGTCCTGAGTCTGTGGCCCTTCTGCTCCCCCGTCCCCTGGGTCTGAGCCTCCAGCCTCTTGGGGCGCAGAGCATTTTAGATGAGTTTTCACGTGAGTACAGGACGGAGCGCGTCCAGGACGGCCTCGCTGGTGGTGGCTCAGGACAC
>NW_006444294.1:0-200 GCF_000325575.1 Pteropus alecto | reverse complement strand
TTCAATACAACATGATAAAGCATATAATGAATCACTGTACAAAGATTGTTAAGAACACTAATTGGAGAACAATTATTATTATTTATTTTAATCCAGGAATGTTTTATGGAGTAGAAGAATTTTGGAGAGAACATTTCTGTAAGATAGGACAAGAGCACTTTAAAGTACTGATAATGAAAAATTGTCTTTATTTCTGGAAA
>NW_006444293.1:0-200 GCF_000325575.1 Pteropus alecto | reverse complement strand
TCCTGCACTCCTTCCCACCACTCCCACTGTGACTATCCCCCTGCGCCCCTCAAATTCAAATGAGTTGACCATTTGACATTCTCCAGTCAGACTGTTTAAAATGACACCTCTTTTTTGGTGATTTTACCGAAGTAAAATTTTACTGTATAGTGTTCCTAAGTGCTGTCTAGCATTTCTAAGCTCTTGATGACTGTGCTGTG
>NW_006444292.1:0-200 GCF_000325575.1 Pteropus alecto | reverse complement strand
TGCCATAGGTGGTACCAAGGAGCCAGAACCTAGATCGAAAGCTGACTTCTTTAAGCGGGTACACATCCTTCTGCCACAGGGAGATTTAGAATGAGCCATAGAGCAGTCGAAGAGAAGCAGAAGCAAAGTATTAGCATTTATATATTAAATGAAACCTGAGCACTTTGGTATTTCATGTTTCTGGAACATTTAAGAAAGCT
>NW_006444291.1:0-200 GCF_000325575.1 Pteropus alecto | reverse complement strand
GCCAAGGATTCTGATTGTCCAGAGAATTTCAGGGGAAAGAACTTCTATTTCCCCGGTGGGCCACTGATGTCATTTGTCTCAGAGGTCCAAGATTTTTAGATCTCTGCAGAGGAGCTGCTTCCCGCAGGAGGGTCGGGGGGCTCCGGCTTGGAGCCCATGTGGCCTGCAAACCAGTTCATGCCATCCTGGGATGCTTCCAT
>NW_006444290.1:0-200 GCF_000325575.1 Pteropus alecto | reverse complement strand
TGATCCTAATCCTAAAACTAATGCTAATCCTAACCACTATTCTAACCCTAATTCTATCAATAACCCTGACTATAAATTTTAAACTCACAATAACCCTACCCTAACGCCTTAACCTAAAAATAACCCCAATACTAAATCTAACTCTAAAACTAACCCCAACCCTATCCTTAACCCTAACATTAACCCTAACCTTGAATCTA
>NW_006444289.1:0-200 GCF_000325575.1 Pteropus alecto | reverse complement strand
AGAGGAGCTCCACGATCTACTTTTTAGCTGCAAAAAGCAATGTTAGTAAGTCACTAGGCCACTGTCGCTAGTAATATGACATGTACACTTGCCCATTGGAGAATGCAGTGTCATACATCAACAAATCTGACAAGAATTGTATGGAACACAAAAAATGCTTTTAAAAAAGCGGAAAAAACAATACTTGCTATGGATGGCCT
>NW_006444288.1:0-200 GCF_000325575.1 Pteropus alecto | reverse complement strand
TGGTGAGGATGTGGAGAGATGGGACCCCCAGACGCTGCTGGTGGGGGTGTCGGATGGTGCAGCCTCTTGGGAAAACAGCTTAGCAGCCCCTCGAACGGTTACACAGAAATCCCCTATGACTTAGCAATTCCTCTTCTAGGTACGCATATACCCGAGAGAATTAAAAACTTAACGTCCCCACAAAATCTTCTACGTGTGTG
>NW_006444287.1:0-200 GCF_000325575.1 Pteropus alecto | reverse complement strand
ACTAAGAGACCTTGGCGCGCGTGGCAACAGCACCCCCCACTCTCCCGCTGACTCTGAACCCCCCGGGTCGCCTCACCGCTGTCCCTCGGGGTGACCCAGAAAATCCACCGGGGTGGTGCCCATTTTCCTCCTGCGCTGGGAAACCACAGCGAAGGGGTCCGTTTCAAATCACCACAGAAAGTAGAAATTACATCGGAAGA
>NW_006444286.1:0-200 GCF_000325575.1 Pteropus alecto | reverse complement strand
TGAATCATGCATTTGTGTAACCACTTGTGAACACCCTCGCAGAGAAATAGCCAACGTATTTACGTAAGTCATAATGTCAACCAAAAAGGCTAGGTCTTTGATCCAATCTTTGCTAGTAAGCTGAGGCACAGATTTTCCTTTAACAGACATGAAAAAGTCAATTTCTTCCAATACTTCAAAAAACTGCCTTAGCACCATAC
>NW_006444285.1:0-200 GCF_000325575.1 Pteropus alecto | reverse complement strand
CTGGTAACGGATTAAAACTTTGGTGTGCTCAAAATTACCCATTTCTTAACCAGTTTAATTCATGCTGGAAAAGCAGAGAGGGATGAAGACTGCGGGGGAATAAATATATAACTGGAAAATGAAAGAGGAACACAGAAACTCTCCAAATAGTGAGGGAAACGGGGTGCGTGTCAGCACGGGAGAGGTTTTGGAGAGGGGAC
>NW_006444284.1:0-200 GCF_000325575.1 Pteropus alecto | reverse complement strand
AGAGTGGGGCCTGGCAGTATGCAGAGTAGTATGTGCAAGCTATTATAGTTGCTTTGCTCTTAATCCTACCAATTCTGCTGAAAGCCGAAAGTAGAGGGACACGGTACCAATTTGTGGGTCATTCCCCCCATTATAATTAAAATTCCTATTTTCCCCAATACTTCCTGGCACTGGACTGGAAGACTCTGGGTTTAGGGTTG
>NW_006444283.1:0-200 GCF_000325575.1 Pteropus alecto | reverse complement strand
GGTAAATTTTCAAGAGAATGGTTTGTGAATATATAAATCAATACTAATATTTTAAAAACACTGAAAATAAAATGCATCCACTAGATTCCTGACAGCATTTGCCTTTGGACAGCTAAAGTTCAGGGGAAGAAGACCAAGGGATAGCAAAAAACCCCTCAAGTTTTGTCAATAATAAATATGAGTTCTAAAGCAAGGATTAT
>NW_006444282.1:0-200 GCF_000325575.1 Pteropus alecto | reverse complement strand
AAGGTTCGCACAGGAAGAGCCTCTGGAGGCCGCCTCGCTCACCCTTTTTTAGTATATAAATAATGAAACTAAGGCTTAGAGAAGAGAAAGAACTTGTTCATCACGCAGTAATTGGTCCCGATTCCTCTTCAGAGCCGCTCCGCTGACCCTTCTGTGGCCCTGAGGTTTGCATGAACCAGCCCTTGAGCCCGCCTGCTGCC
>NW_006444281.1:0-200 GCF_000325575.1 Pteropus alecto | reverse complement strand
GGAAGAGACAGCTCAGAGGACCCTGCTGACTGCCATGCTTGTCCCCGGGGTTCCCCGTCCCTCAGGGCACAGACGCTGGCCCAGATCAGAGTCCGCGAGTCCCCCACACACTCTCCAGGTCACGTAGGGGCCACACCCCCCAGGAGGTGCTGGCCTTTGATCACCCAGAGAGCTCTGCAGGCTGCAAATCAGCTCAAATC
>NW_006444280.1:0-200 GCF_000325575.1 Pteropus alecto | reverse complement strand
TGACTCCAAGGCCCTCATGCATAACTACCAAGCCCAGGTCACCTGGTGGTGGAAGAGGGTCATCATTTTCCTTTTACAAGGGAGAAACCAAGTGTCAACAGAGGATATCACATCCCTTGGCTTATGGAACAATCCCAATAGGTCCTTAGGATATGTTCTGGCAAATGCAGTAGACTTGGCTGCAAGAGTTCTGGATGTGA
>NW_006444279.1:0-200 GCF_000325575.1 Pteropus alecto | reverse complement strand
TTTTTTTGGAGCGGCCCTATTATGAAGGGTATTAGGTAGATGGTAGTGGATTTAATATACATGGGTACAGCAGAAGTCAAGAGGCTGGGGAGCCTGGGATGAAGTTTGGCAAATGGGGCCTTGGTGGAAGCAGCTGGAAGCCACGGCCCACAGTCTCCTCCACCCTGCATTTCCCTCTGTGGCTGCAGCCACGCTCTGCT
>NW_006444278.1:0-200 GCF_000325575.1 Pteropus alecto | reverse complement strand
TCTCTCTACCCTTTTATTGTTTGTTTGTTTGTTTGTTTATTTGTTTGTGTTTCTGAAAGCTGAAATTAGAGCCAAGGCTTCTGGGATGTCCACACCTTGGCAACGTCGGCGGATAGGCTTTTTTTTCATCAGGGGGTTGTTGTCTGCTGTCTTGCCACCCACAGTGAGAGAAGCTGCATGGGGAGACTTTGAATTAAAGG
>NW_006444277.1:0-200 GCF_000325575.1 Pteropus alecto | reverse complement strand
TAAAATTTTTATTCTATTGGGTTGTATGGTTTTTCATTATTTTGGATTTTAACCCTTTATAAAATACATGAATTGTAAATACTTTTCCACATTCCATAGATTATCTTTTCATTTTGTTGATGATTTCTTTTGCTCAGTAGAAGCTTTTTAGTTTGATATACTTCTACTTACTTATTTTTGATTCTGTTGCTTGTGCTTTA
>NW_006444276.1:0-200 GCF_000325575.1 Pteropus alecto | reverse complement strand
CTCAACCCACAGTTCCATATTTGGATATATCTAGGGAAGAATTGAGAAGAATATAGAAAAGGAAGTAGGAAAGTATCTAGTCCTTCGGTTTTTTTAGATTAAGCTAATAAGAGGGTATGTATTTGGAGATAGGACTGGATAAAGGAAGGTTTAGGGGATTGGTGATGGTGGGTAAATATGACTATGACACAAAAATCTTA
>NW_006444275.1:0-200 GCF_000325575.1 Pteropus alecto | reverse complement strand
TTTTAATGGCTGAGTAATAGTACATTATATGGATATAGCACATTTTGTTTCATTATGCATTGGTTGATGGATTCTTTCTACTTTTTGGCTATTACTGGCCATTATTAAAAAAGCATCACTAAAGTTCCCGCTTGAGACTGTTTCTCATCAATTTCGAATAAAGCCAGTCAGCATTCTTATGCATTTTTCTTCAGTCATTT
>NW_006444274.1:0-200 GCF_000325575.1 Pteropus alecto | reverse complement strand
CAGTGGCAAGAGGTCAGAGGGCATTTTTTTTTTTTTTAGGAGCAGGGATGTGTAATATTCCAGCTGGGGTTCGGGGGGATTGCCACATACACCTCTGTTGCCTTAAAGCTCTACCAATATAATCTGTGAATATAACTATGTCTCAGGAGAATTAGAGAAAGTGAAAAAGTTGGGGTTGTACCCTTTGTAGACGGTGCTGG
>NW_006444273.1:0-200 GCF_000325575.1 Pteropus alecto | reverse complement strand
TAACCACCTTTGGCATAGACAAGAAAAACACTCTGTGATGTTTGAAAAACATCAGTCTAGAACCTTCTTCTCCTTTAGACTTTAATGCCATTGTTATAAAAGATGTCTTTTATTTTGAGAAACCTATTTTCCTTAGTAAAACCACTGTATTTACTTTGAATTAACCTCTTTTAATTCTCAGTGCATATTCTCACACTCTC
>NW_006444272.1:0-200 GCF_000325575.1 Pteropus alecto | reverse complement strand
ACACGGCCCTATCAGGCAGATTCCTAGGAGTAGTATAACCGCTCCTAGTAAGGATTTAAACCCACCAAAGGCCAAAAACCATCCCCCTACTTGCCCGGTCGCATATGCCGATTTTGTCATCTTTTCGACAAGGTCCTCAACTGGCCCTGGTCATCTATCTGTAAGCAACAGCAGTTGGTGAGATTGAATTTTCCACACAC
>NW_006444271.1:0-200 GCF_000325575.1 Pteropus alecto | reverse complement strand
AAGTCCGTGTGACTGTCAATTTTTCAGTTTTTATCATGCTTTTACAATACTTGCAGCTATATGTTTTATTATCCCCCCATGTGTTTCTTTCAGTCACACATAACAGAAAAACAGTGAGCTGATTTCTAATGAATTGACTGAACTCTGAGGTCTCCAGCTTCTATTTTCAGTTTAAATACAGACGAGAAGAGGATAAAGCA
>NW_006444270.1:0-200 GCF_000325575.1 Pteropus alecto | reverse complement strand
TTCCCTTCCTAGAAGGCCCTCTGGCTGTATCCCCTCTTACTCTCACCTCTCTTCTGCTTTTCCATCTCAGTTTTATCCTTCGAAACTCATGTAAGATGTCACTTCCTCACTGAGATGACCCACCCCATACAATTACTAGAATCATAGTTTTGTTTCTGGCCCTATACTGATGGCTCTTGAGAGCTGAGTCTATGTCTTAT
>NW_006444269.1:0-200 GCF_000325575.1 Pteropus alecto | reverse complement strand
GGTTAGAGTTAGACTGAGAGTTAATGTTAGGGTTATGGATAGGTTTAGGGTAAGGGATTGGGGTTATCATTATTGTTAGTTTAAAATTTAGGATTAGGCTTAGTTTTATGTTTACGGTTTAGGGTTAGTCTTAGGGTGAGGATTAGGTTAAGCTGTTAGGTTTAGGGTTAGGTTTAGTGTTAAAGTTATGTTTAGGGTTA
>NW_006444268.1:0-200 GCF_000325575.1 Pteropus alecto | reverse complement strand
CTGGTCACAGTCCTCACTCTAACTTCTAGCCAGCCTGTTGCTGGCATTCTCATTTGTCACAGAACTAAAAAATTAGAATATACTATATAAAGCTAAACAATAATGTTATACATGTATGTATTTGACTTGAATTCTGTTTATAAATTATTCTTACCAATTATAACTTAAAGATTAAACAGAAGTAATATGTAGAACAGTAT
>NW_006444267.1:0-200 GCF_000325575.1 Pteropus alecto | reverse complement strand
CATCGAGTTTCTGATTATAGTTGGCTGTCTGACGGTGCATACTAATAAACATCCAACTTCTCTTACTTAGGATGGAAGCAAATTTGGGAAACATCATTTATTTCTTACAGAATATAGCTGCGGACAACAACTGGAGAGACAGATATGCTAATGTAAGACCAGGACAGAGATCTGTAGTGTTCCAACAAAGTACTATTTTT
>NW_006444266.1:0-200 GCF_000325575.1 Pteropus alecto | reverse complement strand
CCCATTTTACGTCCTAACTGTAATCCTGTTAGCTGACAGTAAAAGCAGCTGCAATTAAAGCCTTGGTCAGGGAACAAGGGTGTGAGCTGTCACCTCTTCCTCGTGATTAGTCTTCTACAAGCAAAAGCCCAGGGCCTGGAGTGAGTCACCTTTAGCATTAAAAGCCAGTTAATCTGAGCAGCATTTCATTGGAGGGAGGG
>NW_006444265.1:0-200 GCF_000325575.1 Pteropus alecto | reverse complement strand
ATGATGCTGAGGGTGTTGGGAACACTCGGGTCATCCTCCGAGTGCATGACCTTGCTGAGCTTGCCCTCCTCTGCCAGGTCCCCACCCAGGCGGCCATGCTGGGTGTTTGTTCCCTCTGCATGGAACATGCTCTGGCCAAAGTAGGTAAGTCCCACGCCAGACTTGCAGGTGACAGCTGGAAGGGCCAGGTGGTAGCCACA
>NW_006444264.1:0-200 GCF_000325575.1 Pteropus alecto | reverse complement strand
CCCTCATCCTCTCCTCGTTGGCCCCCGACCCTGCTCTGTCCCCTCCTCCCACTGGCCCTGCCCACCCCGCTCCCCTCCTTTGCTTCCATCTGTCCAGGTGACCTTGTCTGTCAGTTCTTCCTTTCCGGCCCTGACCCCTCCTTGACTCAGTCCTTTCCTCTCTCCTGGGTCATGGTCATCGCCTGTCCTTTACTCTCTAC
>NW_006444263.1:0-200 GCF_000325575.1 Pteropus alecto | reverse complement strand
CCCCTGGATCCTGTCGTGGCTGGACCACGGCAGCTGGAGAATTTAACGGTTACGTGGTGAATTGATTCAATGTGTCTGCATTTGAATCCATCTCTGAGTCACCAGTGGGACAGTGTGGACCCCGAGCCTCACGGCAGTGCAGGTGCTGATGAGTGCGAGCACGTTCACAGCTGTTGGGGGGCAGTGCCAGGTGTTGGGGG
>NW_006444262.1:0-200 GCF_000325575.1 Pteropus alecto | reverse complement strand
CCTGGCTCATACCACTCCAGCTACTCTGGCTTCTTTCTATCTCTAAGGGCATCAAAAGCACTTGCCCCTAGGGTTTCTGAATGTATTGTTATCTCCGCCTGCCATTTTACTAACCCAGATGTCACTTCAAGTTTTTGTTCAGATATTCCCATATCAGGGAGGCTTTTCTGGAGTCTCCCAGATCAACCCACTTCTTACTC
>NW_006444261.1:0-200 GCF_000325575.1 Pteropus alecto | reverse complement strand
TGTGTGTGTGTGTGTGTGTGTGTGTGTGTAAGCGCGCACCCCAAGGTGAGTAAATATTGCTATGAATTCAGTTTTCCAAAGCAATCTTACAATCTCATGAAATAGAGTAATGTGCAAATTCTGAGGAAGAATGTCTTAAAACAGAGAAAGGTGCACAGAGTTAGAGCTCTGAAGCCAACTTTGGAACTTGACTGGGATGA
>NW_006444260.1:0-200 GCF_000325575.1 Pteropus alecto | reverse complement strand
GCATCTAGGAGCCCCAATCTCTCTTGATTGGGCAGGCTTTGGCTTCTTTCTGTGAGTCCCGGGCCGAGGGTGGACATCCTGAGGGACTGGGGAGAAGGAGTGACTACTTCCCATTCCTGATGGGAAGCCCTCTGGCTCCAGCTTATGTGAATCCTTGAACTGTCGGGATTTGCTCTGCCCTGTTTGTGGGTTTGGGAATG
>NW_006444259.1:0-200 GCF_000325575.1 Pteropus alecto | reverse complement strand
GAGCCCCAGGAACCCCACGACCCGGTGTCACGCAGGCTCACACACGCCCCACGCGCTGCCGAAGTGGGGGTGCCGCCCCTGCCCTCCTCCCTGCTCTGCGCCGTGGCAGGGCGGGGGGGCTCGTCCTGTGGGGTGTCACGTGGGGCCATCAGGACGCCCTGCTCAGTCCCGTTTCTGTCCGCTGCGTTTTCACTGGGCGG
>NW_006444258.1:0-200 GCF_000325575.1 Pteropus alecto | reverse complement strand
CTCCATATCCCATGATAAAATTTGCTATACATTTATCATTTACGTACCCAGGTACTTACAGGCTTTGAATAGCAAGTTTAAAAAATACTTCCCATATAGGAAAGAAGATGGCTTATTGGATTTGTAACTAGAACAACCACAGGATCTCTGAGCTAAAGACAGACACTGAAAGGAAGACAGAGTCTTAGTGTTTTATTGAT
>NW_006444257.1:0-200 GCF_000325575.1 Pteropus alecto | reverse complement strand
AAACAGTTTATTATAGTAACAGTGCTAAGGGTGAGAGAGGGAGTAAAGAGAAAATGAATGGAAGACAATGATGGATACAGTCGGCATCCTGAATTGGAAAAAATGCAGAAGAAGTGTTGCGTTAATGGAGTGAGAGAGGGCACTGATTTATTTCTTTTTACAAGCCTTATGTTGGATGTGTGGCACATCCAAGTGGTAAT
>NW_006444256.1:0-200 GCF_000325575.1 Pteropus alecto | reverse complement strand
CGCGGCCGTCTGGCCCCATCGTCCTGGCCGAGGCTGGCTTCCACGTGGCCCCGTGGAAAGCCGCCCGGGCAGTGGCACTGGGAAGCGAGGCCTGGGGTCTGGCGCTGCGCGTCAGGTGTCTTCTCCACGTCCACCACCCCTGCTGACGCGAGGGGCTGGGGCGCGTCACCTGCTGACGTGGACGTGTCAACGTGCCCTGC
>NW_006444255.1:0-200 GCF_000325575.1 Pteropus alecto | reverse complement strand
CTTCTGGCCTCCAGAACTGCAAGCGGATATTTCTGGGGTGTAAGCCACTCAGTTGGTGGTGCGTTGTCACGGCGGTCCTCGTAAACTCCGACGATGGAGAATGGATTCGAGTAAGAGGTGACTGCTGCCCTTGAGAACGATGTGGGGGGCGAGACTCGTCTGTGCCGACGCAGCAGAGAGGGCGGGGAGGAGGAGCTGCC
>NW_006444254.1:0-200 GCF_000325575.1 Pteropus alecto | reverse complement strand
TCAAAGATTAATGTGATCATGACAACTTGAAGGGGAGTCTGTTCACCAAAGTTGTGACAACGTGAATATCAAAAAAATAATAACGGTTATGTTGATTGAAATACATTGAGTCCATGAAAAGTCATTGGTCCACAATGATCCTTAAACTGAGAAAAATCAATATGTATATATTGATTTTACCCCAAAATTGTATTTAATAT
>NW_006444253.1:0-200 GCF_000325575.1 Pteropus alecto | reverse complement strand
AAGTACAGTTAGGGTATGTAAGACTTTGCAGATCTTGGGATCAGATCATGCCTGAAGCATTTCAAACTCCGTATTTTTCAGTTACGCAAATTATTAAAGTTACTTTTAAAATTTAAACTAGATTCCATATGATACAATCTTATAGAAGAGGATTTGTTAACTTCAGCACTGTTGACATCTGCTCAGATAAATCTCTGTTG
>NW_006444252.1:0-200 GCF_000325575.1 Pteropus alecto | reverse complement strand
CCTCCGGCGAGTCCGCGAGCCCCCAGTTTTCTCACATGCCGACCCCCGGGCTTTCAGGGAGGCCGAGTGTGCTCTGTGGAGCCTTGTGCAGCTCCGTGTTGTCCCTTTAGCTGCCGTCATCGTTATCCCTCGGCCAGGCTGGGAGGGAGGCGGGGGGCTTTTCAGTGGGGTTCTGAGTGGCAGTGAGTACAGCCTGATGC
>NW_006444251.1:0-200 GCF_000325575.1 Pteropus alecto | reverse complement strand
GAGAGAGGGAGAGAGAGAGGGAGGGAGGGAGGGAGAAAGGGAGGGAGAGAGATGTGAACAGATGCAGATGACAAACGTCCCCACCGTGCTGTGGAAAACGGTAAAGGAGCGAGTTCGCTTCGGAGAAACAGGGACAGCGTCACAGAGATGGATTAAACTGGGACCAAGAGATGAGCGGACAATTCCAGACAGAGGAGAGG
>NW_006444250.1:0-200 GCF_000325575.1 Pteropus alecto | reverse complement strand
TCCTTATCCATTTACCAGCTAACTCATCTGATACCAGCACCGCAGTGGAGAATTCACACAGACACATGAGAACTTTGGGTGCAGCAAGCACTATATTTATATCCCTAGCGCCTATTAGGATGTTTGGCACCTAACAACATCTCAGCAAATAATTCTTGAATTGCTACAATCTTTTAGAAAGCCCTGGCTTCAAATCTTGA
>NW_006444249.1:0-200 GCF_000325575.1 Pteropus alecto | reverse complement strand
CTCTCTTTCCTTCTCTCTCTCTCTTTCTTTCTTTTTTTAGAGGAGGGCAGTTTATTTTATTTCATTTGTTTTATTTAATTCTAATTTATTTTATGTCTAAGTATGAGGTCTGGCCTGAATTTCAGGTAGGTCAAGAGTGTCCACCAGGTGGGATGAGAATATAGGTCGGCTTATCCAATAAAGAAAAGAGAAACCAAAGA
>NW_006444248.1:0-200 GCF_000325575.1 Pteropus alecto | reverse complement strand
GAATAACTAACTCACAGCCATGAGTATGACAGTGAGCTGAGTCCCTTGCATCCTCCTAATGAATCCGCTAACATGAAGGTGGTCTGGGGGATCCCCAACACAGAAGAGCACCTGTTAGGAAAAAATAAAAGCTTATTTATTTATTTATTTATTAAAAATTGGGGGTTTTTTTTGTTTTTGTTTTTGTTTTTGGTGAGGCA
>NW_006444247.1:0-200 GCF_000325575.1 Pteropus alecto | reverse complement strand
TATTCTGACTTCTCTTATGATATACAGGGTTGGCAAGAAAGCATTCCATTAATCTGAAATTGTTTTCTTAAAAGAAGATTCTAAAAAAATCCAAAGAATCATTTTATGCTGGTGTGGACTGGTGGGCCTTGTAGTCCTGTTCCTTCTCACGCTGTATGGTCTATGCCTAACACTAAAGATTGTCATTGCTGAGAGGATCC
>NW_006444246.1:0-200 GCF_000325575.1 Pteropus alecto | reverse complement strand
AGACCATCTAAGAACTGAGTTTTGTGGAGAAGAAAAGAAGACACAGGACTGAGCACTTGGGTAATGTGGGTAAAGGTATGTTTTATTATTATTATTTTTTTTAGTGTTGGAGACTAACAATGCATTTATATTATGATGAGAAATCGGTGATGTAGGGAAGATATAAAGTAATTGCAGGAGTAAATTCCCTGATAGGGAGA
>NW_006444245.1:0-200 GCF_000325575.1 Pteropus alecto | reverse complement strand
CACTGTGCAGAAAGACCAATGGTTTCTTGAGGACTTGGCAAACTATACACGTAAAATGGGTTTATTTTATTGTATGTATATTATACCTTAACAAAATCGACGTTTGTAAAATGGGGTACGTGCTCACACATGAGTATACCAAGTAGCAATTAGAGGTCATGAATTTGACATACACAAGGCAACATGCAAAGAGGAGAAAG
>NW_006444244.1:0-200 GCF_000325575.1 Pteropus alecto | reverse complement strand
GCACAGGAGCTGGCACATCAGCAGCCCAGGGCCCTCGGGGTGGCCGAGGGGGGGGTGATCACTCAGCCACCCTGTCATGCCTCCATGGCTTAGGGGGGGCACGCCACGTGAGCCGTGAGCCGTCTGCACCGGATGGTGGCCGGGCCGGGCCTTGGGGGGGCGCGATGGCTCCGGGGAGACTCTGCTGTGCCCGGTCAGGC
>NW_006444243.1:0-200 GCF_000325575.1 Pteropus alecto | reverse complement strand
CTTCTAACCACTGTGCTCATCTACCTAAAATAGATTTGCAATGAATACTTGTCAACTCTAGGAAATGGAAAGTCAAGGTAATTATAGGTACACGTTGACATTTCTTATGTGTAAAAAGCCCACAATTCACCCCCACTGCTGTACCGTTTGAATTCTAGACTCCTCTGCTAGGCTTTTAAATTAAATTTAAATGCATGACC
>NW_006444242.1:0-200 GCF_000325575.1 Pteropus alecto | reverse complement strand
CATTGCATTTTCCCTTGAACTGTTTTAGACTAACCGAGTGAATATTCTATTAGAATTCCCAAACAGGATTAACTTTTTTTTAGCAGTTTGTTAAGAAAAGCTTAAGTTTTTGGTCACTAATTTACGCTAAGTGTATTCCTCTGCTCTTTGGCTGAGTTTTAGGGTACCTCATAGACACATAAGTAGTGAAAACTGCTAAG
>NW_006444241.1:0-200 GCF_000325575.1 Pteropus alecto | reverse complement strand
TTTTCTCAGCACTTTATTCCCCATGATCCAATATTAAAGGATTTCCAAAGAGACTACCAGTTGTGAGTTTCAGACTTCAGTGCTATGCAGGCTTAGGTCCAGATAATGCTAGGCTTTGACACACAGTTGTGGGAATAGTGCCTTGTGGTAAACAGAATTCAAATCGCTTTCAATTGTTTTTGCATTCTCTGGCTTTTACA
>NW_006444240.1:0-200 GCF_000325575.1 Pteropus alecto | reverse complement strand
TGTTTCCCAGTAGCCCAATCTGGCCAGCTCATTGGCCAGCCCACCCAGTGCCCTGAGATGGAGTGGAAGCATTCAGACAATAATGCTTAGAGCTATGGTATCCAGGTATTGCCTTAACGGAGGCCCTGACTGTGTGATTATGGCTCAGGGGTCTTTTTACTCCCCATCCAATCTATGCTGGCAGCCAGAAAAATATGATC
>NW_006444239.1:0-200 GCF_000325575.1 Pteropus alecto | reverse complement strand
AATAAATACAATATGAATATTAGGGTCTTTTGCCCCCTCCAGGGTAATTGGTTCCAAAGGCTTGAGAACCACTGTTATGGAAGCATGCTGTCCTTCGTATATTCTTTTCCTTTCACCACTGCCTTATATATTCATTTCAGTCTTATTCTGGAAGTATGTGTGTGCGTGCGTGCGTGCATGTGTGTGTCTGTGTGTGTGTC
>NW_006444238.1:0-200 GCF_000325575.1 Pteropus alecto | reverse complement strand
GAACATACCCAAACCTCTCACCATCGCGAACACATCGCTTGGTACCTCCTCTCACGCTACGCTCCTTCAGAACACGCTCGATTGTTTTCTATTCTTTGTTGGTTAGAACATTATAACAGAATCTTCTCCGGGTGCAGACCTTCAGGTTCTTAATAACCACAAAAGGGAAGTTGCAAAACAGTATGGACTCCAGCTTTGTT
>NW_006444237.1:0-200 GCF_000325575.1 Pteropus alecto | reverse complement strand
CAGGCAGGACCGTCACCGTGATCTTCCCGGGGGCACGCACTGGGGCCTGGGTGGGCCCCACGACGCCCCCGCTCTGCCCACGGTCCCCCAGAATCCCACGGGCTCGTGCAGCGGCTCCCCACGCCCCCGCCTCTCCTCCCAGGAGGGTGGCCAAGAGGGTGGCCGCGTGTTCATGTCACAGCCATGTTGGCTCCATTCGG
>NW_006444236.1:0-200 GCF_000325575.1 Pteropus alecto | reverse complement strand
CATGCAAGTGAAAAGGACATGATTCCCTATAGGTCCCCTATACTTTAGAAACTAAACCGAATCCCGCTGAGTTTTACGGGAGGCAGGATGCCCACCAGGTCAGAGGTGCTCTAAGTGCCTCAGTGCTTGGGGCTAGCCACGGATGGGATTTACACTTTCATTCAGGCACTGGGAGAGTGTGGGATCCCAGATGGCTCCAC
>NW_006444235.1:0-200 GCF_000325575.1 Pteropus alecto | reverse complement strand
ACGGAAGGTAAACAGTTGAGTAGACATCGTGAGCCCGCAGGAGCCCCGCAGACGCCCAGAAGCAGAAGCAGAAGCTAGTCGCAGGGCTGTTGGAACACGGCCTACGCGCCCCACTCGGCCCCGTCATGGCCCCTTCCAGCCCCGAAGCCGTGGGGTGCGCTCAGCGGCCCAGGCTCGCTTCTCACGTGGCAGTGGACGCG
>NW_006444234.1:0-200 GCF_000325575.1 Pteropus alecto | reverse complement strand
GAAATTAAAGTTATCTATTGAAAATAACACAACTCCACTGTGTTTTTGTTACTTAGGTGAATATATTTCTTATATACATATATATACACGTATTTTTTTCCTTATGCGTTTTATTTTGTTCAATCACTTTTAATCAGAACTGTTTGGTTCTCTATATGCTACCCACTATGGTTACCCGAATATAATGTTTCTTATAGTAA
>NW_006444233.1:0-200 GCF_000325575.1 Pteropus alecto | reverse complement strand
TTGAATTGTTTTTTTCTGATTGGCTGCCAAATGGTTGGGCAGAATTTGGCTCCGGGCAGTCTATCCTCAGAGCTCACATTTTTAACCCCTGAACAATACTGTCTCTCAAAACTTTAGAATAGCAGTCTCATGGTATTGTTTTAATCGTCAAGTACCATTTACACATTTTATAAATGATATTTAAAACCCAGTGTCATTCA
>NW_006444232.1:0-200 GCF_000325575.1 Pteropus alecto | reverse complement strand
TGTCACTGTCCCCTCTTCTGCTGATCTCTGAGCCCCGTCTTTTTGTCATTTACCCTGCCTCTCCCTGTGAGTGTGACTTCTCTTGCCCCCTCCCCATCAGCCTCAGAAGATCTGAGGCTCTGTCCCCCACCCCAAGCCTCAGGATCCCTCTCCAAAAAAAATGGAGAGAATGAATCTATACCACCCCCACCATGCAGCTG
>NW_006444231.1:0-200 GCF_000325575.1 Pteropus alecto | reverse complement strand
TGCTTTGAGCTTCTTAGAGAAGGGGCTCATGACCCTAAGAGGTTAACTGTATTAAGTATGGAAATTTCTAGAATGTATATATTATATATAGATATTTTTAGAGCTTTATATATGTTAGCTCTGTCTTATCTGAGGACTAAGAGTATACAGGCTTTATAAGTCTGAAAAGGTATGTGCCTCTGATGCCATTTTTAGAAAGA
>NW_006444230.1:0-200 GCF_000325575.1 Pteropus alecto | reverse complement strand
CCCCTCACCTGCAGTCTGGCCAGCCCCCCGAAGGCATGCTTCTGGCCGAAGTCCAGTTAATGCAACAGAGCTTGGCAGAACTCAGACACTCTCTCCGGGGGCAGGCGCCTACCCGGCCACCGAGAGCCCCTGGCATCGGGGCTCAGGACAGAGAGGTTGATGCACTAACGCGAGTCGTAGGCTCCAGGTAGGTCGGCCAG
>NW_006444229.1:0-200 GCF_000325575.1 Pteropus alecto | reverse complement strand
CCGAGTCCGCTGTAGGTCATATCCAGGCATTTTTCAAATCAAATACACATTATGAAGTTATAAATTCCTTTCTTTTTATTTTCCCTTTTTTAAAATTTAGAACATTATATTGATTTTTAAAATGATGACTGTAGATTCAATTATCTATGGATTTTATTTTGGAGCAGCAAGAAGGCATTATACAATTCTTTACAGAAGAG
>NW_006444228.1:0-200 GCF_000325575.1 Pteropus alecto | reverse complement strand
ATGAACACGAACAAAATTCTAGACAGAATATTCTCCCTCGAAGCCAAACATCGTAGAGAGAGGCTAACGTTACGATCGAGTAAGGTTTATCGCAGATGCAGTGTCTTTGACGTGTGAAAATCTGTAAATAAATTCATTGTATTAACAGAATCAAGGGAGAAAAACCACGATCATCTCAACAGATGCATAAAAAGCCTGTG
>NW_006444227.1:0-200 GCF_000325575.1 Pteropus alecto | reverse complement strand
CTTCTTTCTCATAAACAGTAGACTTTGTTTAATCCTCATTCTATATTATTAGTTGGTTGTCTCTGTGCATGTGGTGGGTAGACTCTTTAGTGCAGTGTGAAGTACTGTGTACTCAAAATGCTAATTCAGCTAATTGGTAATCTTTTCTATTTCGTAGTACATAGGGAAAATGCATAAATTCTTCAATGAGTGTACCATTT
>NW_006444226.1:0-200 GCF_000325575.1 Pteropus alecto | reverse complement strand
AGCAAAAGGATCATGACACTTTATTTCAATTCTCGTTTTATTACAGTGGTCTGGAACTGAACATGCAATGTCTCCAAGGTATGTCTGTATTGGAGCTTTGCTCTCTGGATTTTCTGTGCTTGGTGCTTTGCATGAATTATTTCCACAATAACCTCACGGGAAATTGCTTTTGTTATCCCCCTTTTACACACTGGCAAAAA
>NW_006444225.1:0-200 GCF_000325575.1 Pteropus alecto | reverse complement strand
AGTTACTACTGCATTGTAGGTATTAAAAAAAAAAATAATCTAAAGTCCTAGAGAAAAATATGTCAAAGACTTAATTCTGGAGGTAAAATGCCTGGTTTTAAATTTTGGTTCTATCATTTGGTAGTTGTATGAATTTGGGCAAATTGCTCAAGCCTCTGGTACCTTAGTTTCCTCGTCTATAAAATGAGGATAATAGAAGA
>NW_006444224.1:0-200 GCF_000325575.1 Pteropus alecto | reverse complement strand
TTAGTCTCCTCCTACCTTCTTCTTCCTTCTGTCATTGTTTCTCTCCTGCTGCCTTTCTCCCTTTTTTCTTTCCTTCCCACATGAATACTTTATCAGACTCAGAAGGTGAATATTCCAATTCTCTAGTTCTGGAAAACAAGCCACCCGAAAAACTTAGTGGCTCCAATCAGCAACGGTGATTTATTTTGCTCACAAATCTG
>NW_006444223.1:0-200 GCF_000325575.1 Pteropus alecto | reverse complement strand
CCGGTGGCGACCGAGCGCCAGAAGACTCTTCCCACTGGCTGAGCCACCCAGCCGGGGCGACTCGGGTGGAGGCGGGAGGGGTAAGGGTCAGGTGACAGCTCTCATTGGTTTCCAGCTGACCTCTGCTTAAGCTCACCAAACAGTCAGATCAGAGGTTATTCTCCCGGATCCTCTCTGCTCCATCTCTCCCCATCTTTCCC
>NW_006444222.1:0-200 GCF_000325575.1 Pteropus alecto | reverse complement strand
TGCCTCTGCCGCCCGGCCAGCCTCCACGTGTGCACGGCCCGTCGCCCACTGCCTTGCTGTCCGTCTACACCGCAGGACCAGCCCTGCCGTGTTGTTTAGTGACCCCAGTTGGGGTGGCTGGGGTCCATGCCGGCAGCCATAGTATCTTTCTGTGCGTGGGATCCATCGCTGGTCCCTTTGCCCCAAACCCAGACTCTGGT
>NW_006444221.1:0-200 GCF_000325575.1 Pteropus alecto | reverse complement strand
GCATTACAATATTTAGTGTTTAAACCAGAGAAAGGACTAGCAAATAAATCTGAGAAAGATTCCTTACTGAAGCTATGGTAAACCAGAGCTATACCTTTTCTATTCTCGCTGACTGATTTACTCCACTGAGTGACCCAACTGATATCTGGCACTGACAAGTCCAACACTGTACACATACTTCTAACAGCATACCTTGCCCT
>NW_006444220.1:0-200 GCF_000325575.1 Pteropus alecto | reverse complement strand
TCTGCATGGATCGGCTGTGTGCCCTTGGGCAAGGCCTCCTTTCTTGGGTTCCTTGTCCGTAAAACGGGGACGAGAGGATTGTTGGGATCGAAGGACAGATGCACGTTTAGGACGGTGTCTGACACGGAGCAGACCCTTGGTAAGTACTAGTGGACTCGTAGTATTTATCTGTCATCTGATTTGCCAGTTCGTCCAAGTCG
>NW_006444219.1:0-200 GCF_000325575.1 Pteropus alecto | reverse complement strand
AATGGAAGACCACCCTATAGTCACGAGCTGGCTACGATTATTCAAACTCTACCTTGCCTTTGCATGGAAACCCCAGGAAGGGCTCTGCTCAGGGATTTACCTCACTCTCGTCTTCTCCATCTTGACCAAAACCTGCTGCTTCCCCCATGGGCTTGCATGGCATGCAATGACCCCCTCTAGGACTTCTGAGAATAATGAAG
>NW_006444218.1:0-200 GCF_000325575.1 Pteropus alecto | reverse complement strand
GTTTCCAAAGAATTACAAAGATGTAAAAGTGGTTCCAAAACCTGATGTTTGTAATAGACTTAATGATGAACATGAGAATACTGAAAAACTCTTTTGGAGAACTATATAATTCAATGACAGGATATCTGAATAATGACTTGGAGGTACATATGGGGAGAGGAGAAATTTTTTTCCCATAAATCTATCTTTTAGGTCTTACA
>NW_006444217.1:0-200 GCF_000325575.1 Pteropus alecto | reverse complement strand
CATGTCCTTAGAAGGTAGACAGACACAACGCCTAGTACTTAGCACCTTACCATAAATGCTTTCACTGAGTATAAATAAAAGAAGCATAGTTGTTCTTGCAAACTTTCTTTGGTTGTGGAAACTATTTTTTTTGTGTGTGTGAGCAGGTTCTTTCATATATTCTGGGTCACTACAGTAACAGTTCGGTTTTAATTCCTTTC
>NW_006444216.1:0-200 GCF_000325575.1 Pteropus alecto | reverse complement strand
CCCCATGCCCACTGACGTCATCATCTTTATGTGCGTGCGTAAGTAGTAGTGTCCTGTTGCTCCTGAAACGAATTCCCAACATCCGATTATTTAAAATAACAGAGATTCTTTCCTCTCACAGTCATTCTGGCTAGAAGTTTGAAATCGGCATCACTGGGCCACATTTAAGGTGTCGGTCGTCAGGGCTACACACCCCCCGG
>NW_006444215.1:0-200 GCF_000325575.1 Pteropus alecto | reverse complement strand
TCTCTCATCATCGGAATTTTTAAGAACAGTTTTGGTCTCTGAATCTTGGTGACCTAATTAGGTGCCGATGTACATTTCCTGTTCCCTGTCCTGGGAGGGTCTGCCAGAGACCTTGTTCTGTCTTTTGGTCTGGAGACAAGCCTCCACCAGGACCACCCAGATGACTGGGCATGGGGCTAAGTGTAGAGTTGGTGGCCCTT
>NW_006444214.1:0-200 GCF_000325575.1 Pteropus alecto | reverse complement strand
AGGCCGTTTGCAGTCAGACGAGGGTGCCAGCGCTGGTGGCCCTGCGCGCTCCGCCGCCGCCCTGCCCCTGCCCGGCCCCCTTGGCCCCTCGTGCTCCCACCTGTCCCTGGCAGTCCCTGGCAGTCCTGGGACGGTGGTCAGCGTGGGGTTGGGGGCCCCACCTGTATCCCGGTCCACCTGCCCTCGTTGGCCGTGTGGCC
>NW_006444213.1:0-200 GCF_000325575.1 Pteropus alecto | reverse complement strand
TGTTTTTATGTTATGGTTACTTAGGTGTATATTTTAGAAATCAGTGGGTTGTAGTTATTTTATTTGTGTGACAACCTCCAAAGTAACAGAAGTCACTGCTTGGCCCATTACCTTGTGCTTAAAGCAGACCAAGTAAATAGCAGGAGAAATAAAGAGAAGACTATTTGGAAACTCAAACATGCCTCAAGCAAGAGGTTTCT
>NW_006444212.1:0-200 GCF_000325575.1 Pteropus alecto | reverse complement strand
GAATTCATCATCACCAAACCAGTATTACAGGAAATATTAGAGGGATTTCTTTAAGGAGAAAAGAGAAAAAAAAAATTAAAAAATATAAATAATACGTCAGCATATTATGCGAATAATGTGTCAGTAAAAATGTGAATAATATGGCAATAACTTCATATCTAGCAGCAATTGCTTTAAATGTAAATGGATTAAATGCTCCA
>NW_006444211.1:0-200 GCF_000325575.1 Pteropus alecto | reverse complement strand
TCATTTTCTTTCCTCAGAATTCTATTTTTTCTTGCATGACACGAGCAAGATGGTGGAATAGGAATTGTCTACTATCATGACACTACAGAACAGCAATTTTGACAGTTACTCAGAAATGAGAGTATATTTGAGAGAGTCTGGAAGTCCAGTGGGGAAATTCTAGCGTATTAAAAATCCAAGAATAGACACATTAGAGATGA
>NW_006444210.1:0-200 GCF_000325575.1 Pteropus alecto | reverse complement strand
TTTGCTTTTTCTTGCATCAGGTATTGATGAAATTGCAAAATAATTGGGAAGTTTTTTCTCTTCATCTATATTTGAAAAAAAATCCATAAAACTGTAATATTTTTTCCTTAAATGTTTGATAAAATTTGTCACTGAAGTTGTATGAGTCCGAAGTTTTCTTTGTGGGAAAGCTTTTTGTAACAAATTCAACTTTCCCAATA
>NW_006444209.1:0-200 GCF_000325575.1 Pteropus alecto | reverse complement strand
AGTACTGAATATTGATTAATTCATGACCACCAATTCTAAAAACAACAGTTAAAGTGCCTCAGAAAGATGCAGCATCTCATCAACTCAGTGTCTTAGGTTTCTGCCACCCAAACTAGGCCTCAACAAAAGCACATACCACGACAAAAGATGACCATTGGGGCTTCAGTCAGGGTTGAAACTGCAGGTGTTGAATCCAAGAA
>NW_006444208.1:0-200 GCF_000325575.1 Pteropus alecto | reverse complement strand
GCTTCTCAGCTCGTCTGAAAGCTGGTAATAAGCAAAACACACAAACGAAAACACTAGGAAACAACGACAGCATGGGGTAGAACGCTTGGGCGATCCTGGCCTGCGGGCTGCTCGCCCTCCCGGCTCGCGGGGCTGACGCAGCCCGCCACATGTGCCGTCGTAGGTGTCCCACCCGGGCGGACGCAGTGCGTCCTCCTGTG
>NW_006444207.1:0-200 GCF_000325575.1 Pteropus alecto | reverse complement strand
TTCGTGTTAAATGACCTCGTGACCCCTTGTAGCCCAACCCCTTCCCTCGGATGTGCTTTCATTGTCTGGGTAAAATAAAGCGACGCCCCCCAAGCGAATCCAGCTCCCTGGTGACAGCTCTCCCTGTCTCCTGTGCACACGCCTCTCGACTCCCCTGTTCCTGCGGTGACGTGCACGGGAGAACGTGAGCCCGCAAGGCG
>NW_006444206.1:0-200 GCF_000325575.1 Pteropus alecto | reverse complement strand
CAAAGCAACAAAGTGAAATAAACAGTCACAAAAGTCCACGTATTTTCTGGTTTCACCTATATGAAACGTCCAAAATAGGCAAATCTATTGAGACAGAAAGTGATCAGTTGTAACCAAGGGTTGAGGAGGGATCTGCTGAGGACTGATGCAGATGCGTGCGGACTTCCTCTGAAGGATAATGGAAATGTTCTAAAGTTAGA
>NW_006444205.1:0-200 GCF_000325575.1 Pteropus alecto | reverse complement strand
GGGTGAGTGTGGGTTCTAATGAACTTATACTAATGAGTATATACTCCCGACTTGAGCTAACTAATTGGATTAGGGATAGGAACATGATTTAGAGAGAAAGAGGAGAGTGAGAATGAAGGCAGGAAAAATTCCAGGACTTGAGTAAGAGCCACCCTACCATCTCTTTCTGGAAAGCATAGAGTGGGGATGTGAAGTCTGGA
>NW_006444204.1:0-200 GCF_000325575.1 Pteropus alecto | reverse complement strand
CCTTTTTTTTTTTTTTTGCATTTAAAAATTGTGGTAAAAAATATATGTAGCATAAAATGTATCTGCTTGCTTTTTATAATTAACATTCCTTTGGGAAGAATTTATGATTTTCTAATTTTTTCTTATAGAAGTAGAATAACAATAATATAGGTAGGTTAGAAATTGAAAAACAAAACCACCTTTAGTAGCCTAACACAGGG
>NW_006444203.1:0-200 GCF_000325575.1 Pteropus alecto | reverse complement strand
AGTTTCCTCTTATCCATGTGCTAATCAGGACTCAACTAAAGACTTAGAGAGAAGCTTGTGCTGCTCTCTGGAGCAATTTCCCTCTGTATACAGCTCCTCCTTTTCATGCAGCTCTTTGTTCTTTGGTACGATGCCTTGTGAATGTCAGTCTCCTTGGCTTTCCTGAGTTCTGAACTTAGAGATTCCTCTGGGCTCCATTC
>NW_006444202.1:0-200 GCF_000325575.1 Pteropus alecto | reverse complement strand
TTTGGCCAGCGGGAGCCCCTTCAAATATATATTTTAACATGTCCCCATTATTCTTCGAGCACTTTCTTACGTCTGTCACAGCAAGGCATCCAGGTTCGTCTTGAACTTTCTCTGCCCCATCTGAGAATGAGCCATTCTCCCTCTGTAAATTTCATTTCCTGTTTCCCAGGTATTTCCATTTAAACCATCTGGCTCGTACC
>NW_006444201.1:0-200 GCF_000325575.1 Pteropus alecto | reverse complement strand
TAGTGAATGTTAGGGTGGCCAGGGAAACTTAAAGAGGTGACATTTGAACAGAGATATGAGAAGGGCGTCCAAAAGGCGGACCACTGTGTGTGCAAAGGCCTTGGGGGCAAGAAAGGGCTTGGTATGGAGGCCAACTGGATAAGTGAGGAGAGAGCCAAAGAGGCAGAGTTCAAGATGAAGTGGGGGAGAGAAGCAGGGCC
>NW_006444200.1:0-200 GCF_000325575.1 Pteropus alecto | reverse complement strand
CCACACTCTACTGTCCTTGCATGCTGGGCCGGGCCAGGAGGCCCAGCGGTGACGCCCAGCGGTGACAAGGGGTGAACTTTAGACCTCCTGGGGCCCGCGGGGGAGGTTGTAAGACCTCGCCCCCGCCCCCGGGGCTGCTGAGAGGATGCGACGCATTTTCACACGTCAGGGGCTTAGTGCGGGGCCTGGCACCTGTTAGG
>NW_006444199.1:0-200 GCF_000325575.1 Pteropus alecto | reverse complement strand
AGACCTCCCACGCACCCACCACTTCCTCCCAGTTTTCTAACATTGCTATAGCATGTTCAGAATTTACAAAAAACTTTTAAGTGACAAGCAGAGAGGCAGCAGTATAGTGGTTAAAGCGAGGGGCAGGGGCTCAGACAAGCTTGGATTCTCATCCCAGGGCTGTCTTCGCTAGCCTTGTGATCTTGGGCTGGTCATTTCCA
>NW_006444198.1:0-200 GCF_000325575.1 Pteropus alecto | reverse complement strand
ACCCTAACCCTAACCCTAACCGTAACCCTAACACTGATCCTAAGACTATATTCTTATCCTAACCCCAACTCTAACCCTAACTCTCACCCTAAAATAACCTAACCCTAACCTTAAACATAACACTAACCCTAACCCTAAAACCTAACCGTAATCTGAACCCGAACCGTAACCCTATCCTACCCTTAAAACTAAAGTTAATC
>NW_006444197.1:0-200 GCF_000325575.1 Pteropus alecto | reverse complement strand
GGTCAGAACCCTCCAGCTTCAGCTTCCAAAGACACAGTCCAGGGGGCAGGACAACAGGGGCGAGACGGCGCCCGCGTGGACGGTGTAGCCACGGCGCCCGAGCCTCGGGGGATTTGAATCGAAACCCGAATGAAGGGAGTGGGAACCGCCCTCGCCGCCCTCGCCGGCTTCCCCGGCTTCCCCGGCCCGCCCGTCGTCTC
>NW_006444196.1:0-200 GCF_000325575.1 Pteropus alecto | reverse complement strand
TCCCATTGATCTAAGTCGGTCGAACCTAGAATTCTTTCGTGCTTTATCTGTGGTTACGACGGTGAGATCCTTGTCAACTTGGGATAGATGGTTACAAGAGTCGGGGAATTTGACAAAGGATTTTGTTAATATACCTGGAAAGTATTAATGTTAAAAGATCTATGGTGGAAATTTAGCATTGATTTTTGGGTAGTCCTTCA
>NW_006444195.1:0-200 GCF_000325575.1 Pteropus alecto | reverse complement strand
TTCAGGGGGACGGTGATAACAATAGCAGCAGTAACAACCATAATGACATTCATTTTGTGATTTGCATTTCACGAAGTGTCAGTTATGTGAAAGGCCTAACTCACAGCCGTGGCCCATTTTACCTTCAAGTATCTAGAAACATGAACATTTGCTGGTGGACTGACGGATGAATAGGGACACTGTCATAGTCAAGTAACAGG
>NW_006444194.1:0-200 GCF_000325575.1 Pteropus alecto | reverse complement strand
ACACACATGCACTGCAGTCTGAGCATCGATGGGAGGTGGGGCGTCAGAACTCGGGCCGTGCGAAATGGCAGCTCTCTCCCCGCAGCCTGCTCGGGGGTGCCAGTGTCTGGGCCCCCGCCTCTGGGCTCAGCCTGGCGGGGGCGAGGGGGCCTTCTTCCTCTTTTCATCACCAGAAAGGAACAAGCAAATCCCTTCTCAGC
>NW_006444193.1:0-200 GCF_000325575.1 Pteropus alecto | reverse complement strand
TTGGGTTAAGGTGAAAAGTCAGAACAGGTTGAATGCGGAAATCTACGGTAAGGCTGTAAGAAACCTGGGCATTGATCTGTCCTGGAATCGTCCCATGATTTGCTTCCTTCGATGAGCGCGGCAAACTTCACTAGGTACTCCTAGAGTCCTGGTACAACTAATGATAAAATGATGAGTGAACTCATCGAGGGCTGAAATTA
>NW_006444192.1:0-200 GCF_000325575.1 Pteropus alecto | reverse complement strand
ACTAAGGCAACAGAGGATCAGTTCAAGGTCACATAGAGAGTAAATTTGAATGCTGGAAACCAAAATCTGGGCCTCTTCTACTTCGCTCACTGGTAATTCCATCCTATTGTGCTGTAAACTGGATTCCTAGGTGGAGTGGAAAGATAGAGTAGATGATAGTTTGAGAGTCGATTTTGCAAGGTATTCATTTACAGTTCTCC
>NW_006444191.1:0-200 GCF_000325575.1 Pteropus alecto | reverse complement strand
GTGTCTGCCCCTCTCACGAGCTGTGAGAGCCCCAGGGCCTCTTGTCCTGTTCATTGCTGCACCCCCAGCTTGAAACAACAAAAATAATTATTTGTTGAATAGGAACAGCAGATGTGGCACTTGCTACATGCCCGGAAGCGTGCTAAGTATTTTATATAGATCAACTATCTTACTCTTCTTACGACCTACCAAGGCGAGTA
>NW_006444190.1:0-200 GCF_000325575.1 Pteropus alecto | reverse complement strand
CTTGTTGCCCCGCCCTTAAATTTGGATGGCTATATCATATCCATTCTAGTGTGCTTCCTTTAAGCAGTCAGACTCACAGTGCTCTAGGCTCCATATCCAAGCGAACCCCACCTCATATTTAATTAACACACTAGCTCCTAAACCCACTAAATCTACTAAACAGACTGCATCCTGTCCTGTTTTACTGGGATGGGTATTTT
>NW_006444189.1:0-200 GCF_000325575.1 Pteropus alecto | reverse complement strand
CCCCAGCGAACGCATTCTGAGAGCTTCCTGGGGGTGCCAGGCCCTGTCCTCAGCGCCTGACACGGGCCGACCTGTGTGACTCCTGCCGTGATCCTGTACCCCCGATCTACGGGGGAGGAAGTCCAGGTGCAGAGAGGTGAGCGGCTGGCCCAAGGTGACACATCGCTAAGCGGAAGGACCATTTTAACCGTTCCATTGAG
>NW_006444188.1:0-200 GCF_000325575.1 Pteropus alecto | reverse complement strand
CTTGTTGCCCCGCCCTTAAATTTGGATGGCTATATAATATCCATTCTAGTGTGCTTCCTTTAAGCAGTCATACTCACAGTGCTCTAGGCTCCATATCCAAGTGAACCCCACCTCATATTTAATTAACACACTATCTCCTAAACCCACTAAATCTACTAAACAGATTGCATCCTGTCCTGTTTTACTGGGATGGGTATTTT
>NW_006444187.1:0-200 GCF_000325575.1 Pteropus alecto | reverse complement strand
GGGGATGCGGGCTGTAGTCCACAACCCACCAGTCAATCCTCAATCTGGATGTGCCTGACTCCCTCCCCGAACCACGACAGGAAGCCTCAGCGGGGTGAGGCCTACGCCAGGGAAACCCCACCTGTGTCTGCCCAGTTTCTGTCTGCTCGCAATCCCTCTCTAGGAGAAGGGCTGCCGGCCCACTCTGCATCATCTCGGGG
>NW_006444186.1:0-200 GCF_000325575.1 Pteropus alecto | reverse complement strand
AGAGGCCAGGCTAGAGGGTGGGGCTTAGATCCAATTGCAGCTAGAGAACAGTTTAGGACTTTAAATTAGGGGTTCAGAAACTAGGCTGCATTGTAATCACCTGGGGTGATTTCAAAAAACATGGATTCCTACCTTGGTCCCCACCCAAGCCCCCTGGGGCAGAGGGGCACATCAGGGCTCAGACATCCCTGTTTTTCAAA
>NW_006444185.1:0-200 GCF_000325575.1 Pteropus alecto | reverse complement strand
TGAGCTGATCTTTTCCCATCTACATCCATAGGATCAGTTGAGTTTCCCTTGACGTCATTCTGTTCATTTGGTGCCTGTGCTGGTAGCTGTTATTCACTCCTTTGATCTGCCTGTCTCCTTTCATCTCTCATGGGCCTCGGCGAGCATCACACAGAAGACAACCTGTAGCATCCTCCTACCTGTACCCAGCCCTGTGGGTG
>NW_006444184.1:0-200 GCF_000325575.1 Pteropus alecto | reverse complement strand
ACTGAGTCATTGTGAGCATATCCCTTAACGGCTTCAGGTGTGACTCCTGCACTCTTCTTGGATACTAATCTTAGGCCAAGATTGTCAAGAGGGAATTGCTTAACTGCCAATGCGTCGATGTTGAAATATCGAAAAGGTGCACTTTTTGAGACGTGTGTTGAAAACGCTCGGTTGAGGATAGGGGAAGAGGAATAAGGTGG
>NW_006444183.1:0-200 GCF_000325575.1 Pteropus alecto | reverse complement strand
AACAGGCAATTACGTCCACATTGTGTTTTCAGAGCGGGTTACCCGCTAGATAGCACGTTCGGAAAACGTGGCATAAACCTGCTTCTTCGAGGGTGAGCTTCACCTGGCGCCCGCCCCGCCCGCCCCGCCCTGGCCCCACTCATCCAGGTAGCAGGCGGTTCTAGAGAGCGACGGGGTGCAGTGCCGTGCTCCAGGGAGCT
>NW_006444182.1:0-200 GCF_000325575.1 Pteropus alecto | reverse complement strand
CTAAAACTAAAGCTAATCCTAACCCTAATTCTAACAGTAACACTAACACTAATCCTAAATCTAACATTAACCCTAATCCTAACAGTAACTCTAAACTAAATCTAACCCTAACCTTAAGTATAAACACAAACTTAAGCTAAACCTAACCTGTCCCTGACGGTAACCCTAACCCTAACCTCACCATAACCCTAACTCTAACC
>NW_006444181.1:0-200 GCF_000325575.1 Pteropus alecto | reverse complement strand
CGATGACCTGCTGACGCCAGGGAGGCTTTGCTCGCCATGTAATTAAGAGAGAAAGGCTTTCGCTGGAGACCCGGCTTTGAGCTTCCTTTGTAATTTTCGCTGACCAATCTGACTATAGGGGTAATCGGAAGTGTATTTTGGGAATCAGGGACAGCATCACAAAAGGAATTAAGATCCAACCAAGTGGGCTTCTGAAAACT
>NW_006444180.1:0-200 GCF_000325575.1 Pteropus alecto | reverse complement strand
CACCTTGCTGCCCACAGCCCAGGAAGGCCAGGAACTCAACTCCTCATTGTTCAAATGGGGGAAACTGAGGCCACTGTCCCCAGGGAATCCAGACAGGCTGTGGGGGACCCTGCAACTACCTTATACTTCAGTGTGATTTCCGAGCCCTTAAGGTTACGGGAGGTCGCCTCTCATCAGTCCTAATTGTGGCAGAGGCTTCT
>NW_006444179.1:0-200 GCF_000325575.1 Pteropus alecto | reverse complement strand
GGTGGGCGCCAGGTGCCCACGGGCTCCGCGTCGGGGACGTCCACGCCCGACAGCGCCACAGTGACTTTTTGAGTGTGCGTTAAAAATAGGAGTAACCTAGTAAGGCAAAAGCGGGTGACACTCCTGCAACCCTCCGGGGACCAGTGGCAGGAGGAAGGTCAGCGCGGGAAGAGCCGGCCCCGAGCAGCCCTGAGCCAGCA
>NW_006444178.1:0-200 GCF_000325575.1 Pteropus alecto | reverse complement strand
TAGTTTAGTTTGCACCTTTGAGAACTCTAAATGGGTTATTTCCCATCCTGAAAGACCCCACCCCACACTAAAAGAATTCCTTTACCCCAGAGGGGTTAATGAAGGTCATTAGGCTACGGCGTTTTGACTTCATTTTACAGACTTATGACTCTCACACAAGAAAATGTATACTAAGGGGTGTCAGAGAATATCATTTGGCA
>NW_006444177.1:0-200 GCF_000325575.1 Pteropus alecto | reverse complement strand
AGCAGGCAATAGGGGATTTATAGTTTGTCTCTGGTTCAGGATGTGGAGCTTCAGTGTTTGGAGGTTTATGAATAAAAATTAAAGAGACTATAGAGAACACCCAGAAATGAGGGGTTTCAAAGGAGATTTTAAAGCTTTTTGTATCGAGACACCCCACATGGTAAGAAATAAAATGGAAAAAGCCCTTTAGTAACAAAAGC
>NW_006444176.1:0-200 GCF_000325575.1 Pteropus alecto | reverse complement strand
TGTGGGAGTAATTTTTCCTAAGCTCTGCCTTGTTTCTTTCCGGCTGAGTGAACTCCCACTGTTTCCTTTTCTGGAACTCTTCCGGGGGTGCCAGACTACACGTCGTGTTACCTGGGTTCACACCATTCATGGGATCGGACTTAGCTGAGCGCTCGCTTGCTCACCTCTTACCAGGCAAGGCCTCTTCCTGCCTTTGGTTG
>NW_006444175.1:0-200 GCF_000325575.1 Pteropus alecto | reverse complement strand
AGCAGGCGGGTCCTCTAGGAGGTGACCAGGCCGTGCGGGTGGCGTCCTCGTGATTGGGATTAGAGTCCTTACGAAAGGGACCCCAGAGAGCTCCCTCACCCCTTCCAGCACACGAGGTCACAGGGACAAGGCAGCCAACTGTGACTGGGAGGCAGGTCCCCACCGGTCACTGGATCTGCTGGCGCCGGGACCCTGACGTC
>NW_006444174.1:0-200 GCF_000325575.1 Pteropus alecto | reverse complement strand
AGCGTCAACACCAAGCCCTTCATGCCTATCGGTGATGCCCCTCTGCACCTTTGCTAGCCACTGTCCATCTCTGACCCGCGCCCTGCCCATCACCCAGGCCGTTGACCCTACAGAACTTGCTGACTCATCCCCTCTCATCCAACAACCTCACTCACCCTGCTGACTTCTTCCTGACCCAGTACACGAGCCACCAACCTCTG
>NW_006444173.1:0-200 GCF_000325575.1 Pteropus alecto | reverse complement strand
CAGATCACACTCAAGAAGCTCCCAGCCTGGTGTGCGGAGCAACCAACGGGAACATTGTGAGATAGTAAAATATTTTCCAGAGCAGAGATTCTCGATGGGGTTTTTCTTAATTTAGTTTTGATTTTGTGCCCCCCCGCCCCGCTGCCCTTGGGACACTCAGCAATGTTTGGATATAGTTTTGATAAAGGCTAGAGATCATG
>NW_006444172.1:0-200 GCF_000325575.1 Pteropus alecto | reverse complement strand
CTTAACCTGAAATTACTTTGTGCCCTAAAAAAAAAATGGTTCCCTCTAGTCCTCTCTGCACAGAAATAGATATTGCATATGGCAAATATACACCTACCTAAAAGTTAACTTTCCCCCTCCTTCTTGAAACCACTCTTGCGGTAATTCTTTCAAACAAGTTTGTCTTTACTGTGGAGGGCAGCAGATAATAAAATAACAAT
>NW_006444171.1:0-200 GCF_000325575.1 Pteropus alecto | reverse complement strand
GACCCAGAGGCATAGTAAAAGGATTTCAGTAGCTAAGGAAATGTGGGTAATGAGGTCAGAGGAGGTGATGTATTGGCCCTAAGCAGAGATTCTGGGCCAGAGGGTGGGTGACCTGAGCGTCCTGGGCTTGCAGTGGCTGTCATAAAAAGGAAAAGGGGGTATAAAAAGACTTGTCTAGAGGAACTCGGACAAATAATTAT
>NW_006444170.1:0-200 GCF_000325575.1 Pteropus alecto | reverse complement strand
AAAGCATTTGCTTATCTGCACACTTCTCTCCACCTGTTACTGCTTCAGTCTAAGCCTCCATCAGCTTTTGCCTGGATTATTACAAGAGTCTCCTAATTGGTCTCCCTGCTTCTCTTGGCCCACTACAGTTGATTCTAAACCCAGCAGCCAGTCTGTGGCTATGCCACCCAGAACGCGCCTGATCTCATCTGATCTTGGAA
>NW_006444169.1:0-200 GCF_000325575.1 Pteropus alecto | reverse complement strand
GTCTCCTATCCAAAAGTCAGAAAGACAAAATAGCATAAAGGTCTCAAACACGGGAAGCTTTTATGGGTCTGGCCTGGAAGAGATGCCCTTGAGTTGGGGGGCATTGGCTAGAACACTGTCATCTAGTTCATTGGCTAGAACACTGTCACAAGCTCGATCTACTTGTAAGGGGGACTAGGAAGTATGTCCTGCTAGGCAGC
>NW_006444168.1:0-200 GCF_000325575.1 Pteropus alecto | reverse complement strand
ATCCGGGATCTGGGACCTGGGCGTGGGATCTGGGATGCGGGCGTGGAATCCAGGACGTGGGTGTGGGATCAGGGATCTGGGACGCGGGCCTGGGATCTGGGCCGCGGGCGTGGGATTCGCGTCTCGGGCATGGGATCCAGGATCCGGGCCGCGGGTGTGGGATCTAGGACGCGGGCGTGGGATCTGGGACGCGGGCGTGG
>NW_006444167.1:0-200 GCF_000325575.1 Pteropus alecto | reverse complement strand
TCCTTCAGATTAACCCTTGTTTGATCTATATTATGATTACATTTTGAGACTTTGACCAGAGTTTTATACTGTCAGAAAAGGTCTAATAGCTGTCTCTTGAAAGCCTCCAAAACAGAAAAAATAAGAACATAGGTACATGTAACCATTCTATACTATGTTTTACAAGGGTATGTAATTTCTTGGGAGTAATATTCAAAATA
>NW_006444166.1:0-200 GCF_000325575.1 Pteropus alecto | reverse complement strand
CCTGCCCTTTGAGCTGAGGTTTAACCATACCTGTGAGGCACACGGTGGTGTGGAGGAGTGTTACAGTAAGGTGACACCTTATAATGACGTTGAAATAACAGTTGCCTAGTGTACCAAATTCTTCGTTCTCCGCACCATGGAATGTGCGCGTCACACTTGACCTCATTTGAACCTCACACGAATCTTGTCACACCCATTCT
>NW_006444165.1:0-200 GCF_000325575.1 Pteropus alecto | reverse complement strand
AGGGACCTAGCCACCCCGGGGTGTCACAGTCTGGGAGACACTGCTGTAGAGAGGGATCCAGGCCGCCCTGGGGTGTCACAGTCTGGGGGGATAGGGGGCCCTCTCCGTGAGAGCCCATGGCGGGCATTGTGGCTGATGTGGGGCCGTGGGCCAGGTTCGGGGTCTCTGGCTCTGGCGTAACCAAGTCATTGCAGGGTTTG
>NW_006444164.1:0-200 GCF_000325575.1 Pteropus alecto | reverse complement strand
GTGCATATAGTCATGCACTGATAAGAACATCTTGGTCAACAAGGGACCAGATATATGATTGTTCCCATAAGATTATAATGTTGCTGAAAAATTGCTATAGACATGGTAACATTGGACCATAAGGCATTATACAAATAGTAATCATGATACAATTTCCTGCAGTGTACAGTACACTAACATACTCTAAAAGTCTGTAACCT
>NW_006444163.1:0-200 GCF_000325575.1 Pteropus alecto | reverse complement strand
ATCAGCCAGGTTGACCAGAAGCCAGACTTCAAATACCGTCATAGGCCTTCAGAATCCATCCAACTTCAGCAGGTGTCTCTCTACGCATCTCATCCAGTTTCAACACGTGTGGTTTCTCATTACATCTACAATGGCCCCAGCTGCCTGTCACCTTGGGCTTTCCTTGGACTTGGGATTTTGCCATTTCTTTGGCTCAGATT
>NW_006444162.1:0-200 GCF_000325575.1 Pteropus alecto | reverse complement strand
CAGCGTGGGGCTGTTCTAAAGAGTGCTGCTCTGAACATCCTCATGTGATCTTTTGGTGAACACAGGCACATACTTCTATTGTATATAGAATCAGAGTGGAGTTGCTGGGCCATGAGGTACGTGGATGTGGATGGAACCCTTTTATTCTCAGGTTCAGTTCTATTCGTTGCAAGTGGAACAAAGTTCATGGGGCTGAGTCT
>NW_006444161.1:0-200 GCF_000325575.1 Pteropus alecto | reverse complement strand
GGCAAATCATTAGCCCTCTCTCTGTGCTTCAGTTTTAACCCTCTCAAGATTGTCGTGATAACTTTTGAGCCATTTAACTTGCTAAGTTCTTTCATTGTTAAAATTAAGGAAGATAACACAGATAAAGGACGCAGCTCAATAAAAAAAAAAAGGTCAAAACCACCTTTTTTTTTCTCTTTCCACTGAGTCATGACCTGGTT
>NW_006444160.1:0-200 GCF_000325575.1 Pteropus alecto | reverse complement strand
CAGTTTTGCATAACCAAAGGGGAGGAGCAGAGAGGAGAGGGAGGGGGAGGAATACTCAGGGGCGCCATCCCAGGACCCCAAAACCTTCAGCAATGTCTTCTAAACACACAGCTGCTTTGTGTGAGCGGTTTTCTACTGTGAAAGTTGAAGAAGGAGCTGAGTTCCACGTCAAGGTGAGCATGGTCCAGGGCTGAGGTGGC
>NW_006444159.1:0-200 GCF_000325575.1 Pteropus alecto | reverse complement strand
ATTCATTTATTTAATAAGGAATTCCTAAGGACCTACTCCATACAAAGAGCTGTGCTTAGAGGGGTGAGAAAGCCATCTCATCAGGGAAGCCGCATGCATAGTGGTTAAGAGCGTTGGCCCTGGATTGAAATTACCGGGCTTCAAAACCCAGCTCCTCTACTTGCTGTGTGACCTTAGACAAGTTAATCTGAGCCACAATA
>NW_006444158.1:0-200 GCF_000325575.1 Pteropus alecto | reverse complement strand
GTGGAGCCATCTGGGATCCCACACTCTCCCAGTGCTCGAGTGAAGGTGAAAATCCCATCTGTGGCTAACCCCAAGCACTGAGTCGCTTAGGGCACCTCTGACCTGGTGGGCATCCTGCCTCCCATAAAACTCAGTGGGATCCGGTTCAGTTTCTAAAGTATAACAGACCTATAGGGAATCATGTCCTTTTCACTTGCATG
>NW_006444157.1:0-200 GCF_000325575.1 Pteropus alecto | reverse complement strand
AAATTGAGAAACATTACCAGGGAAGGTATAAAACGAATGTTTTTACCCTATCACTCAGAAACAAATTATTCCCCGGTGGGTGGGAGTGATGGGTGTAGGGTAGGTGGTACCTCAGAGAGGCTAGATGACTCTGTATTTTAGGTGAAAAATAGATTAAAAACCAGCATTTTAATATTATGACTCCACATGAAAATATCATG
>NW_006444156.1:0-200 GCF_000325575.1 Pteropus alecto | reverse complement strand
AAATTTGCTCGAAAGAAGACAAGCCATAATGACAATGTTAAGCTGCTCTCCGTCCACTGATTATTAGTGAGACTCTTATTGATTTTGAAAGTGTTCCGAATGCTTTGTCTCCCTAACGCATAGAATATGTGATTATATAATGTCTATTCTATTTATATGCTATACTATATATTTTATGTAATTATTTTTAACATGTGGTT
>NW_006444155.1:0-200 GCF_000325575.1 Pteropus alecto | reverse complement strand
TGGACCAGTCTTCGGTGCCTGCGACCGCAGGAGGCGAGAGCCTCTCTGTGGGCAGCTCCCCGGCTTCCGCAGCCAGCTTTCACTTGCCTGTGAATCATCCTCAGCTTTTTCTTTTTCCAAAGACTTGATCGTGCTTAGCAACAGCTGCACCACTTCACCATCCTCATAATTTCTCCCTCCATATTTCTCAACCTCCCGAT
>NW_006444154.1:0-200 GCF_000325575.1 Pteropus alecto | reverse complement strand
CTTAATGTCTTTATTCTACTGATGAGGAAATTGCAACTTAGAGGCTAAGGCGACTAGCAGTAAGAAGAACATTTGACAGCTGCCCAGTGCTCTTCCTACCTCATCGCCATTGTCTCTGGTGTAAGGTGAAGGTTTGGTTTGGAGAGCTGTCCAGCTAGAGATTGATGATGATTTAAAAGGAAGAAGTGTGAGTTAAGGGA
>NW_006444153.1:0-200 GCF_000325575.1 Pteropus alecto | reverse complement strand
AGAGAGACACACACAAATGTACGAGCGTATGGAAGGAGGGGGATGGAAGAGTCCAGAAGGTTAAGAACACGGCTTCTGGATGACGGGATTTAGGCCACGTCTCCCTTTCCTTGGCGTGCGTTTCTGGCCCCGTCCGCGTCACTGGCGCGGGAGAGGTAGCTGACCCGTCTGCGGAGTAAGTCAACACGCTTTCGTAAATC
>NW_006444152.1:0-200 GCF_000325575.1 Pteropus alecto | reverse complement strand
ATCGCTCTCCGCCTGGCCCGCAGGGCGCTGTCACACGAAACAGCGTCTCATTCTCGTACAGGAAACACAAGCTCCCGCGTAGACTCGTGTGTGGGATGCACGTGTGACAGGAGCCTGGGCAAGCGACAAGTCACCCTGCCCGGTGTGTGACGTGTCCAGCCCTCACGAGCTGGCCGGCCGTGGAATGTCAAGCGGCATCT
>NW_006444151.1:0-200 GCF_000325575.1 Pteropus alecto | reverse complement strand
ATGGTCATGGGGATGGGGAGCACGGCATAGGAAATACAGTTAGCATTAATATTTTGGCTAGGTGGGGGGTCGGGGAGGGAAGGTGCAATTGTGGGGATCGTTTTATGAACTACATAGACATATAACCAATGTACTGTATTCTTGAAACTAAATAAAAATAATAATTAAAAAAATAAAATCTAAAGACAGATAAAGAGCTT
>NW_006444150.1:0-200 GCF_000325575.1 Pteropus alecto | reverse complement strand
ATATATTTTAATATATTTTATGCATACTATATATTAAATTTTGGACTCTCCTTTCCCCCTTAATATTAGAGGAAAAGCATTTAATATTATTAACAAATTTCTAGAACTCTAACTTCTAATGTCTTCCTTATAGTATATCATGTGAATATACCATAGTTTTACTTAATCATTCTCCCACTTTTGGACATTATGTCTAAATT
>NW_006444149.1:0-200 GCF_000325575.1 Pteropus alecto | reverse complement strand
CTACAGATTATCCGAATAATAGATAAATATATTTTACACTCCTCGAGTATTTGTTGTGGCTCTACCCTGTACCACGTACGGTTTTAGATGCCATCTGAGGTGAATTAGGCTGCGGGAGATCCTGCCCTCTCCGGGTGTATAGTCTGAAGACATCCTACGAAATCGTTTTAAGAACGGTCTTCTGAAGTGCTTTCAAGTGT
>NW_006444148.1:0-200 GCF_000325575.1 Pteropus alecto | reverse complement strand
GTTGCCTGATAAAAATTACCCACCAGCTTCTCTGAAAAAGCCCATCGCCTTCGGTGCAGTGTCACGGCAAAGATGCATAATCATACCCTAAATGAATATGGAGACTCAAAAGTTCATTCACTTAGATCTCTACCTCTTGTTCTTTATAAGCTTACACCCATATTTCTTGAATAGAAGATGGTGTTATTTGTTATTTGAAT
>NW_006444147.1:0-200 GCF_000325575.1 Pteropus alecto | reverse complement strand
ATGCCGCATCTCTGCTTTGTTAGCTGATAAAGTCTTTTATCTGTGAGGAGTGGTTAACATTGCCCAGGAAGCCTGTGATGTTTCTCTGTTAAACTTCCTTTCCCACCTGCTCCTATCACTATTTCATAGCTCCCTCTTTCTCCTTACACCTCCATAGCCCTTCCTCACCACTCATTCCCAGCTGATGACCTCATTCCATA
>NW_006444146.1:0-200 GCF_000325575.1 Pteropus alecto | reverse complement strand
CCCCAGCGATTGTCCACTCTTTTGGGTTCTGCACCTAATTTCCAGCGTGTGTGCCGGGTTTCCCCCACAGTAGCAAGAATTCTTGGCCACTAGCGGAGTGTCCTGTGAGTCAACTCAATTCTGACACTATCTACTCGAAGATGGCATCAGATTCCACAGGTTAATGGCTCAGTCCTAAGAAACTGCCCCCCCAACCCACC
>NW_006444145.1:0-200 GCF_000325575.1 Pteropus alecto | reverse complement strand
TCCTGAAACGAAGTCCAGAAAAATGCAAGCGTTCACATAACCCAACACTGGGTGAACATAACTGCTCACACACCAGAGAAGGCCCGACATGCTGTCTGGCTGCGGGATAGGTGAGTAGGCACTTGAATTCCTAGTCAGGCTGAGCTCAAATCAGAACGCCACAGCTTATTTGCTGTGTAAGATAAGCAAATCGCTCAGCT
>NW_006444144.1:0-200 GCF_000325575.1 Pteropus alecto | reverse complement strand
CAGTGCCGTGCACGACCCCCCAGCGTCCCGGGGAGAGGCGCATCTGTGCACACACGCGGATTTTTTAAAAATAACATATTTCTAGACAGGCCTCCTCCCCCCCACCCCCCCATCCTTGCGAAGCAGCCCCGGGGGCGGGGGAGGGGGCGGGGCCGCGGAGTTAATAAAGGGAGAAGGGCGGAGCCGGCCGCCAGCCATTG
>NW_006444143.1:0-200 GCF_000325575.1 Pteropus alecto | reverse complement strand
GGAAGACGGGACGAGGGCCGGGCGGATGGCCCCGGCGGACGACAATCTCTGTCTCTTGTCTACTTTCTGCCTCTTTCCATTTCTCCTTCCTCAGCCTCTCTTGACGCTGAGGTTGGTCTTACACCCCTCTTGGGGCAATTAGACACTTAGACATGTTCTAGGTCCGGGGTCTCCAATCCCTGGGCCGCAGACCGGTACCG
>NW_006444142.1:0-200 GCF_000325575.1 Pteropus alecto | reverse complement strand
GGAGGATCTGTCAATGACTCACATCCACCTGTGCTAATATGGTGGTTGTTGCTTGGACTGTCTTTTCCAGGGTGATAGCTGTCACTCGGCAAAAATGTGTGTTCCTTAAGGAAGGACTTTGCTCCTTGGAATTGCCTGAGAATTGGCTCATATTGACCTGACAGCCTGGGAGGTCTAGATTGTACATCAGGGCAAAATAG
>NW_006444141.1:0-200 GCF_000325575.1 Pteropus alecto | reverse complement strand
GCAGGTCCTGAAGTCAAACTAAAGTTGTTCAAATCGCAGTTTGTTCCACTTACCGTGTGACCGTGGACACGTTGCTTAGCTATGCTCTGTCTCAGTTTTCTCATCTATAAAATGGGAATAATAACCAGTATCTACTGCATAGAAACTGTTGTGAGGATTAAGCGAGTGAATAAAGTTTAGTGCAGCGCCTTGCTCGACAT
>NW_006444140.1:0-200 GCF_000325575.1 Pteropus alecto | reverse complement strand
GAAGTGGATTGGTGTGTGGAAACCCATTTGCAAGTTACACTTATTTAAAAAGTGTGGGACTGAACCATGTGTCAGAGTGGTTATAGAGAAGAGTTTCTTTAAAACTATCCCCGAGTTAAATGTTTTTCATTGGTTCGATATTTTTGGCCTAGCAAGGCGTTGATTACCCCTATTACTGGACATCTCCGAACCAAAGGCTG
>NW_006444139.1:0-200 GCF_000325575.1 Pteropus alecto | reverse complement strand
TAAAGTTTCAGGATACAAAATTAATATACAGAAATATGTTGTATTTCTATACCCTAATGACAAACTATCAGAAGAAGAAATTAAGAAAACAATCTCATTTATAATTGCAATTAAAAAGAATAAAACACCTAAGAATAAGTTTGTTTAATTTATTTTTTTATCATGGTGATATTGATTAATGAAATCCATTAAGTTTCAGA
>NW_006444138.1:0-200 GCF_000325575.1 Pteropus alecto | reverse complement strand
TGGCCTATAATCACAGAGTAAGGAAGTTATTCCATGTTCACTTGTCTTTCAATCTTTCTGACTACTTCATGGAAAAAGTCTGAGTTTGATGCCAATATGTCTTAATACTTCTCTAACAGTTGTTAATTTTCTTTTTTAATAAGGAGAAAGCAAGCCTCCGGTCCTTGGGTGAATAAATAATAGTATTTAGCTTGACTATA
>NW_006444137.1:0-200 GCF_000325575.1 Pteropus alecto | reverse complement strand
TACACTGACCCAACTGACTGATGATAGCACTGTAAATACACATAAAGGAAAATCTTATATAAATTCGACCCATAAACATCCTGACCTTAATCAATACTTTAACACTAACAACTAAGGCAAACCAATTGCAGCCTAAACGTAATGGCCACATAAACCAATCAGTAGTTTTAAAATCTACACACGGACCTAACCTGAATCAT
>NW_006444136.1:0-200 GCF_000325575.1 Pteropus alecto | reverse complement strand
AAGTGATACAGCACTCCTTTAAAACAATATTTCTTGTAAATCATTTCTTCATTAAAAATTTTTAAACTCGACATACTATATGGACACAGCTGATAAGAAAGTACTATACAGTAAATTCTCAATGATACCCATTATTACTGGAAAAGCCATTTCTAAAATATATAAAACCAAAGAAAATGCAAGAAATATTTTAACATTTC
>NW_006444135.1:0-200 GCF_000325575.1 Pteropus alecto | reverse complement strand
AGGCAGGCAAACAAGCTAAAGGCCATGAGAAGATAAGACTTGGGAAAAGTAGAAGAAACAGTGTTGTTCTGACTAAAGGAAACTGCTAATGCCAACTAGTATGTTCTTGTATAAAATCAGCTTGCAGAAATAAAACTAAGCCATTATTCACCACCGGTGGACAGTGGACCTCCGATCCCCACTTTCTGTCTTTCTTTTCT
>NW_006444134.1:0-200 GCF_000325575.1 Pteropus alecto | reverse complement strand
TTATTATTGGTTTGCCTCTTCTGTTTTGAGTATTTAACATTAGATTTTCTGGCCTTAAGAGCTAATTTTCCCAGAAACGCGAGTAATGAAGTGATCACAGCAAGCGTTTCCTTCGCTTTAACGGTGTCTAATGTTTCTAAAGCACTTTTGCATTGGGTCCTAATGTCCCTGGGAGGGAAGTGGGGCTGCAGGGCCGGCCT
>NW_006444133.1:0-200 GCF_000325575.1 Pteropus alecto | reverse complement strand
CCTTACTCCTGAGGAATCTGATGATGCCCAAAGAAATTCTCATGCTCACCTTACCTCTTTGGAGTGATAGCAGGCGAGACTGGCAGGACAAGACCAGGACCCTAAGGTCATTTAGGGTCCCCCCGGGGTGTGCCCCAATGTCCGACGTCCTTCCGATCACCCCAATTCTGCCGGAACCTCCAACAAGGGCTCCGAAGGCC
>NW_006444132.1:0-200 GCF_000325575.1 Pteropus alecto | reverse complement strand
ATAGAGATTGCATTGAATCTGCAGAATGCTCTCAGTAGTATAGACATTTTAATATTAATGCTTCAAATCTATGAGTATGTTATATCCTTCCATTTATTTGTGTCATTTTCATTTTGTTTTATCATTATTTCTTAGTTTTCAGAACACAGGCCTTTCAACTCCTCAATTAAATTTATTCCCAGGTATTTTATTCTTTTTGA
>NW_006444131.1:0-200 GCF_000325575.1 Pteropus alecto | reverse complement strand
GCTGGATCATATGGTAGCTCTATTTTTAATATTTTAAGGAAACTCCATAGTGTTTTCCATAGTGGTGCACCAATTTACACTCCCACCAACAAGGCATAGGGATTCCCTTTTCTTCACATCTTCACTAACACTTGTCATTTCTTGTCTGTTTGGTGATAACCATTTTAACAGGTGTAAGATAGTATCTCATTGTAGTTTTG
>NW_006444130.1:0-200 GCF_000325575.1 Pteropus alecto | reverse complement strand
CCCCTGGCTAAGATATGGTAGGAGAAGCAGAAAAAAATAAATGGAGACACATACACACACGCAAAAGAAAAAAAGAAAGGAAAAATAGAAAAAGAGCACATAGAAAAGAAAAGGAATAAAGATGAAAAAGAAAAGAAGAGAGAAAAGGAGGTCTGTGTTTTATTTATTGTCTTGCTGGTTTGCTTATTTATTGTGAAGCC
>NW_006444129.1:0-200 GCF_000325575.1 Pteropus alecto | reverse complement strand
AATGCAGGAGGTGGGGGTCGCGGAGAGCCATCTTGCAAGCTGGTTATCACAGACTCATCTATTAGATGTAGAGCTTTAGCTGTTGCCATGACATTTAACCAGTCCACATCCAGTGCTTATCATTTGAGTTTTTCTGTGCCGTTTCAAATTCATGTTGTCTGAAATTAAACTTATCATCTCCTTTCCCAGACCTTTCTGAC
>NW_006444128.1:0-200 GCF_000325575.1 Pteropus alecto | reverse complement strand
CAGACACCCGGATGCATGAGGTCCCTCAGGAAACAGTGACCCAAGAAGCCGCGCTTTAATTCCACTGAGGTCTTGGCCGACAAGCCCGAAATGAGAACTCAGGACGACAGACGGCAGAGGGCGACTCGGTCTCCCTCCAGTTAGGACTGGAGATGGCCCCCCACGGCCGCCTGGAAAGCAAGTCCTGCCTGCATCCTGTT
>NW_006444127.1:0-200 GCF_000325575.1 Pteropus alecto | reverse complement strand
TTGGTTACTTTCTTTGTATTTGGATGCTGTGCATACGATGTCAAACAAAAGACAGATATCATTCCTGTTTCACATGAGTATCATTCCTGTTTCACAGGAATGATACTCATGTAAATCCTCTTTCAGACATATTAGGGAAGATCTGTACCTGTTTAAATCCTCTTTCAGTAATATTAGGGAAGGTTATATGAACCAGGGGA
>NW_006444126.1:0-200 GCF_000325575.1 Pteropus alecto | reverse complement strand
TTTTAAGCTAAAGGCAGCAGCTCTGAAGTCAATAAGTTTGAGTCTCTCTATTCACCCAAGCTTCTGACTGGTAAGGGACTAGACAAGCTAAATAATATGTCTGGGTACCTCCATCAAATAGATAGTGATTGGGGTCCCATTTCAAAGGACATGATATATAAGAGTGGACAAAAGAACATGATATTGAATGGAGATTCTAC
>NW_006444125.1:0-200 GCF_000325575.1 Pteropus alecto | reverse complement strand
CGACCACCTAGAACTCATAATTTCCTCTGTACAGTTTTTGAATGAGGAGAAAGCTCTTCATCATCTCTCTGATAAGCAAAGACCGGATGACGTATGAGAGGTACATAATCGGATGTCACCAAAGCTGCTGTCCAGGTTTTTGCCGCGCAAATACAGCCAGCCACAGACGTGGGCAGAGCTTTCGGACCCGCTCTCCTCTC
>NW_006444124.1:0-200 GCF_000325575.1 Pteropus alecto | reverse complement strand
TAGAAGGTGATGGGCAGATGTAGCCAGCAGCTGTCACGAGAAGAGCAGTTTAGGCAAAGGGAATAAACCTTGCAAGGTTCTGCATTGGTAACCTGGGAAATGGACACAGTGGCAGAAGCAGGTGGAGCTAGACAGGAGGACACAAAGTCTAGTAGAGAAGACAGTCAGGCCACGTGAGGCCTCAGAGCCACTGCAAGGAC
>NW_006444123.1:0-200 GCF_000325575.1 Pteropus alecto | reverse complement strand
CAGCACTGCCTGTTGGCCCAGGAAAAATGATTTTACTTCTTAATAAACACCATGGTTTAACTCACGGTTTAACAGATAGGAGCCGATCTAAGAAATGTATGTTCTTCTCCTGGAGCCTAAAATTTAGTGGGAAAGGCAGACAAAACAAACAAACAAACAAACAACCAAAAACAGAACCAGTAAACGAAATAATTACACAT
>NW_006444122.1:0-200 GCF_000325575.1 Pteropus alecto | reverse complement strand
TAGAAGGTGATGGGCAGATGTAGCCAGCAGCTGTCTCGAGAAGAGCAGTTTAGGCAAAGGGAAAAAGCCTTGCAAGGTTCTGCATTGGTAACCTGGGAAACGGACACAGTGGCAGAAGCAGGTTGAGCTGGACAGGAGGACACAAAGTCTAGTAGAGAAGACAGCCAGGCCACGTGAGGCCTCAGAGCCACTGCAAGGAC
>NW_006444121.1:0-200 GCF_000325575.1 Pteropus alecto | reverse complement strand
GATTAAAAACTACCATTTTTTGAGAAGTCACTAAATACAAGGCATTGCACTAGTTAATTATATAAAAATGAGAGAGACAGAGAGAAAGAGAGAAAGAAAGAGAACAGCAGCTTTCTTTCCTTCTGTAAAATCCTATTGTTGAGTCTCTGTGAAAAAAAGATTACAACAATATTGTCCCTGTCTTTAATGGAAAGGACAGA
>NW_006444120.1:0-200 GCF_000325575.1 Pteropus alecto | reverse complement strand
AAAGGAGACTGAGCCCATCCTTAGAACCCTGTCGTTAGAAATATAAAAACCCTCATGAGCTTAGGAGGATTAGCTTAACCCTCCTTTTAAAAATAATCATTTTGGGCTTTCCCCATCTTGTTCATTTTGGAACTTCAGAAAAAATGCAAGTTTACTGAAAAAAATTTTATGGTCTTCAGGGCTGTTGAGCATAAAATAAA
>NW_006444119.1:0-200 GCF_000325575.1 Pteropus alecto | reverse complement strand
TATGTGTATACTATGCCATCTCTTCCCTGGAATCCCCATTCATTATTCAATTTATCCCCATTCGATCTGGCTCTCTTCCCACTGTTCCACTGAAAATTTTCTTGTCACAGGTATCAGTAAACTTCTCTTTATTTTTAGTATGCTTTACACTATGTTTGAATATAGGAAGAATGCCCACAATTCAGATGCCAGATTCAATG
>NW_006444118.1:0-200 GCF_000325575.1 Pteropus alecto | reverse complement strand
CTAGCTTACCACAGCAGCACTGGAGAGCCCACATGTGCACACCTCTGCGTGAAGTGATGTGAACGGGAGAGCAAAAACCAAGGACAACCCATCTCCTAAGGACTGGACTAATTTCTGTCCCCTCATCTCAGTTGGAGAACACTCAACTAAACACCCACTCTTCCAGATGTTATATATTGTGATAACTGACCTTAGGTTGG
>NW_006444117.1:0-200 GCF_000325575.1 Pteropus alecto | reverse complement strand
GAGGAGTTCAGGGTTCAGTCCCCCAAAGAAACATAGGATGAGCTCAGGAGACTCTGGCCCCAGAATCATCTTGTGGGGGAGAATGAGCAGTTCTTTGCTATTCCTACTGAGAATATCATTCCTGTTAACACCACAGGATGGATGGGAGAGTGAGTAGGTGGTGGGTAGATGGATGGATGGATGGATGGTTGGATGGATGG
>NW_006444116.1:0-200 GCF_000325575.1 Pteropus alecto | reverse complement strand
GACGTAACACGCCGGACTGAGAAAACAGAAGCTGCCGGGAAGGAATGTTCGCGTGTCATCATCACCCCCACGTGACTCTAAACGTGCACGATTTGCCTGCCTTCCTCTGGCTAAGGATGAAGTACCTCTGCCCCAGCTGGAGGCCCCCTAAGCGCTGGAGCCCCCCTCCTCCTTCCTACAGACTTTACTCCTGCAATTCT
>NW_006444115.1:0-200 GCF_000325575.1 Pteropus alecto | reverse complement strand
TCCAAAAGGTTAAAACCCAGGGCTGGCACTGCTGTCGGCTGGGAAGCCAATCAGGAAAAATACATGCTCTCACTCGTTGAGTATTCGGTATTATCAGGCTTTCTGTTATGCACTTAAAAATCATCAACTCACTTAATTGTGGGAAGTGCCTGGATTCACCTACCACCTTCTCTCGGAGACTCCGCCGTAATTTCCTGCCT
>NW_006444114.1:0-200 GCF_000325575.1 Pteropus alecto | reverse complement strand
CGCTTGGGGAGCTGGTAAGTGATGAATGGCCAAGGATAATAAGTCTGTGTTTTAGTCCAATGTTCTTTGGCTCTTGGCCTTCGGTCAACTTATTTTTTATCTGCCATGTTATCCTCTGATCACATTCACTGAATTGCCCATCATCTCATGAAGGTATTTTAATTTACATTAGTAGTTATTATGGCAACAGATATTCTCTC
>NW_006444113.1:0-200 GCF_000325575.1 Pteropus alecto | reverse complement strand
CACAGCCAGCCCTTTTCATCTCTAGGAGACGGGTTCCGATCCTTGTTTTAAATGGATTCGCTCCACCCGATCCTTTTTCCATGCCGGTTCTGGTTAAATACGCCGGCTACTGTTCCTTTTCTTATTCATTTCCACCCGTTTCCAGAACGCCAATAACAGCTTACAGTAGAAGCCACACAAACTCAGCGGGCTCTGGGCGG
>NW_006444112.1:0-200 GCF_000325575.1 Pteropus alecto | reverse complement strand
TGATCTATTCGTTACATTGATCTATTGGTCTTTTTGTCAGTACCCCTCTGCCTTGATTACTGATTTTTCTATTGAATATTTTAAAAATTTAATTAAATTTTGCTTTTCATTATTGTTTCTCATACTTTTTTGGGGGGGGATGGGTATAATTTGATGTTTGTTTTTGTAATTTCTTGAGATGAATCTTAGATCATGAATGT
>NW_006444111.1:0-200 GCF_000325575.1 Pteropus alecto | reverse complement strand
GGGCTGGAGAATGAGGCTAAAACTACTCTTTGTCCAAGATGCATTCGAATCGATGAATAAATGAATCTTAGAAAACAACAAAGAAAGGAATACATTATACAAGGAAACTATAAGCCCTGTGTCATTCTAGCCCTTGGAAATTGGAAGTGGATGTTTTGTGTGAGTCTACAGTTTCGGTCAAGGTACCTTCCAATATTCCT
>NW_006444110.1:0-200 GCF_000325575.1 Pteropus alecto | reverse complement strand
AAGGTTATCAATGGTAGGAGGGGAGAAAATGAGCCACAAGTCTGCTGGGAGCGCCAACATCAATGGTTTTAGTAAGGCAAAAGTCAACTTGAGCTCTTCTTCTATTCAGAGTCTGCATGTTAATCCTAAAAGAGCTAATGACAAATTAATCCTTCTCTTTCAAGAAATATGCCTGTATTGTGAAGGTACTGCCACTCATG
>NW_006444109.1:0-200 GCF_000325575.1 Pteropus alecto | reverse complement strand
CTGCGTCTGGGTTTAAGCAGACCCGGGCTGGAAACACACTCTCCCGCATATCAGTCTGTGACTTTGAACAACTCATCTGAACTTTCTGAGCTCTGAGCTGCTACTTCTCCACCTGAAAAATGTAGAAGACGACGGTGTCCGCCGCACGCATTGTGAAGGCTACATAGGAAAGCCGCAGAGCGTCCGGCGCATGCTGTGTG
>NW_006444108.1:0-200 GCF_000325575.1 Pteropus alecto | reverse complement strand
CACTTCAGCACCACCTACTGGAAAACAAAAGAAAGTCCACCACTTAATGACCTGCTAAATAACAAAGTGTCAATACTTTTAAAAAAGATTTCATTCCAACAAATGCTCAGGCAGAGAGATAATCCATCAAGCAGAGTGAATAACCCAGGTAACAAGGAAATTTTAAAAGAAAATAAAAAATCTCCAGAAAATAAACTTAA
>NW_006444107.1:0-200 GCF_000325575.1 Pteropus alecto | reverse complement strand
AGGGCTCTTAAACCTCTCTGGGCTAAGACTCCTTGCGGACTCTGGTGACAAACGGAAACACAGACGCACGGTCTGAGACTCTTTGAAGCTGGATCAACTGTGTGTCTGTTGGTTTCACGGGAATCGAAGGTTAGGAACGTCAGGCTGTCCGATTAACCACGCGCTGAGGTGTGATGTAGTTGGAGGGTGATGCGTGTGAA
>NW_006444106.1:0-200 GCF_000325575.1 Pteropus alecto | reverse complement strand
GCCCCATTTCGAATAAGCAGGAAAACTGCTGATTTTGAATTTTAATGGGCAGCATCTTAAAACTGAAGCAGAGGCCGGCGTCGCTGCACCTGTGCGTCACGCGTCGGGAATGCTTCTGGGGACGCCGCTCGGAACCGCGAAGGGAAGGAAGAGCCGCCCGGCCGCGAGCGGACAAACGAGGGCCGGCGAGTCGCGGCTGC
>NW_006444105.1:0-200 GCF_000325575.1 Pteropus alecto | reverse complement strand
ATCTTATGCAAGTCAGTTTGCAGATTTAGATGAAACTGAACAATTCTAAAAACAAAACGAAACTCATGTTGATAAAATAAAAATGAAAATATGAATATTTCCATCGATATTAAAATATTTGAATGCATTATTAATAGCTGTTCACAAAGAAAACTCTGTGCTTAAATAACTTCATCAAAATTTGCTACTAAAATCTTAAA
>NW_006444104.1:0-200 GCF_000325575.1 Pteropus alecto | reverse complement strand
AGCTACCATATATTTGATCCCCTTTAACCACTTCAATCTCCCCCTATCCCTCTATATTGGACCCCCTTTAACCCGTCTACCTGTCCACTCCTCCCCCACCCAACTAGTAACCACTAGTTTATAGTCCTCTGGTAACTACCAGCCTATAGACCATGTCCATGAGTCTCCGTTTGTCCTGCTCATTTGTTGCTTTTAGGTTT
>NW_006444103.1:0-200 GCF_000325575.1 Pteropus alecto | reverse complement strand
CAATGTCCCAGCTCAAACAGAAAGGCTGGAAAGGGACAAATTCTCCTTTTTTCCCCATTTTTTCTAATCAAGCCCTCGATGAATTAGATAATCATACGCTCACTGAGGAAGACAATTTATTTTATTGAGTCCACGGCTTCAAATACCAATCTCATCCAGAAATACCTTCACTGACACACTCAGAAATAACGCTAATCATT
>NW_006444102.1:0-200 GCF_000325575.1 Pteropus alecto | reverse complement strand
TCACCTATTGAAGACCATCTTGGTTGCTTGCAATTGGGGGCAATTATGAATAATGCTGCTACAAACATTTGCGTGCTGGTTCTTGTGTAGACGTAAGTATTCGAACCAATCGTGTAAATACCTAGGAGCGTGATTGCTGGATTGTATGGTAAGACTATGTTTAACTTAAGAAACTAACCAACTCTCTCTCAAAGTGGCTG
>NW_006444101.1:0-200 GCF_000325575.1 Pteropus alecto | reverse complement strand
GACACATCTGGATGGGGGTGGGTGGTAGCCACCAAATCCCCCCACCTCCCCACCATGCCCCCTGTTGCAATGGGCTTCCACCACTGTCCCCTGGGCTACAATTTGTTGTCTTTCTACCTACTCCCGCCCCAGAACCCTGTGCAGAAAAAAATCAACTCTTATTCCATAAGGGAGATACAGAGATGGGTCTGGGTGAAGTT
>NW_006444100.1:0-200 GCF_000325575.1 Pteropus alecto | reverse complement strand
AAAAAAAAAATCACTAGGCCCTGCAATATTTAACAGGATGTTTAGGTTTAATACAAAAGTCAAAAGCTCGACTGCAGTGCAAGCTCTAGTGGTTCAGTGCAAAAATTATGAGCTGGAGTCAGGGCGACTCTAAAGTTCTCCTGAGAGTCTAAAGAAGGCCCACATCAGCCCAAGCCACCTCTGTGCCTCTGGCCGAAGCG
>NW_006444099.1:0-200 GCF_000325575.1 Pteropus alecto | reverse complement strand
TTTGTTTTCAAGTGTGATCAGAGAAGCCATTGGGGATTTTAAACGGGAGAAACCCTGTCGGATTTATGCTTTAAGTGTAAACCTGGTTGCTTTATGGAGAACATACTGGTTAGAGTGTCTGCCAGGAAGTCACTGTAACAGTTCGGTGTGTGTCCTTCCAGACGTGTGTGTGTGTGTACAAAGTGCAAGTAGACGTTTTA
>NW_006444098.1:0-200 GCF_000325575.1 Pteropus alecto | reverse complement strand
GTTTGCTCTTTGGGAAGTCTACTGTTTGTTGAGAGAGAGACTGGCATGCATCAGGGGGTGGACAGTTGAGACCAGGCTGCTTTTCAGCACCCTGCCCTGGTAGCGCTCATTTTTGCGAACTTTCTTGCTCCAGGATTTTGCACATATACTATCTCCCCAATGGCTTGAGACAAGGCAAAGCTGAGGAGATGCCAGGCCAT
>NW_006444097.1:0-200 GCF_000325575.1 Pteropus alecto | reverse complement strand
GGTTTCACTGAAATTTCAGTGAGTTCTTTCCTGACCGATGGGTTTAAAATCTTTATCCTGCCTGTGTTCCATGTCTTCCTGTCCTGCTTTATTTCTCTCCATAGCCCTTCTGAGCATAGGACTACTCTGTATTTTTTTATTTGTGTTATTTATGTCTGCCTTCTTCAACTAGAATGTCAGTCTGATGAAGGCAGAGATTT
>NW_006444096.1:0-200 GCF_000325575.1 Pteropus alecto | reverse complement strand
ACGGTGATGGTGGTGGAGACGTAGAAAACACATTCATGGCGTGTAGCTGGTTCTATTTCATTTTCTGCATCACGGTCACACTGGGTCCTCTGTGCCACCGTCAGTACTTACGTTAACCGGAAGCGTGCATAGCCACTTCATCCCGTCAGAGACGGGCCCAGCCTGTGGCTTGAACACAAGTCCAAGGCCACAGTTCCCTG
>NW_006444095.1:0-200 GCF_000325575.1 Pteropus alecto | reverse complement strand
AAACACATCATTTTAATTCCAAACTCTTAAATTCAATAGAACCAAAATAAAACCTTGAGTTCCTTCTCGTTTTACCAGTAAACACAGTTTTCAATCCAGGGGCAAGCCTTGCTGACTTTATAGACCATTCTCTTGCGTCCACTCCCACTGTGCCAAACCCCCACTCCTAATCAGCCACTCCGGCACCCCCAACCCGCCCC
>NW_006444094.1:0-200 GCF_000325575.1 Pteropus alecto | reverse complement strand
CAAGTTCATTATTTTCCATATGAAAATATTTCATATGGAAATATTTCCATATTTTAAAATTTTCCTTTCACAATGAATTATATTAGTATCTTTGACAAAAATCAATTTGCCATTTACGTGAGTCTGTTTCTGCACAGACTAATGTAAATAGTATTTTGGTCCATCAGTCAGTCTATTTGTCTATTCTTACATCAATATCG
>NW_006444093.1:0-200 GCF_000325575.1 Pteropus alecto | reverse complement strand
ACAAATTGACCACATATGTGTGGGTCTATTTATGGCCACTTTTCTGTTCCATTCATGTGTATACGTATCTATGCATATAACATATGATCTTGACGACTTCAGTTTATAGTAAGTTTTCAAATTAAGTATCGTATTCTTTTTCAAAATTGTTTTTTGCTATTCTGCACTCTTTGCATTTTCATTACATTTTAGAATTAGTT
>NW_006444092.1:0-200 GCF_000325575.1 Pteropus alecto | reverse complement strand
CCTCAGCTTGGGTCTGATGAAGAGATTCAGGTTGCACAGTCGGGGCAGGAACGCTACAGAAATGACAGTGCGTTCTCGTGCGCCTTATCTCAGGACAGGTGGCTGTAACGTATGCCGGATGCCATCACTGGTGGAGTTGACTGCAACCGTTTGATTAAGGAGGTACCTGCTAAGGTTCTCCATTACAAAGAAGCGTTTGT
>NW_006444091.1:0-200 GCF_000325575.1 Pteropus alecto | reverse complement strand
GTGTCTATTACTGCATCTCCACATTATGTGGCATGTGCTCATCTCTCTCACTTCACCACGAGCTCCTGGAAACCGGGAGCTGTGTCTGTTTATCCCAGGCCTGGCACACAGTGGACTACTCAGTCATAGATCTGTTTTAATTCACGTTGAAATAACATTGTTGAGGAGTGTTCTCTGACTTCTAAGAAGAAATTAAGTGC
>NW_006444090.1:0-200 GCF_000325575.1 Pteropus alecto | reverse complement strand
TCCTAACCTCTCTTTCCTGGAGCATTTTCTGAAAATGTGCTTATAATTGTGATTAGTCGCTCTGTCCCTTCCAGATATATATGTATAATCTGTAACTACAGAGTATTTCTCAAGGACCTGAAAACCATCTTTTTGAAATATCATCAGGAAGAAGAAAGCTGCTGCCTCCCAGTCTCTGGAAGGTAGACTTCTAACTTCCA
>NW_006444089.1:0-200 GCF_000325575.1 Pteropus alecto | reverse complement strand
TTCTGACCTCTCATGCAGTTGAAAACCCACGTATGCGGGTTCCCAGCTGTGGCGCTGGCCCTTGAGTAACGTGGGTCAGAACCGGGCAAGTCATCCGACAGCGATCCACGTGGAAGTGGCCATGCGCAGTTCTGGCCCGCGTCGTTCGGGCTCGGCCAGACGTACAGGGCGGAGGTTTGCTGTCGCGAGTTGGCGCACAC
>NW_006444088.1:0-200 GCF_000325575.1 Pteropus alecto | reverse complement strand
TAGGGTTAAAAAAGGACTCTACTGGGGCAGGAAGTTCTGATACAGGCAACGATAGAGCAGACACTAACTGGGCCAACAGAGAGGGTAATGTTTCTCTCTCTGGCTTTGTGTCCTTGCTCTACCATGTCGTGTCAAGATTAGATTGTGTGGGCAGCAGCTAAAATAGCATGGTTTAGTCTGTTTGAGAAGGTCCCTGACCG
>NW_006444087.1:0-200 GCF_000325575.1 Pteropus alecto | reverse complement strand
CTCCTCGCTGATCTTAAACACGGAGGGAGCCTCTTTCTCCGGTGCGGTCACCCCGTCATTACCGCCTGGGGGCAGGGGCGGTGCGGGGAAGGAGCTGCACGCAGAAGGTCTGCGTGCTCTGCGATGGGCCACGATGACCAGGCAGCCTTCGGTGTGGCTCCGGCCGACTCGGGCGGCCCCGCACTGGAGCAGCCACCGCA
>NW_006444086.1:0-200 GCF_000325575.1 Pteropus alecto | reverse complement strand
AATGGCATCCTGAGAAAGAAGAGAAGAGGCCTGGCAGGAGAGCTGTGTTTGACTCCCAAGAAACTCCCTGCCGGAGGTGAGAAAATCCCATTTGGAGGAGCAGGAAGTGGCCTCCTCGGGTTTCTCTGCCTGGCCTGGTCTTCCACATGCCTGGTTTCATCCCATACCGAATCAGGACTCACTTGTCTGGAAAATGGCCT
>NW_006444085.1:0-200 GCF_000325575.1 Pteropus alecto | reverse complement strand
TCTGGGAACCACGTCAAGCCACTGATGTCCCAGAACAGAACTGTTTAGTGTCCACTGCGTGAAAGGCCTGTGCGGGCCGCTGTGGGAGTGGACACAGGTCCTGACATGTCACCTCCACACGCATGGGCTTGGGAACAGTCACCGCAGGGAGATTGCTGACTGTGCGAGGTGGGGAGGCAAGAGCCTGCCCCTTTATAACT
>NW_006444084.1:0-200 GCF_000325575.1 Pteropus alecto | reverse complement strand
CAGTGACAGACTCGCTATTGCAATGAACCTGTCCAGGAGAATGTATACTTTTCGGGGTCTTGGATGTCACCCTGTGCCTTTTGATCCCCTCAAGGAAAGCTCCCAGAGTGAAGGTAGGTGGGAGGCACAATATTGCAGAAATGACCCTGAATCCACCCCAAATCGCCAAATGGAACAAATATAGAGATCATTGCAAACAC
>NW_006444083.1:0-200 GCF_000325575.1 Pteropus alecto | reverse complement strand
TACCCAGATCCCCTCCCCATCCAGCCCTTCACCCCAGCCCTGCCTCTCCTCCTGCCATAGCATCCTGAGACTACTACTTTGATGACACTTGTCAAATTGGACTTTGCTTGCCCCACCAGACTCTGAGCTCTGTGGGGGACAGGCTCTGCAATACAGGTTTTTGTGTCCTCAGAAGCTCACAAGTTACTTACTGAATAAAT
>NW_006444082.1:0-200 GCF_000325575.1 Pteropus alecto | reverse complement strand
GCTGGACGGCAGTGTGAGACTGTCCCCGGGTGAGATGCCCGTCAGCCCCAAATACCGTACTTGAGCCTTGTCTCAATCTGGGTCAACAGAACTTAACAAGCAGCTGCTCGTGATACAGTCACACGTGTGCTTTTGAGTATGTGAAGTCTCTGGTTAGCAGCATCACCTGGTTTAGAAAGTAAGAGATGAGAGAGTGTAAA
>NW_006444081.1:0-200 GCF_000325575.1 Pteropus alecto | reverse complement strand
TGAGGATGAAGAGGAGCTGGGCATTGGAAAGGAAGGAAATGTATCAGGCAGAAGGAGCGGCACTTGCAAAAACCTAGAGAGAAAAAGACCGTGGAGAATGGAAAAAAGTTAATTTAGGGTGGAAGGTGAGTAGAGGTTTGTCATAAAATAGGCCAACCAGGGAGAAAATCCTCTGTAGTTTAGGGGCTCCTGGGGACTAC
>NW_006444080.1:0-200 GCF_000325575.1 Pteropus alecto | reverse complement strand
GTCATAATCGCAGTGCTATTTGGTGCTTGAAAGGAACAGAGTTTCCTCTACTCTTTCTCTCACCTGCAAAGTTGTGAGTTGCCACCTGGTGATAGTAGAGTTCTACGCTGTTCAAGAGGAAAGGGTGCTCCTAAACATGAAATAGCAACAGAAATGCTGATTGGTTTTTAGTTAAGGAATAGGTTTCTCTATTTTAAAAA
>NW_006444079.1:0-200 GCF_000325575.1 Pteropus alecto | reverse complement strand
CCCGGGCCGGGGTCCCGTCCAGCGGCCAAGACTGGGGAGGCGGGCGGCCTGGGGCCTGGGCGGTCATGGATGCGAGGACCGAGGGCACCTGGCTGTCCCGTGAGAAGGGCGGGAGAAGCGCGCGGGCGGAGACTTGAGGGCTCGTGCGCCGCGGGGCGGGTGGCGGTGGCCGGTCCCGCGTCCCGGGGGTGCGAGCGCAC
>NW_006444078.1:0-200 GCF_000325575.1 Pteropus alecto | reverse complement strand
TGAAGAGTCAGGAATAGTTATTTTGCTGAATATCCTTCAATTTGGGTTTGTCAGAAATTTTCTCAGAATTAGATTCAGGCTGCGCATCCTTGGCAGGCATGTCGCAGAGGTAATGCTATCTTTTCTATGACACATCAAGAGACACTGGATGCCAATTGTCCATTCTTTGTCTGTTAAATTTGATCACTTGGTTAACATAC
>NW_006444077.1:0-200 GCF_000325575.1 Pteropus alecto | reverse complement strand
GGTTAGGTTTAAGGTTAGGGTTATTGTTAGGGTTAGGTTAGTGTTAGGGTTTGGATTATTGTTAATGTTAGTGTTAGTGGTAGGGATTAGGGTTAGTGTTAGGGATAAATTAGAGTTAGGGTTAGGGATATGTTTAAGGTTAGATTTGGCGTAATGTTAGGTTTTGGGTTAGGTTTAAGGTTAAAATTAAGATTAGGTTT
>NW_006444076.1:0-200 GCF_000325575.1 Pteropus alecto | reverse complement strand
TGGGCTTGAATTAATACCCTTGTGGGGTTTAGGGCCTAGGATTATAAGTCACTGTGTGTACCCTCTAAACATTTTTCTTTAGGTGATCCTGAGTTAAAAAAGACACCAAGGTTATTCCTGGATAGAACGACTATGAGTGACCATTTTTCTTACCTTCTATTTTTCTGTAGTCTCCATAATTTTTCTATACCAAAAAAAAA
>NW_006444075.1:0-200 GCF_000325575.1 Pteropus alecto | reverse complement strand
GGCCGGGTCGAGGAGAACTCGGAAGTTCCGGGGACGTTAACAGAACCAAAGCACCTCAAACTGACCAAGGTCGGCCGAAGCTAAGAGGCGATCGGGAAGACAGGCAGGGCGGAGGCCCCATCGCCGGAAGCCGGGGCCGGGGAGGGAGCCGAGCAGTCCGGCCGAGCCCTGCAGATCGCGGGCGGGTGGGGGCGTTGAAG
>NW_006444074.1:0-200 GCF_000325575.1 Pteropus alecto | reverse complement strand
GAGCATCTTAGCAGTGGCGTGAACAGCCTGCCACCCGCAAGGCGGCAGGACCCACTCCCTCTGGGAGGGGCCGAGAAGAAGCAGCTGGGTGCAAGTGAAGCTGGAGCCGTGACCTTGCAGCTGGAGGCGTGGTCCGGCCCTCGGGGAGTGTTGCAGCACGCCCCCCTGTGGGAGGGGGCGCATGCCTGCACACCCAGTAG
>NW_006444073.1:0-200 GCF_000325575.1 Pteropus alecto | reverse complement strand
ACTCAGATATGGACACCTTGGAAGTTTTCTGAACCATGGTGTGACCAAGCAGTGTATTGAGATAATTTGTCCATCACCAGTGGGGAGCTGGAGGGGGACTGAGGAGCCTGAAGCAGGGGAGCCTGGCTGGGAACTGACCTGGACAGGAGACAGCCTGGCCCAGAAAGAGAAAATGCCCTGATCCAGAAAGAGCCCTGGAA
>NW_006444072.1:0-200 GCF_000325575.1 Pteropus alecto | reverse complement strand
TACATGCTTAAGATATCAAGAGAAACATCTTCATGATTAATATATATTAAGCACTTTCTATATGCCAGGCACTATACCAAGTGCTTCTAATTGTATCAACTCATTTAAAACTCACAGCAACTATTTGACTCAGGTATAATCAAAACCCATCATATATGATACACTGAGGCTCGTATATGGAGAGTGAAGGGCAGAGATAT
>NW_006444071.1:0-200 GCF_000325575.1 Pteropus alecto | reverse complement strand
GGCAGAGGGAATAGGCTCACGGAGAATAGAAACAGGAGAGATGGAGCCTGTTTGGGGCCCAGGGAATGGTCTCCGTTGGCTGCGAAGTGGGGAAGTAGGAGTCAGGGCTGCAATGTCAAGTGGGGGCCACGCTATACGAGGGCTTAAGTGCCAAAGCGAGGAGTATGTGGTTAAAAGGAAAGGCAACAGGGAGCCATGGA
>NW_006444070.1:0-200 GCF_000325575.1 Pteropus alecto | reverse complement strand
ACTGGACATCTTCCTCATCTCCTTTAATATACTACCTTGCTTTCCTGAGGATAACCCAAACTACGTTTTGCACAATCCTTTCTTTCATTATCTAACTTAAATTCTGTGATAGTAGAAAAGTGGAAGAGAAAGGGAAGCCATTATTCTTCTGTATTGGCTGTGGGCAGACAGCTGAGGTTACCAGCAGTGGCTTTGTTGGC
>NW_006444069.1:0-200 GCF_000325575.1 Pteropus alecto | reverse complement strand
CAAAGAGCAGACTGTTCCTAACCCAGAAGAGGAGGCTGCACAGAAGAAAAAGATATCCCCCCCAAAACCGAGGATACAAAAACAGAAACAAAAAACGAAGAAACAAAAAATTCAGCATCAAATAAATGCTAACAAAAGTAAAAAAAGGAAAAGAAAAAAGAAAGAAAAAAGATATATGCACCCCTATGTTCACTGCAGCA
>NW_006444068.1:0-200 GCF_000325575.1 Pteropus alecto | reverse complement strand
GCTTTATCTCGGGTGGCAGAGTAGAGGGCAAATGGCCCCCAAGGGACACTTGCCAACTTTTCATGTAAAGCTGCAACGCTGCTGGGGTCAGGCTGGGGATATTCCCAAATGTGCTATTTCCATTTGACAAGCAAGGTTCATCAGGCCTTTCCCATGACTTAGCCCCTGAGTCTCAGTCTCCCCGAGTGAGAGTATGAGGC
>NW_006444067.1:0-200 GCF_000325575.1 Pteropus alecto | reverse complement strand
CTCTGGTCACATGTTCAGCTGCAGTGACATCTTCCTGGCTATTCCCTGAATGGCCCATTAAGCATATCGAAGACGAGACGGAGCCCTTTACTCCCCTTTCGTGCTTGGATTTCTGCCGCCGCGGCGGAATCGCGAGGCCATGGCGAGGGTTTTCCGCGCGCCTGTGGTTCGCCTGCCTCCTCTGTTCCTGCCACTAACCT
>NW_006444066.1:0-200 GCF_000325575.1 Pteropus alecto | reverse complement strand
ATTTTGTCTGGTATAAGTATTGCTTCCCAGCTTTTGTTTGTTTGTTTCTGTTTTCATAAAACATCTTTATCATCCTTTGTTTGTCTCCATTTCATTTAGTTATTTTTCTCGTGCTTTGTTCTGTTCTTTCATTTGGACATCTATATATATATTTTTTTTTCTCCATATTTTGGCTGCCTACTTGTGTTTGTTTCTAGGTA
>NW_006444065.1:0-200 GCF_000325575.1 Pteropus alecto | reverse complement strand
AACCACACACACTTTTGTAGAATAAAAACACAAAATGTGCAGGAGATAAAAAGATCCTGTGTTTTGGATCAACACTCAGGTAGGCTAGGAGGGGACAGGGGGGAACTGGGGTTCTGTTTTGCCTAACGATCTTAATTTTCACTTCATCCTTCATCCTTTGAGACAGTCAGCTAGGTGGAGGCACTCCTTTTTCTCAATTT
>NW_006444064.1:0-200 GCF_000325575.1 Pteropus alecto | reverse complement strand
CTGTGCTAAATCTCATTTCATTCTTTTTCACTGGACACCATTTTCATTCAACGCCATGTTTTTAAGATTGACCTGTGATTTCCGTGTACGTCTACTTAACTGTTTCTAATTACACTGCAACGTTTTTAGGGGTAAAAGACAGTAGATTGTTTTCCCAAAATGTCAGGAATTGCTAATATATAGTTCTTCATAACACTTGT
>NW_006444063.1:0-200 GCF_000325575.1 Pteropus alecto | reverse complement strand
AGATGTCACCATGGCCGCAGTCCTTCCAAGGCTCAGCTGGGCCAGCTCACATCAACCATGTGGTCGATGGTGGGATCCGGTTCCTTGAAGGACGTTTGTCCTGGCTGTTGGCTGGAGGCCACCCTCAGTTCCCTATTGTACAAACCCGTTAAAAGAAGAAATGAGCTGGGGCTGGTCAGGCAATGGCCTTGAGGTGGGGG
>NW_006444062.1:0-200 GCF_000325575.1 Pteropus alecto | reverse complement strand
ACACCGCAGAGGTCACCGTCACCTCCCGCTTCCTCTGAGGGGTGCAGACCACTCCATTCTGCTTCTCAGGGGGATCGATATTCGGTCTCCCACAGGTACTTCCTCCTGGTGAAACCTAGTAAAAGCCGGGGTGCTGGTGGTGGTCCCGGGGGATCCGGTCCCCCGTAGTCTGCCGTCTCGATGGGCTGAGAGTGACCACG
>NW_006444061.1:0-200 GCF_000325575.1 Pteropus alecto | reverse complement strand
CCACGACACTGACGCCGAGCTGAGAGCTGCCTTCCATCGCTGTAGGCCGTGGACCGTTGCTTTGCCTTTTCAACCTCCACGAACTTCTTTCCTGTTGGCCATGCACCTTTACAGTATTTAAAGCAGCTGGCATGTCACTTATAGATAATATCTGTCATTTCCTTGTTTATTGTTGGATCAGTAAAGAGACTCTTCCAGAA
>NW_006444060.1:0-200 GCF_000325575.1 Pteropus alecto | reverse complement strand
CAGCATGGTTTTTGCTGTTTCCTAGAACAGACTGTAGCCCTAACCTGGATACAAACATGTAAGGCATTTTACACTAATCTGGGACAGGTCATGCTCCAGTACCCCTTCCATCCTGCCTTGTCCTATGTACATGTAACCCCTTTGCACATGACATGCAGCACAGATGATATCCATGCCTTCTCGCTGCTGCTGGGGATGGG
>NW_006444059.1:0-200 GCF_000325575.1 Pteropus alecto | reverse complement strand
CCACAGAGAGAACAGGAGTCCAGCTTTGGGTCCTACAGGAACAAGATGGCCCTTTTGTTTGCACTCCTGATATCCATGTTGACCATAAAAGGATCTGCTAGCTGCAAACACCTCTTCCGCTTGCTTCCTCTAAAGATGAACTTGAATGATACTCTCCTGAATTGGTTCATGATAAACCAGTATTTCTCAATCTTGGTACT
>NW_006444058.1:0-200 GCF_000325575.1 Pteropus alecto | reverse complement strand
CAGCATGGTTTTTGCTGTTTCCTAGAACAGACTGTTGCCCTAACCTGGTTACAAACATGTAAGGCATTTTACACTAATCTGGCACAGATCATGCTCCAGTATCCCTTCCATCCTGCCTTGTCCTATGTATATGTAACCCCTTTGCACATGACATGCAGCACAGACGATATCCATGCCTTCTCGCTGCTGCTGGGGATGGG
>NW_006444057.1:0-200 GCF_000325575.1 Pteropus alecto | reverse complement strand
CCCGGCATCGCTCCCTGGGTCTCCAGGTGGCTCTGCGGGAGATGTCTGATTAATTGAAGTATTTGAGGCTCTTTCCCCAGCAGCCACTCTCCAGGCCTTGCCGGCTGAATCCACCTTTGTTTGCACTGAGTTGCTTTCACACGCCGCACGACGTCCCCAGTGGCAGAGCTCTGGGACCCCCGCCCCACCCAGGTAAAGGA
>NW_006444056.1:0-200 GCF_000325575.1 Pteropus alecto | reverse complement strand
AAGGTGCAACCTCACCAGGATTTTTTTTGTTGAAGCCAGTGTTCTGGCAGAGAAAGAGCCTGGTTCTGAGATCTAAAATAGGCACCTTTGCGTGGGGAAGGGTGAGAACCATGAAGTTACAAATGACCTTGCATCCTCTTGGTTGTCCTAAGTAGTTTCCTCTTCTTGAAAGAGAGGAAGAAACAGACTTCCCTAGACAC
>NW_006444055.1:0-200 GCF_000325575.1 Pteropus alecto | reverse complement strand
TGTATGTTGATTTGCCTGATAGTATCATCTTCCCCGCTTTTTGTCACCCTGATCTTCCTCTTCTTTCATCCATATGTCTCAGGTAGAGCTGATGCTATTCTCAATAACAAGAGTAACTGATTAAGGGATAGAGTAACCAAATCCAGCCAATGAGAAGCCATTAGTCTCCTGCTGAGGTCATTGCTTGAGAGGCACATGAG
>NW_006444054.1:0-200 GCF_000325575.1 Pteropus alecto | reverse complement strand
TTGACCAGCATCTGCCATCTCCCACACCTCCCCACACAGACTCCCAGCCCCTGGTAACCACCATTCTGCTCCCTACTTCTATGAGTTTTAATTTTTCTTTTTAGGTTCCACGTATAAGTGAGATCATACAGAAATTATTTTTCTTTGTCTGGCTAATTTCAGTCGCCATAATATCCTCTAGATTAATCCATGTTGTTGCA
>NW_006444053.1:0-200 GCF_000325575.1 Pteropus alecto | reverse complement strand
GAGAAAAACCAATAAGGAAATGGTAGTTTAAGATGCGAGGGAACAAAAACACAGAATAAAGGATCTCCCTGAGTGCCTATCTTTGGCTGTGCCACTAGGGGATGCCAACATTATGGGTGGAGAAGGGAAGCAGATGGAAGGAAATATTTGAAGGTTCAGGTTTCTGTACACTGAGTAGAAAATCAAGGTAGAAATTAGCT
>NW_006444052.1:0-200 GCF_000325575.1 Pteropus alecto | reverse complement strand
GGACCATGTGTAAGAAGGGACCTTTTATATTTCAGGCCATTAATGGCTGGCGGGCTCTCCCCAGTTTACCTCATCATGAAGTCATTCCACCTCCCAAAGATAAGAGTAAAGAGCTTTAAAAAACTGGAGAAATATCTGTAGGACTTCCCTTGAGGTAGATTGGAAGTTGTGGCACAAATACCTAATTTATAGATCAGGAA
>NW_006444051.1:0-200 GCF_000325575.1 Pteropus alecto | reverse complement strand
TTCTCAATGAATTCAGTCATGAAAACAATAGCTCACTGTATTGAAATAGCACATATTTTCATTCTTAGCATACTTCAGCCATAAAAAAAAAGAAAAAAGAAAAAAAATATAAAAGAAGCAAGAAAAAAATGAATGTAGGAAAAAGTCAAACACTTTTGGTTAAATGGAGAAGCCAAAGACACAAAACAATGGCAGCTTGG
>NW_006444050.1:0-200 GCF_000325575.1 Pteropus alecto | reverse complement strand
GACAACATCGTGGTCACACGCACACACGGCCACCCTTTTTGTACAGGCTCGGCCATGACACTGGCTCGGGCCCGAGGGGCTTGTTGTAAACTGTTGGCGATGTTGCCTCTGACTTGCGTCCACCTTTCCCATCAGTTCCTGCTCATCTTCCACAAGGCGGCAGCCGGGGAGCTGCAGGAGGAGAGTGGGCTGATGGCGCT
>NW_006444049.1:0-200 GCF_000325575.1 Pteropus alecto | reverse complement strand
AAAAAAAAATCCCATTTTTCCAAAGCAAAGGAAAATTTAAAGGGAAGAAAAATATGACACCCGGGCTACATATAAAATAAGCTGAGACCATTTCCTATTAGGAAGACCAAAGAGGGCATCCTCTGCAAGAGAGGACATATGAGCTGCGACTTGAGGAATTAGACCGTTATTTTCAAATAATAGGTCATAAAATCTTTACT
>NW_006444048.1:0-200 GCF_000325575.1 Pteropus alecto | reverse complement strand
TTTATTGGAAGGTTTTTGATTACCGATTCAATCTCTTTCATCACGACTCAGTCTGTGTAGGCTGTGTATTTGTAGAAATTCATACATTTCTTCTGGTTGTCCAATTCGTTGGTGTATAACTGTTTCTAGAAGTCTCATGATCCTTTGTATTTCCATGGTATGTTCTAACAGCTCCTCTTTCATTTCTTTACTTGAGTCTC
>NW_006444047.1:0-200 GCF_000325575.1 Pteropus alecto | reverse complement strand
TATCTCTATCCACTTTAACAAATATTAGACTAGTTTTTTTTAAAGCAGTCATTCTCTTTTTAGATATTAAACTACATTCCACCTGCCACAGTTTGATTACAAAAGAACTTTCATTCTTGGATGTTAGCTGCATTCTGAATCTATTCTCTGCACGCCTGTGAGATTACAGCAGGAAGCTGAATATCCCTGAATCTGAAAGC
>NW_006444046.1:0-200 GCF_000325575.1 Pteropus alecto | reverse complement strand
TTCCTTATAGATGTTTAATCATGCTCACTACCCTCTGTCTCAGTACCTGACAGTGTCAGTAACAGTTTCAGTAGTGCTTGCTCAGATTCTCGTGGGGCTCTGTGGGTGTTCGGTCTCAGAGGATATGGGGGGAGGGGCCTTCTGGGGTGAGGATGGGGCTGCGGCTCAGCCTCTGTTTTGCAACCACGGATGGTAAAAAT
>NW_006444045.1:0-200 GCF_000325575.1 Pteropus alecto | reverse complement strand
CGGTCTTGAAAGGAGCCGATGGGGAAAAAAGCTTCTAAGTCGCTGTCACAAGAAAAATCAGAACTCCTTGAACTTTACGCCCGATTTTTTGGAAGAATGGTGTTTTGGCTGGAATTACATATATGGGGGAGTGGCGGTCTTTGGGGGAGCCTGAGGCCTCCAAGACCTTCGTCCGGCCCTGATTGAATACCCTCCTTGGA
>NW_006444044.1:0-200 GCF_000325575.1 Pteropus alecto | reverse complement strand
GGATGACAGGCTGGTGGCCTTTGAGGTGGGCCTTTTGGGGCAGACACAGTGACGAGGGGCTGGCAGGGGCACGGCTGGCTGTCCCCATGGCCCCATGTGTGTCCCCAACAAGGCCCGGCAGCTCAGCTGTGGAGCAGCGGCCTCGTTCCTGGTCTCCCCATCCCGACCCCTGGGCCGAGGCCTTTGGGACCCGCTTCTGG
>NW_006444043.1:0-200 GCF_000325575.1 Pteropus alecto | reverse complement strand
AAAGCAATCTATAGATTCAACACAATCTCTATCAACATTCCAATGGCATCTCTCACAAAAATAGAACAAATAATTCTAAAATGTGTATAGAACCACAAAAGACCCCAAATAGCCAAGGCAATCTCGAGAAAGAAGAACAAAGCTGGAGGTCTCGCACTCCTTGATTTCAAAATTACAGAGCTATAGTAATTAAAACAGTA
>NW_006444042.1:0-200 GCF_000325575.1 Pteropus alecto | reverse complement strand
GTGGGCTTAGGTTTTTAATTTGAATATGTCTAAAAGAATGGCATTTCTTAGTATTTTGATTTTTTTTCTATATATTTTTACCATCAGCAACTAGTACAGGTGGGAGGCATTGAATGAATGCTTGTTATTGAAAGCATATAATTGAGAGCACTTGAAGAACAAACCCTGATTTTTCCTTTGGATGTCCCAAGACAGTTTTG
>NW_006444041.1:0-200 GCF_000325575.1 Pteropus alecto | reverse complement strand
TAGCCTCACATGGCTCCTTCCAGATGCACCTTTTCTGGGGCCCCGATGACCCGCCACTCCTCGATGCACTTGTTTTTCCTGACTCTGTCCTTGTTTCCAGCTCCCCTAGTTTCAGGGCACCCCACCCTGCAGGGCCCCGCATCCCGCTTACTAAATTCCTAAGGGGTGTGGCTTTATAATGTCTTTACTCCTCCCGGCAA
>NW_006444040.1:0-200 GCF_000325575.1 Pteropus alecto | reverse complement strand
CAGTGTGGTACACATTTGGAATACTACTCAGCCATCAAAGAGAGAAATATTGCCTTCATGACAATATGGATGCATCTTGAGCTTATAACACTAAGTGAAATGTAAAGGGGTCAAATACAACGTGATGGAAAGAGACTAACAAAATAGACCACACAGATAATATACTATAATGTTGTATACCTGAAACTTATATAATATTA
>NW_006444039.1:0-200 GCF_000325575.1 Pteropus alecto | reverse complement strand
CAGGCAGTGACCGGGAGGAGCCCAGAGCTGGGCGCGCTGCTCGCCGGCACGCTGGGCGAAGCTGGACGAGGCCCGGATGAGACGAACGGGGGCGGGCACCGTGCCAGATGCCGCGGAGGGATTAAGAAGGCTGAGAAGGGCCCCGGGGCTGACATTTGGAAGGTCGGCAGTGACCTTCACGGGGTGATTCTTGCGAGGGA
>NW_006444038.1:0-200 GCF_000325575.1 Pteropus alecto | reverse complement strand
AGCCACATTGAAAAGAGGTGCACCTACAGAGATTAAAAGAATTTGTGGCTGTTTTTCCAATCTACCACAAAAGCAAAGCCTAATACAATATCTTTAAAACCCAGCTATCAAGAAAAGAAACAGAAAACACTGCAGGAGCGCTCAGTAACCACACTTACCACAATCCACATTGTTGAAAGGTAAAGTCATGAGAATTTTTA
>NW_006444037.1:0-200 GCF_000325575.1 Pteropus alecto | reverse complement strand
CTCTTCACCTAAGTGGCTTAAAATCCCGAGTCGCTCGGAGCCCCTTTGCTCCCAGGCCTGTGCTGCATCTTGTTCTGCCAGAACCTGGCGAGCTGGGGCGGGATCTCGGAGCTTCTGCGGAAAGCATCCGGCCGAAGGCAGAGGCACGGCGGGTCCTGGAGGCTCGGACGGGCGCGGCCCCTCGGCCACAGTGGCACCCG
>NW_006444036.1:0-200 GCF_000325575.1 Pteropus alecto | reverse complement strand
TTAAGCCCCTTTCAAGGGGGCGGGGCTTCGCGGTGCATGTCCGTACCGTGTTGGCTGTATGGGGCGAAAGACAGGCTGCCAGAGAATTTATCTTGATATGGTGAAGACTGATGCTCACAGTCTTCTACCAAACAGCCTCTGATAAAACAGCGAAACACACTGCTGTGGTTGTGCAGGCCCCTGTCCTGGGCGTGGCAGCA
>NW_006444035.1:0-200 GCF_000325575.1 Pteropus alecto | reverse complement strand
CCAGCTTGACAGCTCATTTCTTTTCAGTGCTGAATGATATTCTGTAGAATGGATGGACCACAGTTTATCCATTCCCTTACTGAAGGACATCTTAGATGCTTCCAAGTGAAAACGTTCTTTTTAAGATTAAAAAAATTAACATAGCAGAATTTATTCTGGAAGTCGTTGTATTAGGAGACATTTGGGGTTGAAAGGACTAG
>NW_006444034.1:0-200 GCF_000325575.1 Pteropus alecto | reverse complement strand
AAAAAATAGGTGAACTAATACAGAAACCTTAGGAAAAAAATATATTTATATAATTCCACTTTTACTCTTAGAGTTTCTGTCTTTTTTTCAATTTGGGAAAATTATCATCAATTATCTTTTCAAATACAGAATTTTTTATCAGACCTCCCTCTATTCTCTTTTATTAGGTTAAAAGTAGAGGCTCTCAGTCAATCTTCCCT
>NW_006444033.1:0-200 GCF_000325575.1 Pteropus alecto | reverse complement strand
TAATTCTCTGGAGATACATCCAGGTTGTTGCCTGTATCATTAATTCAGTCCTTTTTTTTTTTATTGCTGAATTAGTATTCCACGGTACGAATGTACCAGAGTGCATTTAATTATTCAGCCCCTAAAGGGATATGGGTTATTTGTAGTTGTTGGCTATTACAAATAATACTGGTGAAACATTTTTGTGCAAGATTTTGTGT
>NW_006444032.1:0-200 GCF_000325575.1 Pteropus alecto | reverse complement strand
AAATCGCATTAAAATCAAGACGTGGGGGTGTCTCTCGAACAACTAAACACTTAACCATGCCAGGCTCACATCCTTGCCCAACAGCCGCTGAAGCTGAGCAAACGCCATTCAGTTCAGTTGTGGCCCAGGCTTTCTCGGTCCACCATCTGACCGAGGTGACAACCGAGGTGGCTCCACATCTCTGAGGCACTGTCAGTTGT
>NW_006444031.1:0-200 GCF_000325575.1 Pteropus alecto | reverse complement strand
GTGCCAGGTGCCTCTGGTAGACTTGACACGTAGGTCAGGCTCGTTAAATACTTGTTTAGCAGGCAGATGAATGGATGGACTAGTGGGTGAGTGGGTAGGTGGTCCAGTTTGGGTGGTAGCGACCGTGGTCTCTGCAGTTGTCAGGAAGCACTGCCTCCTCTGTGAACCCAGTGACATTCTCCCGCTCTACCTCCTCCTCG
>NW_006444030.1:0-200 GCF_000325575.1 Pteropus alecto | reverse complement strand
TCACTGTGACACAGAAAGTGACGACGGCCACCGTCTACGGTAAGCCGGGTTTTACACACGAGGGGGTGAGACGGACCGAGGCATCGCAGACCTCTCATGGGTGATACTCCGTCCCAGGAGGCACGTGTGAACGTGGGCCTGACTAAGGCGGTGGCCTTGGGGACGGACGAGGGGGAAGGGGACACGTGGAAGGCGCATTG
>NW_006444029.1:0-200 GCF_000325575.1 Pteropus alecto | reverse complement strand
GAGCCTGTGTTCTAAGCCCTGTGCTAAGTGCCTTACGTACCTTATTTCTCACCTTTACAGCTACCTTGTTAAGTCTGTTTATTTCATATCCGAGGAAGATGAGTCTCAGAAAGACTAAGTAACTTGCCAAGTCACACAAGGGCAAGGGGCTGAGACAGGATTCAATCTCAAATCTGTCTGAATCTAAAATCTGTGTTCTT
>NW_006444028.1:0-200 GCF_000325575.1 Pteropus alecto | reverse complement strand
TGGATAGGACCAATACCAGACTTACTACCATGGGCCCAGACTTCAACCCACCCTAGCGCCAGGATGGATCACACAGACCCAGGCTCTTCGCCTGCCCTAGTGCAAAGCAAATTCAACAGTGCAATAAAAAGATAATACACCAGGATCGACTAGGATTTATCCCTAGCATTCAAAGATGGTTCAACATAAGCAAATCAATA
>NW_006444027.1:0-200 GCF_000325575.1 Pteropus alecto | reverse complement strand
TTTGTAAAGCCAAGTAAAGGGGATTATGGAGCCTCGTGTATTCTATATACAATATAGAAAGGTCAACTAGAGATAGGCCAGAGCACTTAATTTTTGCGAGCCTCTAAGAAAACGATTAAGATTTTTTTTTAAAAAAGTTTTCTTAATGTGCAGGCAAGCTGACTGAGGTAGCTGGTTGGAGATGCCCAAAGTACCACTTC
>NW_006444026.1:0-200 GCF_000325575.1 Pteropus alecto | reverse complement strand
TATCATTTGTCCAATTATCTGGGATCAGGATTTGGAGATAGGTTCCTTATTGTATCAGATATACAGGGGCTGTAAGAGGGGAAGTTCACCAAAGAAGGGACTGGGATAGGGCCGACACTCTAACTTATACCTCCTATAAGAATAATTTAGTTTTAGTTGAGAAATAGTTTTAGTTCAGCACCATTGTCTACCAGTGAGTA
>NW_006444025.1:0-200 GCF_000325575.1 Pteropus alecto | reverse complement strand
GTGGCGATGTTGCCTGGCCTGATTTGGATGATTCACGTGCAGTCATTGCTAGTAATGCTGTCATGTCCATGGGCAGGGGCCCTGACCTTCGCCATATCAAGGAGAGACGCGGGCCAGTGGTTGCTCGAAAATCCTTCCACATCGTAAAGATGTGAATACTTCATCGTCTGCTGGCTTCTTGAGCTCACCGACTTTTGATA
>NW_006444024.1:0-200 GCF_000325575.1 Pteropus alecto | reverse complement strand
AAAAAAAAAAAAAAATTGATATTGGTTATTTTCCATTTATCGTTTTGTCTTTTTAACCAAAAGCTACCTAAAATTTTAAAGATAAATTTGGCTGCTTTTAGTTAAGAAAGGCTATTTTTAGAGGCGATATTTAATTTCCATTTTCAGAAATATGGTATTGAGCTTTTGAGCTGTAATGATCTCTTGGGCCAAAAAGAAAA
>NW_006444023.1:0-200 GCF_000325575.1 Pteropus alecto | reverse complement strand
TTGGCTATGTCAGTTTCTTAAACTTTCCTTGTTTTTGATGAGCTTAACAGTTATGAGGAGTACTGGTCAAGTATATTGCAGAATGCCCCTATATTAGCATTCGTATGGTGTTTTTCTCGTGATTAGACTAGGGCTATGAGTTTGGGGGGAGGAGGATCACAGAGGTAAAGTGCCACACTCATCACATGTCAAGGGTATGT
>NW_006444022.1:0-200 GCF_000325575.1 Pteropus alecto | reverse complement strand
GAGATATGCAGGGTGGTGCCACCCACGCTGGGGAAGATGATGGTCCCCACATCCAGTGACAGGTGTCGGCCACACACAGACCATGCCACAGTGGACAGTCGCTGAGACAGTGCTGGCTCCCACGAGTCCTGCTGTAGAAAACGCTGTCGTCAAGTTAAGGAAAATGCAGCTAAAAACTCCATAGTTTGATCTTGTTTGTG
>NW_006444021.1:0-200 GCF_000325575.1 Pteropus alecto | reverse complement strand
CAGTGAAAGCTGGGCTGGGAGCGGGGAGACTCCAAGGGAGGCAGCAGCCAGTCCCGAGGCTCAGCAGGCAGAGGGAGAAGGCGGGTTCTCTGAGTGCAAGGGCACAGGTCGCGGCTGGTAGGGCAAACCTGGGGCCTGAGCCTGGGTCCCCCTCGCAGCTCTGCCACCTCACAGTTCTTGCTCAAATGTCACCTTCTCAG
>NW_006444020.1:0-200 GCF_000325575.1 Pteropus alecto | reverse complement strand
TCCATGTCACGTGTCACAGCCACGTACAGGAGGAGACAGAGCATCCCAGAGAGCAGAGGGTCCCAGAACGATCGGCAGTGCCCGAGCCGTCTAGGGCCTTGGCTTTCTGGGTGTTTACTCGCCTCGTCCCATTTTAAACCATCAGGGACGCACGGCATAAACCCACGCTGGCGTGTCGCAGACACCGCACGCTCCCCGTT
>NW_006444019.1:0-200 GCF_000325575.1 Pteropus alecto | reverse complement strand
AGCAGGAAGACCCCCCCCCCCAAAACACACCTGGTGTGTTTTCCGTGAGCACCTTAGGGGTCTGAGGCTGAGAACGGTGGAACTTTGAAAAGCGAACAACTAATGTTTGTAGCTAAGCTAATGTTAAAGATGAGAAGCAGAAGCAGAGAAAGAAAGAAAGAAAGAAAAGAGAAGAAAGAAAGAGAAGAAAGAAAGAAAGA
>NW_006444018.1:0-200 GCF_000325575.1 Pteropus alecto | reverse complement strand
ATTCCGTAACAATAACTGGAAGGTTTACTTTCCACTTGATAATTTGTAGAAGACACAAAATAGGTTAGAGTCTTCTTTTTTTTTTTTTAAGTGAGCCTCCTGACTAATTGTGATTTAAAAAGCACTGCATTATTTTTTCCTAATTCCGTCCTTAAGGTGTGTACGTATCATCTACCTCCAGTTTCCAAGATCTCAGTTCA
>NW_006444017.1:0-200 GCF_000325575.1 Pteropus alecto | reverse complement strand
CAGTTCAAGGCCGTGGACAATCAGACCCCCGGATCTACGTGCAAGAGACACGTGGGGGTGAAGGGAGGGAACCGGAGCAGCACAAGGCTGCAGTGGGGGCGCCGGCCTGCCCCTGGGGAGGGGGAGAGGGTGGGGCGGGGGTGAGGGGCACTGGCGGCGCCTCAGCCTGCAGCGCGGTCCCAAGGAAGTGTCAGTGGTGC
>NW_006444016.1:0-200 GCF_000325575.1 Pteropus alecto | reverse complement strand
CCAAATTGTCCCAACCCCTTCTCGTTCCAGTTGGCAAACAGTGGACTATTCTTGACTGCACCTGTTTGCATGTCTGTCTCTCCCCACACACTTCCGGGCCTTGAGGGGCAGGGACCGAGTCTGTGCCTTATCGGTCTTTACGTCCTCCATACCGGCAAGAAGGTGCCTACTGGTTGCGAGCTGAGTACGTGAATGGTTTC
>NW_006444015.1:0-200 GCF_000325575.1 Pteropus alecto | reverse complement strand
AGCTGCGTGTCTGTCCGGGTCATGCGCGTCAGGGCGTGGCGGACTCTCCTCCAAGGGCCGGACAATCAGTGTCTTAGGAGCCTCCGTCGGCCCCTCGCCTTGGCGATGGCCGTGGGAGAGCAGCCGCAGACCACACCCGCCAGGTTCCGGTGACACGCCGTGTCGGTCCCCAGCCCTTGTCGGTGCCAAATCTCCCCACC
>NW_006444014.1:0-200 GCF_000325575.1 Pteropus alecto | reverse complement strand
AGGCAAATTTCACAGCAAATTCTTTTTTATAGTTCTTCAGGATGTTTGTGGATTACATGGAAGAAGGAAACAATGCATGAGCCAAAGGCGGAGGCTCTATGATTGGACTGGGAACCAGGATACCAGAGAGTCCCTTTTCCTTCAGCATCTCAGTGGAAAAGAAAAGAAGATGCTACACATCTCAAGATAATTGTATTTTG
>NW_006444013.1:0-200 GCF_000325575.1 Pteropus alecto | reverse complement strand
AGGCCCTTCCCTCTCCTATGCAGGAAACCGCCATTTGCACCTGGTATGGGTAGTGTTCTTTGAACTGTCACTACATATATATTTACCTACCATTTGGAAAAAAAAAAAAAAAGCAAACAAAAATGAAATTTTCTATTTAATTCGCCCCCCGGTGGCATCTAGCCAGAGGTCGTAGGAATATAGTCATGCACCACAAAATG
>NW_006444012.1:0-200 GCF_000325575.1 Pteropus alecto | reverse complement strand
ACCACCTAAGAAGACCAGGTGCTGTAGGCATAAAATTAAAAACCAACCAACCGACTGACTGACAAAAAGATCGTAAGCTGATAAGGTGCTTGCAATCTTTGAGGTCAACCAAAGGTTGCCTCACCGAAAAAGAAAACAAGAATACGTTGAAAACGGAGACGACGCCATTTTATGAACCGAGAAGAAATGGAGCAGTATTT
>NW_006444011.1:0-200 GCF_000325575.1 Pteropus alecto | reverse complement strand
TTCTTGACGAAAATATTTGGAGAGCCTAATAGTTCTCAAATTTTGGAGAACGTGGACATCTCAAAAAATATCTTGAGGAAGATAAAGTATGTACTTATGGATCAACAGTAATTGAGGCAACAGAGTGCAACAGGATTCAGACTCATAACTATTCAAGGAAACTAAATAGTAAAGATCTCTATTCATGCTGTTCCCATATA
>NW_006444010.1:0-200 GCF_000325575.1 Pteropus alecto | reverse complement strand
TAAATTGTTAAAATGTAGATTCTGAGGCATCACCCCTAAGAATTCTAATTCAGTAAATTTTAGGTGGCATCGGTTAATCTGCATTCAAAACAAGTACCCCTACCCCACCCCATCCCACCCGTCTCAGTGAAGTGAGGCAGGAGTCCTGAGGCTGCTTCTCAAGAAACATTTAATTCTCTCATAAAGGCCATAGAATGGGA
>NW_006444009.1:0-200 GCF_000325575.1 Pteropus alecto | reverse complement strand
TTTCCTAAAGATAACCACTTGTACCAGCACTATTTAAAAAAAAAAAAATGTATCCATTAAATACCTTGCCACCTTTGCTGAATGTGTTGTCCATAAATGTGCAGGTCTCTGTTGTGTTTTGTTGAGTAATTTGTCTATCCTGACAACAATAATCGTACTATCTTGAGTACTATATGAAGGTATGAAATTAGGTAGTATAA
>NW_006444008.1:0-200 GCF_000325575.1 Pteropus alecto | reverse complement strand
GAAGGCCTCTGCTCGCTGGGGGATGGACGGGCCCTGGCAGCCATGAGTTTCTGTGTTTAACAAGTGGTCACTGGGAAGGGAACGCTGCCCAGCAGAGACAGGGCACAGGGTCAGCTGGTTTTGCGGGTGGGGGTGGGACGGGGTGCAGGAGGCCCTACAACAGACAGGGCCTTGCCAGGTGAGGGCCTTGCCAGGTGAGC
>NW_006444007.1:0-200 GCF_000325575.1 Pteropus alecto | reverse complement strand
TTTTTCCATGAGAGAACTGGGTTACAAAAAGATTTTGTAATCGACTGAAAAGACAAACAGCCGTTATAACACAGGCAGGATTGGAATGCAAGGTTTGTATTGGTTTTGTCTTAACTTCGACTTCCTCTCTCTTTCCATCTGCTATTAATCTAAACGTCCAGATGTTCACGGAACCGTAGCGCAGAGGCTGCTTATGGCTT
>NW_006444006.1:0-200 GCF_000325575.1 Pteropus alecto | reverse complement strand
TAAGAAACTTCTTATCTCCTCCCAGACTTTTCTTTTCTTTTCTTTTTTTCAAATATGAGACTTCTCAAGCCTTAGTTTATATTTCTCAGGATGGTGACTTCCTAAAGAAAAGGCTGACCTGCTTTGGAATAATCTTTTTATATATTTATATACTTATATATATGTATATGTGTTTATGATAAGGAAAAGCAACAGTTAAA
>NW_006444005.1:0-200 GCF_000325575.1 Pteropus alecto | reverse complement strand
ATTTGTAGACTTTATGTAAATGTCTAAATCATTTTTTTTTGTAGTGGAAACTGAAGATATTGGTAACAGGTCAATGAAAAAAAAAAAAACAGTTTTTCTCATAATAACTTGCAGAAAGGGAATTTCAGTGTTGTGAAATTTTGAAGAGGGACATTTTTACAACCTACTCATGACAAAATGGGTAGAGAAGATGGTGAACA
>NW_006444004.1:0-200 GCF_000325575.1 Pteropus alecto | reverse complement strand
AGGAAGCTTCACTAAACCGAGGTCCAGAGTTTTTATTGGGGTTGATTAAGTCACTGGCCATGACCTGATCTCAGTGTCCAGCCTCCTTCCATTCCCTAGATGCTGAGCAGTCTCAGAGTCCCATTCTCTAATCACAATGTTAGCCTTTTTAGCTTGACACCCACTTCCTATAGCTTTCAAGGGGCTTACCGTAGTAACTT
>NW_006444003.1:0-200 GCF_000325575.1 Pteropus alecto | reverse complement strand
AGGTGGGCGAACAAAGGGCATCCAAACCAGTCTGGTCCTCGAACCCTCGTCATAGTGGCCCTTAAATATGAGAGGTAAGTATAAAGGTTTCTTTTAAAAGTCCTTTCTAGTGACCATGGCCCCCTCTGAGGCCTGGTCTCTGCTGGGCTGACAGGAGTCTTTCGATACCAGTTTTACTACCTTTAGACTTATAGTGAGTG
>NW_006444002.1:0-200 GCF_000325575.1 Pteropus alecto | reverse complement strand
GACTCTCAGAGCTCCAGTGGATCAGATGGCAGCTGGAACAATGATTTCTACCTGCCCTGAGTTCTGTGGCTCACATGATAATTGCTGAAGCCTGGTCATAAATTCTTATAGAAAGAGCCAAAGCCCAGTCCCAGTTGACTGATTCCAGTCACTGGAAGTGGGAAGGTTGAGGGGGAGAAGTGTCCTCACCAGCTCTTAAA
>NW_006444001.1:0-200 GCF_000325575.1 Pteropus alecto | reverse complement strand
TTAGCTCAGGCCCTGATCACCTCTCCTAGGATAATGTGTTAGCCTGGGTGCTAATCCAGGTGCTGTCTTGCCAATCTCACTCTTACCCGACCCTGGCTCTCGTTTCCCTCCCTTCTAGAGCATACATCCCAATGCTGACAGCATGGTCTTTATAAACACAAATTTGATGGTGTCCTTGTTCTCCTTTAAACCATTCAATG
>NW_006444000.1:0-200 GCF_000325575.1 Pteropus alecto | reverse complement strand
GTGGAGCTAATTTGAAGTAAGCAGTGAACTTTTCCCTCTTAGATGCGTAAACCAGGCACAATGAACAAATTAGGGGATCAAATCGACCTCTTTTTAAAAGGGTCTTCAGCATAGTACTATCTAATGTTATGTAAACATCTATGGCTAGGAAACAATGACTCAATAGGATTGAAAAATCTGAAACTAAGTGAAGGACTTTT
>NW_006443999.1:0-200 GCF_000325575.1 Pteropus alecto | reverse complement strand
GTACATTCCATTATTAATTCTATATTTCATTTATTCAATGCACATTTGTTGAGTACTCAAATATATAGGTACTGGACAATCTGCTGTATATTAAAAACAATTTATAATTGGAGTGCAATGTTTTAAAATGAGGTTGGGGTAATTTTACTTACATATTGATACTTTAAAAGGTTGAGGTTTTAATCATTTCATCAACAGCC
>NW_006443998.1:0-200 GCF_000325575.1 Pteropus alecto | reverse complement strand
AGAGACTCATGAACATGGACAATAGACTAGTGGTTGTCAGATGGTAGGAGGGAGCTGGAAGGAGGGTAGTAGATGAGGAAATTTTTTTTTAAATTAACGTAAAAAAAATTTTTTTAAAATAAAGGATGTAGGATAGAATAATGCCTGGAAAGATATTGCCTCAGTAGTGGGAAAAACCAGCCCTTACTAAAGGCTGTTGG
>NW_006443997.1:0-200 GCF_000325575.1 Pteropus alecto | reverse complement strand
AAGAGTTGTTCTGTTCTAGCCGCCATCGTGAGTGGCGACTTGGATAAAGCTCTCAAAAGCGTGCTCCTCGGCACTTCGGGTGATTCACGCCAGTATTGAGACCACGCTGTCTAGAGGCAGCAACATGGGACCTAACGGTGACTAGTCGCCATGATCTGGAGTCCGGTTCCCCAAACTGATTACACAAACTCCGGATGTCA
>NW_006443996.1:0-200 GCF_000325575.1 Pteropus alecto | reverse complement strand
ACTGCAGTTCCAGGCAGACAAGGCTGAGCCTGCAGTTCCAGCAAAATCAGTAGTGGTGGAGGAGTTGGGGTGCCGCCCCCGCAACACAGACCATTGGTGGGTGAGAGGAGCAGCTGCGGCATCCACCCACTTTCCGAAGAATCCAGATCCCTCCCCAGTTGCAATAGTGCTCTCACCACTAGAGAGACCAGTAGCAGCAG
>NW_006443995.1:0-200 GCF_000325575.1 Pteropus alecto | reverse complement strand
CAGCATCAAAAATAACAGGATTATAGAATTTTAGCATTGGAAAAGATCTCAACAGTCACTAAGTATAGTGCCCTATCTCCCCTCCTTCGAATGCTTAATGTTGGACCAGAGATCAAAACCACTTATCTCTGATATGCTGATTCTACTAAAAGCATTTGGCTACAATGAGTCCCTTTTCACTCTGAATTCTCTTTCTGATT
>NW_006443994.1:0-200 GCF_000325575.1 Pteropus alecto | reverse complement strand
AGGAGTGAGGGGCAGGATGGGCAGAGCTGAGGGTGGAGGGGGGCTGGAGAGCGGGCCAGGTGTGCAATTTGGGGGCCGGCTCTTCTGAGCGCTTCCGGTTGCTCCGTGAGACTCAGAGCTGGGCCATCGGGTGACGAGCAGGACTAGGAGGACGTTGACGGGTGAGGGGGGAGAAGGAGGTGACAACGGTTGTCCAGGAA
>NW_006443993.1:0-200 GCF_000325575.1 Pteropus alecto | reverse complement strand
ACTTCCTGCCATTGAAGTCCTGCCAAACTCCCATGAGAGGGAATGGAGCAAAAATATCTAAAAAACATTTTACATGTGGTGATGGAAGTACCCTTCGGCCACCAACATAAAATTCTCCAAAAGCAACTCTTGGCCAGGAGAAAACAGGGTTCTGTGTCACTCTATGTAATGAGGATTGTGGTAGGGAGAATTCTAAGATG
>NW_006443992.1:0-200 GCF_000325575.1 Pteropus alecto | reverse complement strand
AGAAGGGTGCACATAGCTTCAGCAACAAGGAGTAATGTTGGCACTGCTCGGTCTTAGCTAAGATTTTCAACTCAGTTGGGAATGTTGGTGTCCAACATCATTTTTGGATCACAGTTGAAGGTCAGAAGAGTTTAAACACTCTGTAGTGCTTTCTGTATTTGTGAATTTCTACCAATAATTTCCATTAATTTAATGATAAT
>NW_006443991.1:0-200 GCF_000325575.1 Pteropus alecto | reverse complement strand
GTGTGCGCATGCACCCTGCGATGTTCACGCTACCGCCAAATCAGGTAATGACGCGTTTCTCAGGATGCGTCCCCATCGTTAAGTGGCGCCTGACTGTACTTCCCCCGCTCGTACCCTAACCCTGGAGGAGGGAAAAGAAATCCAATGAGGAGAAGAGCCGGGAGGAGCAGACACACAACGTCACAGGCCCGTCCCCCGGG
>NW_006443990.1:0-200 GCF_000325575.1 Pteropus alecto | reverse complement strand
AAAACCTAAAACAAAGTTCACAGTGCTTCTATCCCTTCTTAATAGCAAACGGTGAACCGAAGTATGATAATGTCATACCACTCTGTTCCTCGCTGCAGTCTCATGACTTTTCAGCATATATCCCCTCTTCCAAAACAAGGAATCCTGTACCCGCTTCGTACGAATTTCTGCAATGAAACCTCCCCGGTTTCCAGGATTAA
>NW_006443989.1:0-200 GCF_000325575.1 Pteropus alecto | reverse complement strand
CAGCTGTGACCTCTCCTGGGGACAGTGACCCTGGACCCCAAGGGCTGGGCTGCCTCTTCTTCTGTCTGGAACTCTGGGCCCGGTGAGTTCGGAGACTAGATAAGCTGTGAGAATGCGGGGGGCACGGAGTAAGGGTACTCTGGGGAACCTCCCTTCGGCCGGCCATTGGGGGCAACGTGGCAGCTGATGGCAGTGAGTGC
>NW_006443988.1:0-200 GCF_000325575.1 Pteropus alecto | reverse complement strand
ACTGATCACAACTTTCTCCACATCCATGTGACACACAAATTAAACTCATTTGTAATTGTCAACCGTTAGCCCTGTTACTTTTATTTTGCTCTTCTTTAGTTTGAAATTTTTATAATGCTTAAACGGTGGCTCTGTTTTTTTTTTTTTTTTATAACCAACTTTATTATTAATTAGAATGGTGTGTAAATATCTAGTCAGGG
>NW_006443987.1:0-200 GCF_000325575.1 Pteropus alecto | reverse complement strand
CTGTCACCTCTGCCTGGAACGCCTAGAATGGCTCATTCCCTCCTAAGTTTCTGCTCTCTCCTTAGAGCCTCTCCCTGCCTATTTTACTTAACCCCACCCTCACATTCCACTCTATTATTTTATCCTGATTATTGTTATTATTATTAATTATTATTGTAATTATTTTTGTTGTTGTTGTTGTTGTTATTGTTACACTAATT
>NW_006443986.1:0-200 GCF_000325575.1 Pteropus alecto | reverse complement strand
GATGTCTAACCAATGTACTGTATACTTGAAACGAAGTTAAATAAATAAATTAAAAGAAAATAAAAAGTGCCAGTGCTATGCAGAGGAAGTAGGCAGGTCCAGATCCCTACCTACTGGTCAGTCCAGAAGGGAGGACAGACCCATGGTGTCTTCTATATCACTCATAGAAACCTAGACCCCTCCCCCATGCCTGACACAGC
>NW_006443985.1:0-200 GCF_000325575.1 Pteropus alecto | reverse complement strand
AATTGAGTTGTCTGGCTTCAGAATGAGGGCTGAAGAGGCAGCTTTCTCACAGACAGAAGTGCAGGCAGTAGCAATTGTTCCGTTGTAGAGCCCTCCCCACTCCCGTGTTAGCCAGGTTGATGGAATCTCAGATATGGTTGCCGCCATATCTGAGATTCCATCAATCTGGCTAACACAGTTCGCCCCACTCTGGTGGTTCC
>NW_006443984.1:0-200 GCF_000325575.1 Pteropus alecto | reverse complement strand
AGGACACAAATTCCAAACAGTAGAGAATAAAGTGGAATGAGGGGGTGTGGGGAACCACAAGCGGAAAAAGTCTAAAGAAACCAACAACCACATAATTCTTGGCCATTGAAGCCAAGCTCGAAAGTAAGTGAGGAAGACTCCCAGGTGCCGAGAACATTTGAGACAAGGACATTTGGGACAAGAGCACTGAACAGAAGTTG
>NW_006443983.1:0-200 GCF_000325575.1 Pteropus alecto | reverse complement strand
GGCCCCGAGTGTGTGGTGACAGCGTGGCGGTCACCTGGAGGCGTGTGGTGTGTGGTCGGGCCTGGGCTAGGGCAGGCGGGCCTGGGCATGGCTCAGATCCTCCCTGTCCATTCTTACTGTTTGTACATCAAGCATATTACGTGTAATTCAATGTTTTCCTCAAGGTTTAAAAAAAGAAATGGGAGATTTATCATTTACCG
>NW_006443982.1:0-200 GCF_000325575.1 Pteropus alecto | reverse complement strand
CGTCTGGGACACGGCCACTGCCCCCTCGTCTGGGAGAGCCTCTTTCTCCCTCAGCACCCTAACCTGCAAGGCGCCTAGCAGGATTGCAGTGACTGCTAAATACAGCGAAGACTCGGGGAATGCCTCGCACGCAGTAGCTCTCAAAAATCACTTTCTGTAATTGCTTTGCATAATGCTCAGAGGTAAAAAATTAAATTAAA
>NW_006443981.1:0-200 GCF_000325575.1 Pteropus alecto | reverse complement strand
GGTTCCTTTGAACTATATGGTGACAGAGAACAGAAGAGCTAAATAGATCTGGGACGAGACCATTGAAATGTAAACTGCGCATTCTAACGGACTGCAAACTTGTTTTGATCTTTCTTGGAGGGGATTAAAGAGAATGCAGTCACCAGATTGAGAATGACATACTACGTGTTGGAGGCTGTATGGATCTGTTCTACTGAAGA
>NW_006443980.1:0-200 GCF_000325575.1 Pteropus alecto | reverse complement strand
AACCTGCTTTGTTTTGAGAGGCTGATTATAAGAATTGTGGTCACCATCTTAGATCCATGACCCAAGATGACCACAGATGTGTGTTTTCTTTGTATGTATGCGAAGAAGAAATGCCAATTTCTTTCAAATCCAAACTGAAGCTGAGTACTGAGGCGGTATAACTCCTGGCACCAAGCACCTGGGAAAACATTTTTCGTCCT
>NW_006443979.1:0-200 GCF_000325575.1 Pteropus alecto | reverse complement strand
TATTGAATAAATTATAATTAGTCTGTATAGTAAAACATTACAAACCTTTAAATTATAGGGGAAGAATTTCGATGACACAAAATTAACGAAGCTAATATAACGTGAGATGAAAAATCGCAACACACAATTTTACGTGCATAATGATTCCGATTACATACGTGTACCCCACGCAGACACGCACTAACAAGATACACACAAAA
>NW_006443978.1:0-200 GCF_000325575.1 Pteropus alecto | reverse complement strand
CCCCGTGAAGCTTCACTGACCCCAGAGACTATCTTTGTCAACCCTGACACTTTTCTTGTGTCTTTAAACATGCCTGCGGTTGTGTTTGCCAAGGCCAGCGGTAGACGCAGGGGTGCAGAGGACGCTGTGGGGACCTGAGGACTGACCAGGGTCCGACATCCTGCTGCTTAGGGTGTGCGTTCACACGGCCCCCGGCAACC
>NW_006443977.1:0-200 GCF_000325575.1 Pteropus alecto | reverse complement strand
CTTATCACCTGATGGTCTAACCAGAGGCACAAGACCAGGGTCCCTGAAGCCATCACCAAGAAAGAGCCAGGGATGCGGGATGCTGTTCATCGTACGGTGTTGGAACTCAGCGCCTCTCAGTCAAACCAGCCTGGTCTGCTGTGTTTACGGGCGTTAGAAAGAGCGAGACCCCTTCGCCTCGAGGACACCAAGGTCATCTA
>NW_006443976.1:0-200 GCF_000325575.1 Pteropus alecto | reverse complement strand
CGGCAAGAGCAGCACCCTGGCAGGTCTGGTCGGAGTCCCGGGCTCTGTCGTTTCTCCTTCCTCCGTGACAAGCTGTCCGCGAACCGAGGGGACCTTCGGATTTGGGGAACGAGCTTGTCGCCCCAGGACCTCCATTGCTGGACGATTTCCTCTCAAAGTAACTGCCTGCCCCCTCCCGCCCCCGTCCTACATGCGACACG
>NW_006443975.1:0-200 GCF_000325575.1 Pteropus alecto | reverse complement strand
GTTTGTAGGATTTGAGGCTCTCACCATACTTTATAGTCTTAAAGATATCAACACCTTTTATAGGATCAGACTCTTTATCCTATAACTACCAGTCTTACAATACCTAGTCGGGTACCTGGGATACTCAAAAGAAAAAGATCCTCTTGTCCTGAAAGGGTAACATGTACCTAATGAAATAGAGAGCAAGAACATTTCCACAA
>NW_006443974.1:0-200 GCF_000325575.1 Pteropus alecto | reverse complement strand
GCCTCTTCTTGGAGCACAAAGACTATAAAGAAAATTTCACCATCCTCAGCTAATGTGGCCAAAGTTTGCAAACTCATTATCGATCCTATCCCATTTAGAAATTTATCCAGTCATGTACTAACAATGAGTTTCATTTAGATTGTGAGATCTTTGTGTTTCATCTTCGGCAACAGAAGAATTGTCTCGGCTCAACAATTAAA
>NW_006443973.1:0-200 GCF_000325575.1 Pteropus alecto | reverse complement strand
CTGGAGAAGGAACAATCTGATTTTTCCAACGAAAAAAAAAATTGTGAGCAAAAACAAAGTAAAACAGAAGAGAAGAGTAATACCATAGATTAAAAGTAGACATGTCAAACAATAGATGTTATTTGGATCTTATACTAAAAAAATAATAATTTTTTGCACTTGGAGAAATGTGAATAGTACATGGATATTTGAGGATAGTA
>NW_006443972.1:0-200 GCF_000325575.1 Pteropus alecto | reverse complement strand
AACAAAGCCAGAGGTATCATACTTCTTGACTTCAAACTATTCTACAAAGCTACAGTAATCAAAATAGTACAGTATTGACAGAAAAACAGATATAGAAACCAATGGAACAAAATGGAGAGCCCAGAAATAAACTCACACGTACATGGCCAACAACGAAGGAGCCAAAGTCACACAGTGGAAAAAGGAAAGTCAATAAATGG
>NW_006443971.1:0-200 GCF_000325575.1 Pteropus alecto | reverse complement strand
GACACCATCAGCTCCTGAGGCCACCGGCCAGGGACGCACAGCGGACCACCGGATCCCACGTGTGCCACAACGGGAAAAGGCCAGGAAGCACCGCAAGACCGCGAGCACCTGTGTTGCCCCCTCACTAGCATTACTGCGGATCTAGGGTCCCAATACCGAACCCCAGACCCAGGAAAGACTCACCTGGGGCGCTTTTTAAA
>NW_006443970.1:0-200 GCF_000325575.1 Pteropus alecto | reverse complement strand
TAATGTCTTGTACTTTTCAGTATATAGGTCCTTCATATTATTTGTTGTTTATTACTGAGTATTTTATTCTTTTCTGTAGCAATTGCAAAAGAAATTGTTTTTTAAATTTCATTTTCTGAAATTTCATTATTAGTATGTAGGAACGCAAAGGATTTTTGTACATTGAATTTGTATCCTGAAACTTTACTGTATTTGTTTAT
>NW_006443969.1:0-200 GCF_000325575.1 Pteropus alecto | reverse complement strand
CATTGCAGTATGATTAACTATAGTCGCCATGCCGTTATGTTATATCCTCAAGACTTATTTATTTTATAACTGGAAGTCTGTATCTTTTGACCTCCCTCATCTCTTTGGCATCCCCCCTCCACACCTCTTGCAACCACCAATTTGTTGTCTGTCTGAGTTTGGAATTTTTTGTTTGCTTATTGTTTTTAGATTCCACATAA
>NW_006443968.1:0-200 GCF_000325575.1 Pteropus alecto | reverse complement strand
ATGGTGCAGGGCCTGGCAGGGCCTGGGCTCTACTCTGAGTGGGACAGGTTTGAGCAGAAGCCGAGACGTGTGACCTGTGGCTGCTGCGTGCTGAGCAGACCCTGAGGCGGCCAGGGCAGGGCACTTGGTGAGGAGAACGTCCACGACCAGCGGGGAGGCGTCCCTGGCAGGCTCCCCACCTTCTCCACCTGCTGGTACCC
>NW_006443967.1:0-200 GCF_000325575.1 Pteropus alecto | reverse complement strand
GAGGAAGTTGGTGATTCACTGAAGGTTTGCTCCATATTAATTGGGCAGGTCCTCGGCTTGCGGGTCGGGAGGCCGATGCCCGCAAAGGTGTGGTCACTTGCCACAAAGGTGTGGTTAGAGGCGGGGCTGCATGGAAAACCCACAGCGGCCTTGGAGGTCCTTCGTCTCTCCCGCCTCCTTCGCGGTTGGCATCTCGTTTC
>NW_006443966.1:0-200 GCF_000325575.1 Pteropus alecto | reverse complement strand
CTATAAATTTCTTGCTGTGCCTTTTATTGAGAAGTGAGATCTGTGACTCCTCTTCTTGAATCTGGGTGGGCTCTGGGCCTGCTTGACCAGTAGACTTTGATGGAGGTGATGTGATGCCAGTTTCTGGTCCAGGGCCTTTAGACATTGGCAGCTTTCAGTTCCTCTCTTGGACCACTCTGTCTCGGAGCCTTGAGCTGCCA
>NW_006443965.1:0-200 GCF_000325575.1 Pteropus alecto | reverse complement strand
CTTTTTAAAAATATTCCTATGTTTAGTAACAATTTGGGGAGGGAGTTAGGAGTAAAGTCCTGAAAAACAATGCAAAAAGACCAGTTTTTCTTATTTCTACATCATGGCCTTTAAAAATGTACTTTAAAAAAATCTTAACATTGGTAAATATTTTTTTCATTCTGAGTTTCAAGAGAGTGGGCACTTGGCAATGGGTCCTA
>NW_006443964.1:0-200 GCF_000325575.1 Pteropus alecto | reverse complement strand
CACTTGTCTCGCATCTTCGAGGACGCCAGGGGGTGCAATGGGTGCCCACGTAAGATGTATTTCTTACGGCAGGCCTGGCTAAAAATAAAAAAAAATAAAATAAAAAAAATCCTCGAATGACGCCCCTAGAGCGTCTCATCTGATCCCGACGAATCCCGGAGTTATGCCGAGAGTGAAGCCCAGAACGGGTGGGAGAAAAA
>NW_006443963.1:0-200 GCF_000325575.1 Pteropus alecto | reverse complement strand
CACATAGTCAAGAAGGGCTGGCTGTAATATTTGTTTTTAGATAGACCTGTGTTAGATTTTGTTTTCTTATCCAGAATACTATATTATACTTCTCAATTGAGTTAATAGTTTAAATTATATTCAAAAGGTGTGGTAAATGCCTTAGTATTTTCATTTATTTATACGTTCCTTAAAAACATTACATGGTGAAAACAGAATAC
>NW_006443962.1:0-200 GCF_000325575.1 Pteropus alecto | reverse complement strand
CAGAGAGAGATGGCACCGAGGAAGAGCTGAGAAGCAAGACAGAGGGATGGATGATGTGACGTAGTACCCTAACGTGAGGAAGGAGAAAAGAGGTTTTCTAAACGGGCGGACGCACAGAACTCAGCAGTCTCTAATGGGGAGGGGCCTTGGGGACCGCCCCTTACTTCAGCCTTCTGCTTTATGTCTGAGGCCCATCTGTG
>NW_006443961.1:0-200 GCF_000325575.1 Pteropus alecto | reverse complement strand
GAGGGGAGTCTGGACTGATATTTTTCCTGCCTTCACGTGAAGGACTTGCAAATTAGTGGGAAAGCTGCCAGAGAAAGAAGTAACCCAAGGCAGAGCAGAGGCAGGTAATGTGGACTCAGGGCAGAAATGCTGGCTCCCGGATTCCAGGTGGAGCGGAAGTGTCCCAAGGCTCCTCTGTATGACTCAGGAGCAGCCCGAGT
>NW_006443960.1:0-200 GCF_000325575.1 Pteropus alecto | reverse complement strand
CATCGTAATGCCTTTTGGCATCGGCCTGGATTTCTTGGAAATGATGGTTACGGGGCATGGTGTGCGTTGTGTCTTGCCGAGACAGCCCATGGGACCCTACTAAACGATATATTTTGACGTAGCCCCGTTTCTTGCCCCTGATGTTTACACTCCTCTGCACACACGGTATTTCTGAGTTGGCGTCTCGTCCAGCGGGGTTC
>NW_006443959.1:0-200 GCF_000325575.1 Pteropus alecto | reverse complement strand
TATAATAATAAAAATAGGAATCTTAGAAAGTTGTACAAATGCAAAGGTGATTTTCACAAATGTATTACTCTTTATGATTACAAAATTTTGGTTGTCTGTTTTTCTGCTTTAGTTTATTATTTCTTGCTGATTTCCTGATAAGATGCTCAGATATTGGTGGACTTGACTCTAATTAAAGATGCGTGGAAGATGTCAACCTG
>NW_006443958.1:0-200 GCF_000325575.1 Pteropus alecto | reverse complement strand
CAGCCCGGCCCCATCCAAAACCTGAAGTTGGTGTTGGACGTCAGGGCAATTTTGCAGGAATTGTTCTCTCAAATTTTGCAGTTTGGCTAAGTTTGTATATTAATTGGTCACATATAAAATATTTTTTAGACTTACTTTCCCTCATTTTTGGTATTGATAAAATGAAGTTATAACAACAAGTATTTCCTAGAGAAAGGGGC
>NW_006443957.1:0-200 GCF_000325575.1 Pteropus alecto | reverse complement strand
CTGCAGCATCGCAGAGACGCACGGTGGCCGTTCCCTGGCTTTAAGGCACCGATGGCTCCGCGTGGCTCGCGGCTAAGGTTTATCACCTTCCCCTGCCTTTCAGCCGCCATCCTACTAGTAACCCCTTCTCCTGTGCCCCAGTCACCCACTGCACACGGCTTACGATGCCAGACCCTCGTGTGTCCCGACCCCTGCGTCTC
>NW_006443956.1:0-200 GCF_000325575.1 Pteropus alecto | reverse complement strand
AGTGCTCACATCACTGCAATTCTTTGTGCTTATGGGCCAATAATCATCATCTATCTACAGTCCAATCCCAGTGCCTTGCTTGGAGCTTTAATTCAGATATTGAATAATCTTGTCACTCCTATGCTGAACCCACTGATCTATAGTCTGAGAAATAAGGATGTGAAGTCAGCCCTGAAGAATGTATTTCACAAGAGAGGATT
>NW_006443955.1:0-200 GCF_000325575.1 Pteropus alecto | reverse complement strand
TATAGCAACACTTTTAAAATTTATCGAAACATGATATATTTATGTACTGAATGTTTGTTTTTTAACAATATCTAATTGTCTCTCTATATCAATATGTATATATCGATTTTTGTATCCTATATTTAACTTTCCTCTCATCTATAAATGTATTTATTACTCTACTCAGTTACCATCTTATGTATGTGTTTATCCATCCATCT
>NW_006443954.1:0-200 GCF_000325575.1 Pteropus alecto | reverse complement strand
CATGCTGGCCTCCGGATTGGCCGCTAACGACAGTCCGGGAGAGTGATGAGGTAGAGGTGTGAGTCCCATGAGGACGTCATCTGCACCTAGGACTCGCTGCCCCGCTCACGGGGTCTCGCGGTGTGGCCTGCATCTGCTTGCTTCGCTGTGCCTGTTCCTGCCATTAGCGGGGAAGACAATCCTCACCCTCCAGGGTGGGA
>NW_006443953.1:0-200 GCF_000325575.1 Pteropus alecto | reverse complement strand
TGAAAAGGGAAGGATTTGAAGATCCAGATTTGCAAAGAGGAAAAGAGATAAGTCACGCACAGAAGAAAATGGATGATGGTATATATATAACTAACCTTTTCCTATTTGTAATGGTATCTACACATTATAGAGTCAGAACTGAAGTATATAACATAAAACAACAATAATCAGAGGCAAAACTCACAAAAGCCAACCAAAAT
>NW_006443952.1:0-200 GCF_000325575.1 Pteropus alecto | reverse complement strand
AAAAAAAAAAAAAGACACATACTGTGAGAGCTGAAAAATAAAATAGCAAGCACGGGAAACAGAGTCGACCAAATGGAGGAAACATCAGTGATATCGAAGTCAGAAATCTAGAAATGATTCAGAAGAAAGAAAAGAGAAATTGAAAAGCGGAAAATAATGAAAGAAAAATACAAGAACTAGTTGATATCATCAGGAGAGGA
>NW_006443951.1:0-200 GCF_000325575.1 Pteropus alecto | reverse complement strand
TTTTGCTGTCAAAGTTATGAGGCCAGTGATAAAGGCGAGGTATTTACTCACAGAAGCCAGGCGATGGATCTTTCACGGTGATGGGGCAGCAGCCGCCTTCCGGATTTAAAAGCTGCGATGCTTCCACGACTGTGAGCGTTTTGCCTGTCGCGTGTCGCGTGTCGCGTGTTGCGTGGCAGGATGGTCCCAGGGCACTTTGC
>NW_006443950.1:0-200 GCF_000325575.1 Pteropus alecto | reverse complement strand
AATGGCTGTTTTTCATACCTCCTAATTCATAAGGCAAAATTTTGCATAAAAGAGACACCCACACACGGCCTTGAGTGAAGCAGGCCGCATGGTGAGTGAGTGATGGTCTCAGCACCTGCAAAGCTGGGACGCTGGAACCTCCCCTCCGCAGAGTGGGGACCCACACCACGGCCACGGGTGGGGCTGTGTGCGGGTCGGTG
>NW_006443949.1:0-200 GCF_000325575.1 Pteropus alecto | reverse complement strand
CAGCAAAAAGAAATGCTTAAAGAAAGAGATACAATATTTGGATTTACACACTTTAGATTTGTTTATATCAGCATTTAAGCATAGAACAAATTGATAGATCATCACCAAATTACCATTTGTATCATTTTCATGTGTTCCATCAGCACAAATCAAAATGTCATTATTTGTTTGCTTTTGTGGAGCACTTTCGATAATATTAA
>NW_006443948.1:0-200 GCF_000325575.1 Pteropus alecto | reverse complement strand
CAGGAAATTGGGTACTAGTTTCAGCCAGTCACTCGTATCTGTGCAATAAAGACCTCAAGGATCTTCAGTTTACCTGAGCCTCATTATACCATCATTATATGATGTATATGCCCAGAAGTTGATTAATATCATTATAACAGATCAAATTCTGGGAATCAATATGCACAGAAAGGAAATGATGAATCACTGAGTCCTGTCAA
>NW_006443947.1:0-200 GCF_000325575.1 Pteropus alecto | reverse complement strand
ATCTTTCATCTTCCATATATATTAGATGATATATATATAGATAGATAGATAGATAGATAAAAAGAGAGATTTATTTTAAGGGATTATTTCATCAGATTGTGGGAGCTGGCAAGTCTGAAGTTTGTAGAACAGGCTGGCAAGCTGGGGACCCAGGAAATTCATATGGCAGCTCGAGTCTGAAGGTAGTCTGGAGACAATAC
>NW_006443946.1:0-200 GCF_000325575.1 Pteropus alecto | reverse complement strand
GGAGCACTGGTACACGGTGCCAAAAAGTTTGGGGAACAGCCTAAAACATCAAAGCTAGTAATGAGAAATCACTCAACAATAACAACATTCATTCTATTGGGACATACAGAGGATCCACAGCTGAAAGTTCTGGTTTTTATTTTTCAATTTCTCACCTACATGCTGAGCATTACTGGAAATACGACTATAATCATTCTTAT
>NW_006443945.1:0-200 GCF_000325575.1 Pteropus alecto | reverse complement strand
CTCCAGACGGGACTCCCTTGGGGTGGGCTGGGGGCTTTGCCCAGCTGCTGAGGAGCTGAGAACCATACCTGGTGGCCAGTGTGGCCCAGGCTCCTTCTGTCCCTCCATGCATGCCCCACTGCCTCGACACCCGCCCACTGAGGAGACAGGCTGTGACCCTTGGAAGAGAGACCTAGGAAAGAGGAGAGAATAAGGAGCCT
>NW_006443944.1:0-200 GCF_000325575.1 Pteropus alecto | reverse complement strand
ACACCTGAAACTAATATAATATTGAATGTGGACTGCAGTTGAAAAAAAACTGTTGTCAGACAAAAAAAGAGAACCTTGGAAGGTCTTACACCAGCAATGAAATTAAATTAATATAATTAATAAATTGCAACTCATTGGCAGGAACAAAACATAAAAACATGGTCTCACCCAACCCAAAGAGTCAGGAAGTACAATCTTAA
>NW_006443943.1:0-200 GCF_000325575.1 Pteropus alecto | reverse complement strand
ATGCAGCTGGAGAAGAGAAGCAGGTGAGTCTCGATCGAAAAGACCACGAAGCCAACAAAGAAGATTAAGGAAGTGGCCTGGGAGGCACAGGGAGGTGGACAGAAGGCCGAGGGAAGAGGGTGTGAGGTGTGAAGGAAGGGGATGCGTTTCAAGAGTTGGGAAGCGAGCGATCCCATTCAGTCCTGCGGAGAGCTCAGCAA
>NW_006443942.1:0-200 GCF_000325575.1 Pteropus alecto | reverse complement strand
TCTCCCCCGTCTCATCGCTGAAGCACACACAGCAGTGACGGCCACGCACATTCCCGCAGGCGGATTTGTGTCCTCGTGGTCCCCCGCGTGCCCCGACAGCCTCACGAGAAGGAAGACAAGCACCTGCCCTGAGCCCTTGGTCCTCCCAGCATCAGCCAAGCCTCCGAGAGAGAGAGGAGCATGGCTCTGGATCCCTCGTC
>NW_006443941.1:0-200 GCF_000325575.1 Pteropus alecto | reverse complement strand
CGTTAGCATCATCAATTCTGTACCATTTTCTTAAAGCGTGGTTTGGCTGCTTCGGACCTAACGTTTTTCTCAGAGGTACAGGCCCGTGTTACCTTGCGACAAGGTGCACCGTCAGTCAGTGAGCCGAGGGGCGCAGGCGCAGTGTTGGGCTGTGGCCGAACTGATGGACGGGCAAGGCTCTGAGAGAGAGAGTCAATCAG
>NW_006443940.1:0-200 GCF_000325575.1 Pteropus alecto | reverse complement strand
TGCCAACTCAAAATAATTCAAAGTTGTGTCCCCCCACCCACCCCATTAATTCTCTAGTTGTTAAATGTTGTGGTTCTCAGTCAAAATGGCAAAGTAAATTGCCTGGACAGGCCAGGAAAGCTGCCTACTGGTTTCGATGTCCCCATTCTGAGAAGCTTCAGTGCATCTGCCACAACCATAGCCTCTTCTGAAAGATCTGT
>NW_006443939.1:0-200 GCF_000325575.1 Pteropus alecto | reverse complement strand
AATGGAAGCCTAGGGATAATATCCAGTTTTGTATAATCACTGAACTGACATTTCTCATGAAATCAGAGTTATACTGTAAATAAATATTTCATAGACTTTCTTATTTAATATTATATGTAAAGCAATATCATCTTCTTAAATATTATTTTAAAACGTCCTTTATTATAATTATCCTTATTTTTTTTAAAAGGGGTCTTTGT
>NW_006443938.1:0-200 GCF_000325575.1 Pteropus alecto | reverse complement strand
ATCGTGTATCTGAAATTTTTAATTTAGTTTAATAGGTTATTTAGTCCTATGACTCATTGATTCTCTTTTCATTTTTAAAGTATTTTTCTCTGTGTATGTTTTAATGTGCGGTCTCTTTTGCTTTGTCTTCAAGTTCACTAATCTCTTCTACTGCAGTATTGCATATGCTGTTCATCTCTACCCTTGTATTCTTCATCTGC
>NW_006443937.1:0-200 GCF_000325575.1 Pteropus alecto | reverse complement strand
TTTAACCTAAATCTGTCTTTAAGTGCTGAAAATGCCTCTACTAGCCTATTGTTAGAATATGATTCGAGGTAAGAATCTATACATATAAAGGAATGAGAGAGAGAAAAACAGAATAAAGATGACAAAGACTTTATGATCAGAGATAGAAATGGAAAAGGGATTAGGAGAACTAAAATTTATAGAAAGAAAATTAGTTGGCT
>NW_006443936.1:0-200 GCF_000325575.1 Pteropus alecto | reverse complement strand
TCTTTCAGCCAACATTTAAGTCGCCGCCTCTCGCCACTCCGCTCCGGAGCCGGAGCAGCAAAGCGGCGTCTGTGCCCGGTTGGCCAGCACGTCCGCGTAATTGCGCTTTGCACGGCCCGACGCCTCCAGATCGAGACCCCGTGTTTTCCTCGGGACAGTTTAGCCGCTGGGCGCAGAGCCTGGGCGGCCTGCGTGGAGAC
>NW_006443935.1:0-200 GCF_000325575.1 Pteropus alecto | reverse complement strand
AAGTAATCCTAAAATTTATATGGAACCACAAAGACCCCAAATAGCCAAAGTAATCTTAAGAAGAATAAAGATGGAGGTACCACTACCTGATTTCAAACTGTACAAGGCTGTAGTCATCAAAAAAGCACAGGACTAGCAGAAAGAAAAAGTAAAATGGGGCGGGGAAGAGAGAGAGACAGAGACAGAGACAGACAGACAGA
>NW_006443934.1:0-200 GCF_000325575.1 Pteropus alecto | reverse complement strand
GGGGTTGGCAGCACAATAGGAACTACTTCTTAATTCGATTTTTAAACCCAAGAAGACTGGCCCCAGAGGACATATTCTCACAAGTCTGCCATGCTGCCTCTCCACCAGCTCCCTGGCAGATGGGTACAATCAGATAGTTTGAGGTTTTGAAAAGTGACACAAGGTTGCAGGAGACGGTGATCTGCAGCACTGCTGTAGAG
>NW_006443933.1:0-200 GCF_000325575.1 Pteropus alecto | reverse complement strand
ATTCTTCTCTCTTTGTGCTATTATCCTACACAGAAGGTCTTTTCTCTCTCTTTGTATAAGTAAATTTTATTGCTAAGGACTTGTTTCTTTGTATTTTCTTTTTTCGTATAGTATCTAGCCCAGTGCTCAATAAATATTTTGATTAAGTTTCTGATAAAATAGGAAGATATAGACTATAGGTTGGAAAGAAAATTAAATAA
>NW_006443932.1:0-200 GCF_000325575.1 Pteropus alecto | reverse complement strand
CATTCAGAACTGGAGGCAAAGACACTTCATAATCTTTTGGATTCAGTTTTTTTTCTTTTTTTCTTCAATTTTCTAAATGAGAAACCTTACAATAAATAATTTTTAGCCTATCGCCTCAACAGTCTATAGTTTTAAATTAAAAATAAAGTGTATCAAATGAGATCTTACTATCACTACTTTCAATGGTCATGAATAAAGAC
>NW_006443931.1:0-200 GCF_000325575.1 Pteropus alecto | reverse complement strand
CTCTCACCCAAACTGCAGTTGTCTGTCATAGCAGAAGCTGTGCACCCAGGGTTGTGAGGTCAGACTCACTGCCACAGCTCTGCAGGGTTTTGGTCCTGTCCTTTGAATTGGAGGTGGAGGCAGCACTGATCCTGTGCCCTAGCACTCTGGGCCTGGGTGGTCGGGATTCTTGGGAGCCCTGATGATCTCTGAATTGCCCT
>NW_006443930.1:0-200 GCF_000325575.1 Pteropus alecto | reverse complement strand
CACGGCCCCTGCTGTGTGCCAGCGACAAACGTTTCGCAGGCAGCTTGAACGCTGAGAGATGAGGTCGACTTCGTGAACGGACCCGAGTGTCTCGTTCGGCATGGCTGGGAACCGAAATGAGAAAACGTCGCCAACTCCTAAGTGACAGCCCCGTGCGGGGCGCGACCCCAACCGCCTCTGCCAGCAGAGGGGCCTCGCGG
>NW_006443929.1:0-200 GCF_000325575.1 Pteropus alecto | reverse complement strand
GAGAGAGAGAGAGGAAGGGATGAAGGCAGGTGTTCCTGGTCTTCTGAGTTTTTGCTCTGGACTACTGAGGACGCTTCTTAAACAATTTTTTTTTTCTTTTAACTGCCTACGATCTCTCCCCTCTTCAATACATAGCTATATCTACTAACAGAAATTTGATCATAACATGCTTCTTCTATTTAAAGTCCTTCGATGGCTTC
>NW_006443928.1:0-200 GCF_000325575.1 Pteropus alecto | reverse complement strand
CATTTGGGTTTTGTTTTTTATTGATGTTTTTGTTTGATTTGAGCAGGTATGAAAAGCCAATTACACTAAAGATTCTCTCCTGAAAGGTCTTTTCCTTATTACTGAACAATGACATAAAAATTCATTTCTACAAGAAGGTCTATGGTTTTAGGAGTCAAGGGACATCTCAGTAAAGTCAGATCAGGGAAACACTGACACCA
>NW_006443927.1:0-200 GCF_000325575.1 Pteropus alecto | reverse complement strand
CCTCACCAACCGAGCCTCACAATCAATCAGCCCGAGGGTCTATCCCTCCCATTGATGTACAAACAGCAACCAAAGCCCACAGGAGGGCACACACAACTCATATAAGGGACACACCATGGGTACCCAGCTCAGGTGACCAGAGAAGACTGCACCACTGGGCCCAATAGAATACCTACTACATAAGGCCACTCTACTAAGAC
>NW_006443926.1:0-200 GCF_000325575.1 Pteropus alecto | reverse complement strand
GCTGCTTTTATGATATGGTTTCAGGGATGACAGGAAAATCTCTATTCCCTACCATCACCTCCAATCCAATCTCCAAATGCCTGCTCTCTCCATCCTGCCCAGTAATGCCTAAAATTTCTTAGAGGTTCATGCCTTTGGCTAAAGAACTCTACTTTGTTAAAAACCAAAATCTCTGGAAGAGTTAACTTTATTAAGTCTAG
>NW_006443925.1:0-200 GCF_000325575.1 Pteropus alecto | reverse complement strand
TATATGGCTTCCATGTACTATTACAGTTAAAATGTGTAAGAGTTAAGGAATCAATAAACTGGTTCTCCTTATCTTTTACTCTTAGTATATGATAAGTAGCACTGGGGACAAAACTTAGGAGTCATATTTTTTTTCTTTCTTAGAAACTTCTCTTTAATTAATATGGTTAATAATTTAATTTTTTCTTAACCATTTTATTC
>NW_006443924.1:0-200 GCF_000325575.1 Pteropus alecto | reverse complement strand
GAGGTAAGGTATGAGCAAATTTATTAAGATACAAAGATAAGGGAAACGCGAAGGGCTTAAATTGTGCAGAGCAACTATAACCATGTAGTTTGGATTAATTTAGGACTTATTCTTGCTTAAACAAAAACCTGAAATTTGGAGATATGTGAGTTGAATTAGCCAAATTGAATACAGATTAATTACAAGGTGAATACTCAGCA
>NW_006443923.1:0-200 GCF_000325575.1 Pteropus alecto | reverse complement strand
AGAGTCGTTGGGCACAGAGCACTTGCAACAGAAACGGTGGACCCGAAGGCCAGTCACTGTATTCTCAATTTCGCACCTCGATGCATCCAGAATTTGTTTTATGCATCTTCATCACTCTTGAGTCAGCCACGCACGTCTGTGCCCTGGCATTCACGTGTTTCTTCATTAAGATTTAAAATAAGTGACTAAAAAATTCCTCT
>NW_006443922.1:0-200 GCF_000325575.1 Pteropus alecto | reverse complement strand
CTCAGCACCCCCATCCTCTCAGCCCACTCCAGCCTGATCAGTGAAATTTCCGTGACTTTTGGTTCTTTTCCTATGTTGATTACCATTTTCGTTTATTCTCTTGTGAGTTGCTGTCGACATCCTGTGCTTCTGTTTTTCTGTCGGGAACAAGCTTCTCTCCATTCGTGCTCGTCTGTCACCAGGTGCTCATTTTTTCTAAC
>NW_006443921.1:0-200 GCF_000325575.1 Pteropus alecto | reverse complement strand
CTCCCGTTAGGACACTGCAGGAACCAGAAGGAAGGTGAAATGAGCCTAGACCAACAGTTAGATGGTCTGGCTTCGCATCCCGCATTGACCTCTTGCGTTAGGGAAAGTCACTTGCTTCCTACGGACCTCGTTTCTCATTGTAAATAAAATGGGATCACGCTACCTACCCAGGCTATTTGTAATATTTGTGATTTTTTTTT
>NW_006443920.1:0-200 GCF_000325575.1 Pteropus alecto | reverse complement strand
GTATTTTGCTTAAATATTTATTCACATAAAATTGCGTTTCTGAATTTTATCTTTAAAAAGTATGCCAGTATATTAAGTTCTATGAACCTGAAATTCAATTTTTACTACAGGATTATTACTAATCTTAAAATATATGAAAAAGGAAAAAAAAAATACCGATCGTGATTTTTTTTTCTTTAAGAAAACGTAAGCAAAACTAG
>NW_006443919.1:0-200 GCF_000325575.1 Pteropus alecto | reverse complement strand
GGTAAGATTCTTAATATTTCTGTTATAGACTGTATCGTGTCCCCCCACAAATCATATGTTGAAGCTTCATCCCCATGTGGCTGTATCTGGAGAAAGGGCCTTTAAAGAGGTATTTAAGGTTAAGTGAGGTGATGAGGGTGGGGCCCTCATCCAATAGGACCAGTGCCCTTATGGGAAAAGACACTACAGCTCATTCTCTC
>NW_006443918.1:0-200 GCF_000325575.1 Pteropus alecto | reverse complement strand
ACTACATGCCCCAGCTTTTGCACGCACTTCTCCCATCGAATACTTCTTGGGCACCCATCACGTACCAAAATCATTAACATCACCTTCAAATATTAAGATGGTACCATGACTTTAAAAAAAAAAAAAAAAGATTCTTTGTGTGTTTAATTCTAAGGTCAATGTAACGACTGTGACTGCTTCCACTTGCCCAAGGAAACGTG
>NW_006443917.1:0-200 GCF_000325575.1 Pteropus alecto | reverse complement strand
TCTCGTCACACTGGCTGGGCCAGTGCTCTGGCCCCTGCCCTGGCCAGGGAGCAGGGGACTTGGGGTGGCTCTTGAGCGAGAACCCGGAGTCCTGCCCAGGCGGGGCCGTCAGAGTCCTGAGCCCACTGAGGTCCCCTCTTCTCGGCATCCCCAAGGCTGGGTCCGCTGTGGATGTGTTCCAGTTGGGGCCTTCGGGGCCT
>NW_006443916.1:0-200 GCF_000325575.1 Pteropus alecto | reverse complement strand
ACACTGTTTGGATCCTGACATTAATGTGAATTTGGGAGTGTTAAGTCCAATGTTGGCTTTTGGTTTCTAGTACGTTTCTTAAAATGTTAAGAACATTTCCTTCTCTTCGTGGTTTTCCAACTTTTTACTGTGATTGGCTGGTGAATTTTATCAAATGCTTTTGGAGATGATCACCAGGTTCCTTTTTTTCCATTTAATCT
>NW_006443915.1:0-200 GCF_000325575.1 Pteropus alecto | reverse complement strand
ATCTATTTGGGTGTCTTGGTACTCTCCTAGCCAGTTTGACAGTACATGAACAAATGCAGCAGTTCTGGTCTGAGGAGTGCCCAGTAACTTCGGGATGAAGGTCCAGCTCACCTCCGCCCCCAAAACGCCCCCTAGATCAGCAGAGATGCTAGCCTAAGATGACAATGATCTAGAATGAGTAGTAAAGGATGGAGATAATA
>NW_006443914.1:0-200 GCF_000325575.1 Pteropus alecto | reverse complement strand
CCACAGCAATCTAAAATACAACCTCTTTTAGTGTATATATACAAAATATATGTCTTAAACAATTTGGAAGAAAAGCAAAATTCCGATTGTAGGATTTTTCAAATTATAATTATTTTTCCAAACTGTATTCGATAAGAGCACAGAGGCTTCAGAGTCTCTTGGACCGCTGCTAACACCAATGATCCCTTCTGACACCGGGC
>NW_006443913.1:0-200 GCF_000325575.1 Pteropus alecto | reverse complement strand
TCCTGGATTATCTGTGTGGGCTCAATGTAATCACAAGGGTACTTAAATGTGGAAAAGGGAAACAATGCCAGTGGTGGGTTACAAGGGTTATGAGATAGACTCCATCAGCGGCTACAGACTTGGGAGATTGAGGAGGTGATTAACCATGAGCTGAAGAATAAGAGCAACCTCTGGAAGTAGGAAAAGGTAAAGACATGGAT
>NW_006443912.1:0-200 GCF_000325575.1 Pteropus alecto | reverse complement strand
CAACACAAATCATAAAACAATGATGATTGTGAAAACTATCAGTGCTTTAAAATATGTAACAGTTAAGTAACATACCCAGTTCAAAGTTTCGTAACATTTTCTTAAAGACAGAATTGTTTTCCTCCCCACAAAAGAGCTAGTTCATCTTGATAATGTCAGAAATAGTTATATCAAATTTTTCTTCCAATTAAGACAGAAAC
>NW_006443911.1:0-200 GCF_000325575.1 Pteropus alecto | reverse complement strand
TTTAATTCAGCGAGATTGCTGTCTTCTGCTTAAGGTTCCCCCTCCCTGCACTGTGGACGAACATTTGTCTTTAGGCAGAAACTGGAGTTGATCGTATGGCTCACTTTGTTTGATTTTTCTCTTTCTAGGATCGCAGTCATGAAAATCTGTTGTCTGGACTCAACTTGTTCACACAGTTTGTTTAATTTTCTAGTTGTTTT
>NW_006443910.1:0-200 GCF_000325575.1 Pteropus alecto | reverse complement strand
GCTTTGGCAATGGCTGCTGATGACAATGACCGGACCCCTTGAGAAGAGCCAAGACCGTAGGAGGAAACAATGTTACGACAGAGGAAGTGACTCTGATAAATACGAAACCTTGGTTCTCTTTTCCTCATCGGCCATCCTGGGTAGGTGTCTATAGTTTAAACATCGGCCAAAAATGAAGGGGACATTTTCAAGGAGAATCC
>NW_006443909.1:0-200 GCF_000325575.1 Pteropus alecto | reverse complement strand
AGCGTCCCCCAGCCGGGGCTCACGCAGGCCGCGGGCGACCCTCCAGGCTGCTGTGGCGCCAGCCCCTGCCGCTGAAGCCCACGCTGCTGGGAGGTCAACGCCTGCGGAGGGCAGGGCAGGACCTGGGGACCGTGGGCAGGGGTGTCCACCACCTGGAAGTCTGTGGGCTCTGCCACCCGCTTAGCTCTGCTCGGGGCCTC
>NW_006443908.1:0-200 GCF_000325575.1 Pteropus alecto | reverse complement strand
TAGGAAGGGTTCCAACACAGTTTTGATCTCTCAGTGAGTCTGGCACAGAGCTCTAAACAGGGGCGATGAGGGTCATTGTCCAGCCCTTACTTCTCAGCTTGGGCATTGGCTGCCCAGAGGGTTGCCCCACCAATAGACTATCTCTAAGGATGGTACAGAGTCTTCGTCTGACCCCAGGATATAATGCAAAGAGATGGCAT
>NW_006443907.1:0-200 GCF_000325575.1 Pteropus alecto | reverse complement strand
AAAATATATTTTCATCATCCGTGGAACGTACATTCATACAGCGATTAAACTTGTCTTCTGCAAGTGGCCTATAATTAGTCAACAAAATGTAAGGTAAAATATAATAAGTCAAAGTTTAAAAGAAGTGGGGAGAAGTGTCTTTCGACTACAGAATCCCTGACCATTGTAGCCCCTTGAGAGGGAGCGTCTGACTCAGTTTC
>NW_006443906.1:0-200 GCF_000325575.1 Pteropus alecto | reverse complement strand
GAACCTCCTGGGACATATCTCGTCATTAGAAAAAATACCATCCAGGCACACAGGACTGAAACTTAGTGTCTAACGAGAAAGGGGGAAATGGGAGCAAATGGACAGACCAGTGTTAATTATCACATCATTTCTAGGCCAATCTTTATCAAATGTGACTAAATATGAGGACAGAGAGCTGGTAGAGAGTATATATATATATA
>NW_006443905.1:0-200 GCF_000325575.1 Pteropus alecto | reverse complement strand
CCATGTGATCCAGCTATCCCACTTCTTTGTGTATACTGAAGAATACAAAATCAGAAGACATATCTGCACCTTTAACTTCATTGTAGAAATTTTCACAATAGTCAATACATGGAAACTGCTTAAGTGTCCATCGACAGATGAATGCATAAGAGGCTGTGGTATATGTATGAATGATGGAATATTATTTAGCCATAAAATAT
>NW_006443904.1:0-200 GCF_000325575.1 Pteropus alecto | reverse complement strand
CTCAAAACTTAGGGCTTCCCAATGTGCTTACTTTATTACTAGAATCCACCTGCTGGGAAAATCCATCTTACTGACCAATTCTCATTAGTCTGCTGTTGACCGGCAGGAGGGTGCTTGGGTGGACTGGCGATTCCGCCCGCACACCCATGAGGGAGCCCCCTGGCCTCCCTCTGCCTCGTCTGCGGCCACAGGATGACGAC
>NW_006443903.1:0-200 GCF_000325575.1 Pteropus alecto | reverse complement strand
GATAACTATTACCACAGAAGAGTTTAACTTCTGTGTAAAACAGTACCCAGTTCAAAGGATTGCTAAGAAAGAATGTGCACGCTTACCACAGTGCCTGACATGCAGTAAGCAATCAGTACATACTAACTATGATTAGTATCGTTTTGCTTTATATGAGTATATCACCTCTTAATTTTACAGGTGAGTGAATTGAGGCCTGC
>NW_006443902.1:0-200 GCF_000325575.1 Pteropus alecto | reverse complement strand
AAGCACGTGAAGAGCCCTTCGTCTCAAATCATAAAGATGAGGTTACCGAATGCCTACGCTATAAGGGAGGACAATCGTGTGAGAGAAACAATGCTTTTTTTTTCTTTCTGTGTTCCTGATGGGGCCGATGACAAAAGCAATCTAACAAAGACCTGCCCGTCAACGTCAGCACACGTACCCTTCGCTTTCTCCCCAAATCC
>NW_006443901.1:0-200 GCF_000325575.1 Pteropus alecto | reverse complement strand
AGTCATGGGGAATAGGGCTAGACCGGGGCTGGGGGTCGGGGGGAAGGGCCACCAGTTTGGAAGATGCGGGCTGCGGCCTCCACAGAGCTGTCCGTATTACCTGCGATACCTGGACTGTGCAGCTTCTAAAGTTGCTCGCTGACCTGAGACTTGAGTGGCATCTCCTTGGACGAGAACGGCCGTGGTAGCCCGTGGTCAGT
>NW_006443900.1:0-200 GCF_000325575.1 Pteropus alecto | reverse complement strand
TCTGGTGTAAGGTCTGAGTATTTCTGATTTTCCTATACCACGTTTGAGAAATACTACACTGTAAATCTAGAGAAATATAATATCTACCATAGACTGAATGTTTATGTTCCCTAAAATTTGTGCGTTGAAGTCTAAGTGTGATGGTATTTTGAGATGGGGGCTTTAGAAAGGTAATTAAATCATGAGGTGGACCCACCAGA
>NW_006443899.1:0-200 GCF_000325575.1 Pteropus alecto | reverse complement strand
CAGCCCAAGCCACCTCTGTGCCTCTGGCCGAAGCGTGTGCCCGAACGACGAGAGTGTCATACGTGACCAGCGAACAGCCGGTCAGCATCGCCGAGCTTCCTTCCCCTCAGTCACGCCGGAGCTGTGAGCTGAGCGACGTCCTGGAATCTCAGCGGGAACACAGAGCCCCAGAGAAGAACCTCTCCTCCAAGGTCGAAGGA
>NW_006443898.1:0-200 GCF_000325575.1 Pteropus alecto | reverse complement strand
CTTGGATCATCAGAAAGATGAGACAGTCGCGTCATCGTAAAGACCCCGAGGTAGGAGCCACCTGGCATTTTGGAAGAAGAGCAGGCATGCTGGTGCGGCTGGAGTGGAGTGAGGGAGCAGGGAAGGGCCAGAGAGAATGTCGAAGAGGTTATGGGAACCATATCGCAGAATGCCTGGGAGTCAGAAAGGCTTTGGCTTTT
>NW_006443897.1:0-200 GCF_000325575.1 Pteropus alecto | reverse complement strand
GATGTTAGAGGTAGGATTAGTGTTAGGGTTTGGAAGAGGTTTAGGATTTGTTTAGGTGTAGGTTTAAGGTTAAGTTTAGGTTAGGTTTAATGTTATTGTTAGGGTTATGGGAAGAGTTGAGTTAGGATTAGTGTTAGTGTTAGGGACTGTGTTAGGGTTAAGTTTGGGTTAGAGTAAGGGTCAGGGTTTATTGTTAGGGT
>NW_006443896.1:0-200 GCF_000325575.1 Pteropus alecto | reverse complement strand
ACAACAGTTTAGTTTCCTTCTTTTGCAGGTGGCTTACCAGTTTTACCAGCACTGTTTGTTGAAGGGATTTTCCTTTCTCCACTTTATGTTTTTGGCTCTTTTCATGAAAATAATTTGCTTATCTAAGCATGGGTTTACTTCTGGACTCTGGATTCTGTTCTACTGATCTGTATGTCTGTTTTTCTGCCAATACCATGCTG
>NW_006443895.1:0-200 GCF_000325575.1 Pteropus alecto | reverse complement strand
CTTTCTTTCCCCTTGTTTCATAAGGTGTGTGTGGGAGGTGGGGGATCAGGAGGAGAGAAGATGGGCCATCTCAGTTGATTTACTGTTTTTTTTTTGTTGTTTGTTTGTTTTTTATCTTTTCTATTCTCATCTCATGAGAGAGACTGAATTGTACAAGGGTCAGGTAAATGGTTCAAAAGTCAGGAGATGTGAGTTCTAAA
>NW_006443894.1:0-200 GCF_000325575.1 Pteropus alecto | reverse complement strand
GTGTAACCAAGGAATGTTCCCTCAAGGTGGATTTGTCTGGTGGCTCTCAGGACAAGATGGGTGGGGAAGATAGTTCACTAAATTCTGTACCTGTGTCATCTTCCCCTATCTGAACGGGAAGGAACTGAGGGAGAGCTACTTGCTGGACTAGCATTGCTGCCAACCAGCTAGATCAGCACCGTGGTGAACCTGATGTCCCT
>NW_006443893.1:0-200 GCF_000325575.1 Pteropus alecto | reverse complement strand
GAACCAACCCTGCCGAGACTGATTTTTAAACTTCTGGCCTCCAGAACCGGCAGAGAATAAATTACTATTGTTTTCAGCCACCGAACTGGGGTAATTTGTCACGACAGTCACAGGAGACCACCACAGATGCTAATTCCCTCAGGGTATTTAAGCAGGTTTTCATCGTGGTCCTTAATCTAGGAGTGGGGATCCGTGAGTCA
>NW_006443892.1:0-200 GCF_000325575.1 Pteropus alecto | reverse complement strand
TGGGACCAGCGAAGCAGCATCTGGCTGAAGGTCCAACTTCAGCAGTCGAGACTTCCGAACTGTGAGTGGCGGTGCGAACGTCCACTTTGTCCCCGTCGTTCGTGGTGTCCGGCACGGACGCGGATTCGTTTACGTGGACAGAGTCCGTCCCGCCCGCGCGTTAGCTCCGGCGTCGCTGCAGGAACGAGGGAGGGAGTGAC
>NW_006443891.1:0-200 GCF_000325575.1 Pteropus alecto | reverse complement strand
TCTTGTCTGCGTACTTGTATATTCTTGCTGTATGGAATGTGGTATATATTTTAATCATGTCAAATTGGTTGATAATATGTTCAAGTCTTCTATGTCCTTACTGATTTTTTATCTGTCTGTTCTATAAACTATTGAGAGAACTCTATTAAATACTTTAATTATAAATTTAGATTTTGTTTATTTGTCCTTGGAATGCTATT
>NW_006443890.1:0-200 GCF_000325575.1 Pteropus alecto | reverse complement strand
TCCTGCAAAGTCACAGACCGCGGCGGCTCACGGCTCACATCTCACTGGCCGGGGCCAGGAGGCCCCGCCCAGCGCGCCTGGACCCCGCCTCCTGCTCCGGGCTCCTCAGCCAGCTGCGCTGCTCTGTGCGGGGCCCGCAGCTGGCACCCACACCCACTCGCGGCCCTGCCTCTGCTCTCGCTGCCCTCCCGGGGGAGTCC
>NW_006443889.1:0-200 GCF_000325575.1 Pteropus alecto | reverse complement strand
GGCTTTAATATCTATAAATTTTTGTTTCTTGAGTACTTGCTCTAGTGTTTTTAGTATATATCTTTACATTGATATTCACTTTGCTTTAAACTGCTAAATATCTTTAAAAGATATTTAAAAAACAAAAAAAAATTTTTGCAATCACATGGTTATCATTTCTGAGTTTCTTTAGTTCTTTGTATAAATCCATATTTTAATCT
>NW_006443888.1:0-200 GCF_000325575.1 Pteropus alecto | reverse complement strand
CTGAAGCTGTCCTAATTTGGGCACATCATGAGAAAACAGAATTCTTTGGAAAAGACAATAATGCTGGGGAAAATAAAAGATAACAGGAAAAGAGGAAGATCAAGGATGAGATTCATTGACTTCATAAAGAAGCTATAGGCATGAGTCTACAGGAGCTGAACTGGACTGTTGAGGACAGGACATTGTGGATGTCACTCATT
>NW_006443887.1:0-200 GCF_000325575.1 Pteropus alecto | reverse complement strand
TTTTTTCACAGGGAATCCTGTTGAGGCAAAATATTGTTCTCAGGCACTCACTCGAGAACGGGAGGCTTTCTTGTTGCTTCCTGCCTTTGTCCAGTCAGTCAACCAACTATTACAAGAGTCTCCCTCATGCCTCTGACAGAATTAGAATGAGTCTTCTCGGGACCACTGCTACGAAAATTGCATTGGGGAAAAATGATCTG
>NW_006443886.1:0-200 GCF_000325575.1 Pteropus alecto | reverse complement strand
TTATCCAATAAACTACATCTTCAGGTACAAAAAAAATTTCAATATGGGCAATCCCTCTCCATGTTCTTTCTCTCTCCCTTCTTGTATTTATTACTTCTGTGTAGAACTTCCACTTAGTAGTAGCCTACCAGCATTTAAAAAACAGTTTAAACAAATATTTACTCGGGAACATGACACTGCTTCAACTATTCCCAGGACTC
>NW_006443885.1:0-200 GCF_000325575.1 Pteropus alecto | reverse complement strand
TGCCCTGGTTCCCATCTTTCTGAGCTACCTCATACCATTTTCATACCTTCCTTGTGCCTTTGAGTCAGCCAGAGTCAGGATGGGTTTTTTATAACCAAAGACTCCTAACCAGTGTACCTGGTCTGCAGGGGCCCTCATGATCTAGCCTCCTGCCAGCTTCATCTGGCCCATTCTCCTCCCTCTCTCTCTCCCTGCAAAAG
>NW_006443884.1:0-200 GCF_000325575.1 Pteropus alecto | reverse complement strand
TATGTACATTTTTACCTTGAGATGTGTATCATTCAAGATGCAATCAGGATAAAGAAACCAGATGAGAAAAGTTGAACATAAAGAGATGTTAACAACGAGATGGGACTGGACTAGCAGGATTGGCTGCCGATGGAGAAATAGAACTCTAAGGAATATAATAGGCACAGCTGATAAAAGGGGCAGTCACTGTCCCTAGGGTT
>NW_006443883.1:0-200 GCF_000325575.1 Pteropus alecto | reverse complement strand
CAGGATGTATTCTCTATATCCCTTTCTCATACCCTACAACCCTGGAGGGGACCTGAGTACAAATACAGGGAAAGTTAGAGTTGAATGTGCATGTCTTGTACTCCAAGTGACAGGGCAAGGACCCTGGGCACCTGTGAGGATCTGTACTTGCCTTGTAATCAGAACATGATATTAAATAGAAAATAAAAATACTATGAAAG
>NW_006443882.1:0-200 GCF_000325575.1 Pteropus alecto | reverse complement strand
GCTTTCAGTTTTATATCTCACATGAGTGAAATCATTGGGTGTTCGACTTTTTCTGTCTGACGTACTTCGCTAAGCATTATTGTCTCAAGATCAAACAGAGACTCATGGACATGGATAGTGGATCAGTGTTTACCAGAGGGAAGGGGGAGAGGAAGGTAGTTAGGGATAAAAGGGGTCAAATAATTGGTGACAGAAAGAAA
>NW_006443881.1:0-200 GCF_000325575.1 Pteropus alecto | reverse complement strand
TGCAATTATCTCATGCCTTGGGGTTGCGGGGAACAGCAGGACACACACCCGCTCCACCTCCTATGCTCTGTACAAACCTCCCTGGCTAGGGCTTCTCTGTGAAGGTCTCTGGGTCTGGGGCACCCCCTGTGGGCTCCTGGATCTGGGTCTCTAGTTTGCTCTGTAGCTAGAGTGGAAAAGAAGCCAGTGTCCTGGCATAA
>NW_006443880.1:0-200 GCF_000325575.1 Pteropus alecto | reverse complement strand
AACTATATCAAATGTTTTAGAATTATGCATACTCTTTCATCTAGCAAAACGTTATCTTAAGGGAGTAATAATGGATATTCACAAAAATATATGGCCAAAGTTGTTAATGACAGCATTATTTGTAATAGCCTAAAAATTGACTTCTAAACCCTTTAGAAGTCAAAAAATAGGAGATTAAATTAAATCAATTTTGATAAATT
>NW_006443879.1:0-200 GCF_000325575.1 Pteropus alecto | reverse complement strand
GAGAAGAAAGGGCAGTGACTGCTAATGGAGATGGGTTTTTTTTTTTTTCTTTTTTTGGTTGGGGGGGTGAAAATTTTCTAAAAGTAATTGTGGTGGTGGTTATATAACTATGTGAACATGCTAAAAACCATTGAATTGTACATTTTAAAAAGGTGAACTGTATGATATGTGAATTATACATCAGTAAAGCTGTTATTATT
>NW_006443878.1:0-200 GCF_000325575.1 Pteropus alecto | reverse complement strand
TAATTATTATTTCTCTTTTAAAAATGAGAAAACTAATACTCCAAAAGATTAACTCAGTCAAGACACACAGCTGCCAAAGAGATAAACTGGAAATCAAACCTGTCTGTCTGATTCTTAAGTTCAGTTCTTTGGATACTCAGAGACATCCATGACTTCATGAAATATCATAATTTTAAAAATACTTCCTTTAGCTAATACTT
>NW_006443877.1:0-200 GCF_000325575.1 Pteropus alecto | reverse complement strand
GACCTCCAGGGTAAAGGTGCTTAAAGAGGCAGGAAAAGGCTGGATCCCTGAGGGCCCTGCAGGCCCTGGTAAGGAGCTTGCTTTTAATGCAAGCATTGATTAAACCAGGTGAAACGGACATTTTTGTGGGCCCAAAGCAATACTGACAATTTCATATGGTTCAGTCTAATATCATTGTATGACACTGACTGGGTTTAAAC
>NW_006443876.1:0-200 GCF_000325575.1 Pteropus alecto | reverse complement strand
GGACGCTTCTCACCAGAACCCACCCTGCCAGCCCTCACTGGATCTCGGACTCCCAGCCTCCAGCGTGGGGCCCAGCCGTGTGAGCCGGCAGGTGAGTTGGGTTTTGCTACAGCGGCCTGAGCTGACGGTGACACTATCTCCGGGCCCAGGGGGTGTTGTCACACGCCATCTGCTTGAGCCGTGGGCGCCCGAGGCAGCCC
>NW_006443875.1:0-200 GCF_000325575.1 Pteropus alecto | reverse complement strand
AGAGAATAATGAAGGGAATAATAGGAGAAAAAATAGTACCTACATCTACTAGATAGTTATGAATTGATTGAATTGATCTGTAGACACCTTGTAAAACTCTTCCTAATCTTACAAAGAAAGTTCTGATTCAGTATTGCGTAAGGTATATTAAAACACCATTTGGTTTCAGAGATATTTTCTTCAAGTTTCTATTTTCAGTA
>NW_006443874.1:0-200 GCF_000325575.1 Pteropus alecto | reverse complement strand
TTGGGATGCCATATCCTCCTGAAATTTTGTAATCCTCTGGCTGCCTTCCTGGACTGCCAAGTGTCACTAAGCATAGATCCCCACCTCTACGCTCTCTCCAACCATTAGGAAACACAAAGACAAGTGAAACAGCATCAACTTTGGGCCGAGATGAACCCAGGTTTCAGTCTCATGTCCACTACTTATTGGCCCTGTTATTT
>NW_006443873.1:0-200 GCF_000325575.1 Pteropus alecto | reverse complement strand
TGCAAGCTGTGTGCGCCAGTCGTATAAGGAGAGTCTGAATTTCATGCAGCCTAGAAATATGAAGCACGACATGAAGCACAGGAAAACGCCTTCAAAAAGAGAGACCGTTCCAGGCATGAGGAGCTGGGCCCGCGAGGCGTGGGCGAGGCCCTCTGCTCGTTAGCGATATTTCACCTGTTCGTTCGCAGGTAGGTCGTGAC
>NW_006443872.1:0-200 GCF_000325575.1 Pteropus alecto | reverse complement strand
CTGGGGGCCGGAGTCCTCATCCAAAAGGGGCCGAGCCAGGCTAGGCTCTGCTTTAGCCCCTTCCCGGCTGTATGGTCTCAGGAAAGTCCCCCGGCCTCGCCGAGACACAGCGTTCACGTCTGAAACGCAGAAATCACCACCAGGACCTGCCTCCGTCAGGCGGTGCTGGGGACCAGGAGCCGTGGCGTGTGTGACTCAGT
>NW_006443871.1:0-200 GCF_000325575.1 Pteropus alecto | reverse complement strand
GTGCTCCCCATCCCCGTGACCATCCGTCAGCTACTGATCTGAACTTCTTGAACCCGTCACCCCATTTCCCAGCTTCCCAAACTCCCCTCCCCTCTGTTCGACACCGAATTGTCCACTATATTTGTTCTTTTTAGTCCTTAGATTTATATAGTGTTTATCTATATTGCCTGATCGCAATTTGAGACGGGATGGATTCAGTC
>NW_006443870.1:0-200 GCF_000325575.1 Pteropus alecto | reverse complement strand
TTCAGATGGGCAGGTATATCCGATCTCCATTACTCTTTCTTGGTCAAAGTGGAACTATACTGCTAATGTGTGTGTTTGTGTGTATATATGTATATAATATATATTATATACATATATACACACAAACACACACATTAGCAGTATAGTTCCACTTTGACCAAGAAAGAGTAATGGAGATCGGATATACCTGCCCATCTGAA
>NW_006443869.1:0-200 GCF_000325575.1 Pteropus alecto | reverse complement strand
GTCGGACACCCCGCAGGGGTTCGACCAGCTCCGGCCGGTGGCCCTGACCCGCAGGAGGCGACCACGGTTGCCGCGAGAGAACAGGAGACGGTGTCACGTGTCAGGACGCGCGCACACGCCAGAGGTGAAGGCCGGCATGGGTCCCAGCATCCCGAACGCATTTTTCGCAAATGTTCTGGTTTCGCTTCCGCGATGGAGAA
>NW_006443868.1:0-200 GCF_000325575.1 Pteropus alecto | reverse complement strand
AGGTCAGGGGTAGAGTTCATATAAAGAAATATTTGCTGAACATGAAAAGAGTTACAGAGCAACGAAGCAACTCAAATGACATTTTTGACACATTTGATGCATATAAAACACATTAAGCAATAGCACAAAATACGTATTATTTTCAAGAACGTAAGGGTTACATACAAAATCTAATAATAGATTGGTCTCATGAAACAAGT
>NW_006443867.1:0-200 GCF_000325575.1 Pteropus alecto | reverse complement strand
TTTTTTTTTTCTTAAAATAGGGTTCTTTCATTTTTCTTCTTGGAAGATATTTCTATAGGAGTCTAGTTGGCTGTTTCAGGATTTAGAAAGATCACTCGTCTATCTTTTAGCCTCCGATATTAATGACTTCTTTAAAAAATAGTATATTATTGCTTCTTTGAAGGCAATTAATTTTTTGTGGCTACTTTTAAGATTTTATT
>NW_006443866.1:0-200 GCF_000325575.1 Pteropus alecto | reverse complement strand
GATACGATGTGATGAGAATGGCCTTCTGCCTCCTTCGTTTTCCTCCTAAGCATATAAAATCTCAATAGAAACGTGAGAAAAATATCAGAAAATCTCAACTGAGGGACAATCTACTTGACCAGCATGCTTCAAAACTGTCAAGGTCATCAAAAAACAAGTAAAAATCTGAGAAACTTCACAGCCAGGAGGATCCCAGGGAG
>NW_006443865.1:0-200 GCF_000325575.1 Pteropus alecto | reverse complement strand
AATATGCTCACTGAAAGATGGAGATCTAATCACAGAACTATGGAATGCTTGCCCTTCTTCCTCATTTCACCACATTACTAAAGGCTTATTTATAGCAGCTCCTTTTACCTGGTACATCATGTCTGACTATCAAGAAAAAATTACAAGATATGACAAAGGCAAAACAACAACGACAAAGCACAATTTGAAGAGACAGCAAG
>NW_006443864.1:0-200 GCF_000325575.1 Pteropus alecto | reverse complement strand
CTACAAGAGTGCAATACTATGGTTCTCCACTTTTCTTGTCTGGCTTATTTCTCTTAGCATGATTATCTTTAGATCCCTCCATGTTTTCGCAAATGGCAGTATTTCAACTTTTCTCATGACTGAGTAATATCCCTTTGGATTTATGTACCACATCTTTTTAGCCACTCATCTATGGAAGGGCATTTCGGCTCTTTCCATGT
>NW_006443863.1:0-200 GCF_000325575.1 Pteropus alecto | reverse complement strand
TTTTGAAATCCCTGAGTATTTCTTTTTTACTACTCTCCAAATCCCTTCCACACTCTCATCCTTCTAATAATACAATTTAATGGTATCCTGTTAAGGTTTGGAGAGGATTCCAGACCCTATAGGGCAGCTGCCACATAATTCATTTTGACTCAAGGTCTTACACACAATAGATGCTCAAATATTTAAAATCAGTTGAACCA
>NW_006443862.1:0-200 GCF_000325575.1 Pteropus alecto | reverse complement strand
GCGGTGGGCTGTGTGCGGCACGTCTGATGAGTGAGCGAGCAGCCTAAATGCTGGGTAGACACCAGGTGACCCGGTGCACACGAGTTAGAAAGGCCACTTAAGGCCGTGACGTCGCCATTGTAAGTCAACGACGGGGGGGCACAAAAAAGCACGCGGGGGGGCATGAAAAAGCACGCGCGTGTGCGTGGGGGTGTCGAGGG
>NW_006443861.1:0-200 GCF_000325575.1 Pteropus alecto | reverse complement strand
CACTTCAGCACTTATTTTGCAATTAAGAGATTTCTTCTTAGGCGCATGGTTTACCTCTACTCTGTAAGCCTCCCAAGTCTACGTGGTGCTCAAATACCTGTAAAACAAAGTGAGCAAAGAAGGAAGGAAGAAAAAGAGGAGAGGAGAGGAGTAGAGAAGAGAAAAGAAACAAGAGAAAAGAAAATGGAAGAAGATAGAAG
>NW_006443860.1:0-200 GCF_000325575.1 Pteropus alecto | reverse complement strand
AGAACCCAGGATATTCTCAAGCGGTTTGGCTCTCCACTCAGTACTCCTCTGGTTCGCGTGAGGCTCTTGGGGGTAGAGAGCGGAGGACGGGGGGCCGTGCCAAGCACTCCGTCCTAACATCCGAAGCAGGAAACCCAGCTCAGAGAGGTCAGGGAACCGCTGCGACTGTGCTGGGCTTCGAGCCCTCGGCCCTCTGACTG
>NW_006443859.1:0-200 GCF_000325575.1 Pteropus alecto | reverse complement strand
AGATCTTATGTTAGAATATTAACCATTAGTCATTATTGTCTTCCATTCACTCAACAGGCGTACTAGTCAAAACAAATCGAAACAGAAACAAACATGAAACAAAATAGAAGACTTGGTTCCTTCTCTTCAGAAACATATTATCTATCTGTAGATTAGAAGCTAATATATGGAAAACTCCTAATTATACTAGAGATTCATAT
>NW_006443858.1:0-200 GCF_000325575.1 Pteropus alecto | reverse complement strand
TCATAAATGTATGCTGTATCTTGTTGAAGGCTTTTCTGCATCAATTGATATGATCACATGATTCTTATTTTTTAATTTTTTATGTGGCATATAACATTAATCAATTTGTGTATGTTGAACCATCTTGTGCCCCTGGGATGTAGCCCACTTTATCGTGGTGTTTAATCTTTTTAATGTGTTGCTGTATTCAGTTCATTAGT
>NW_006443857.1:0-200 GCF_000325575.1 Pteropus alecto | reverse complement strand
TGGGTTTACTTCTGGACTCTTGATTCTGTTCCAGTAGTCTACGTGTCTGTTTTTCTGCCAATATCATGCTGTTTTGTTTACCGTCGCTTTGTAGTATAATATGAAGTCGGGGAGTGTGATGCTTTCAGCCTCATTCTTTTTTCTCAGGATGACTTTTGCAGTTCGGGGTCTTTTGTGTTTCCATACAAATCTGATCATTT
>NW_006443856.1:0-200 GCF_000325575.1 Pteropus alecto | reverse complement strand
AACAAGAGGGGCAGACACATTAGAAGGTTTTGCAGGATGATGTTGAATTCGGCCTTGTGTATACTGAGCCTGAAGCGCCTGTAGAAGACACACATGGAGATATCCTCTAGAACATTCAATACATGTATCTGGTGCTTGGACAAGATTGTTGATACCGTGTGGTGGCAGGAGTTGAAGCTTTTGGTCAGACTGTCCTTACT
>NW_006443855.1:0-200 GCF_000325575.1 Pteropus alecto | reverse complement strand
GGGAGATGTTCTTCCTGCTTTAAATTATCCTGCAGTTACCTTATTTTTAAAAATGTGTCTGGCCTCCAATTGTTGTAAATAGCTGCATCAGTTATGAATCTCCTTGCTGTGATCTGAGGAAGTTCGCCCACGCTGGCTCCTGCTCCCCAGCTCCCCCAATCCCATCCTTCCTTATTTTTATTGGCATATTAGGAAAAGAA
>NW_006443854.1:0-200 GCF_000325575.1 Pteropus alecto | reverse complement strand
CTGAGGAAACCTTAGGAATTGACCTGCAGACATTGTTTCTCTCCCAGGTGTCCACGGGCCACCCCCTCCCCACCCCCCCACCCCCTGGGTTGGGGACACTGTGGATTCGTTTAAGTGAAGGCTCATGATCACAATTTATGCTGCAGACCAGATAGTTCCCATAACAGCTATTAGGACATCTTGTTTCCACTGAGTTCTCA
>NW_006443853.1:0-200 GCF_000325575.1 Pteropus alecto | reverse complement strand
TGTAGCATTCTTTGTTGTAAGTTTTGTACTTCATTTTAGCCTTAACCTGCCTTCGCATCCCAGTTTGAACTTTTTGCTGCTGTCAAAATTTTCTGCTCTCCCCCATGCATACACTTTGCTTATTTATCCCTCAGTTTTTTCTCACACATTTGCTTCCCCTTCTCGGAGACCCTGGATCCACCATCTACTAGCTTTGGAAA
>NW_006443852.1:0-200 GCF_000325575.1 Pteropus alecto | reverse complement strand
ATGGATAAGAATCTCTTCAACCTGAATAACATTCTAAACAACACTACTCTTACACTCTCAGATAACTCCAGGAACTTCGCAATTACAACAGGCGGTTCTCCAACATCATGATGACTGCTGTGACTTCTTAACCAGAAAACGTCATTGCTAATTTCATGTGAGCCGTATTGGTGAATCTGCTTGTGCAACTATGTACAGCC
>NW_006443851.1:0-200 GCF_000325575.1 Pteropus alecto | reverse complement strand
GTTTTACTGCCCTAAAGGTCCTCAGTGTGCCACCTTCTCTTACTCCCTGATCTTTTTACTATCTCTACGGTTTTTTCTTTTCCACGGTGTCACATAGTCGGAATTATCCTGGAACCTTTTCAGACTGGCTTCTATTAACAATATGCATTTAAGGTTCTTGCGTGTCTGTTCGTGGCTTGATAGCTCCTTTCTTTTCATTG
>NW_006443850.1:0-200 GCF_000325575.1 Pteropus alecto | reverse complement strand
AATTGGGGTGAAGCCTCAGCTTAAACAGAAACTCCATCGGGAGAAGAAGGAGCTTAAGTTGAAGAGGCGACCATTTATCACCTCCTGCTGGGGACCTGTGCTCGACAGGCCATGAATCGCTACTTCTTGCAACTCTGTTATTGTCCCTGTTCTACGAGGGGTGGATCCCAGACCCTGAGAGGCCTGGCAATTTGCCCAGG
>NW_006443849.1:0-200 GCF_000325575.1 Pteropus alecto | reverse complement strand
CATCACTGTAATATTCCTAAGAATAGGGACATTTTCTTTTATAACCACAGTACTACGACAGAATCAGGAAATTAACAATTTCGCCAAGTGTTCCTATAACAACCTTTAGAGCAAAAGGATTTTCTGGTCCAAGAGCCAACCGGATCACCCGTTGCATGTGTGGCAGTGGCACGTGTATTCGGTCATAGTTCCTTAGCTGT
>NW_006443848.1:0-200 GCF_000325575.1 Pteropus alecto | reverse complement strand
TTGGGAATACCAGAATGCGTGGATGCACGGGTTTCGTTTTTCAAGAAGCCGTGTGCTTTCTGTTTTAAATTCTGATCTGAAACAGATGACATTACGGAACATTCATTCACCGGCGTTATGGTACCTCTTCCCCTAAACTCTTCATAACGGGTCGCCTCCAGTTTAAGGATCACTTAAATATAATCTTCCTCCCCTCAAAT
>NW_006443847.1:0-200 GCF_000325575.1 Pteropus alecto | reverse complement strand
TGCTATAGTTCATTATTTGCATCCGGTCCAGCTTCTCATCAGGTATAATATCCCTTCTGCATGAAATTGTTTTTACCTCGTAGGTCTGCTGATAATACACTGTTTCAGATGTGTCCGTTAAAAACATTATTTCATTTTTTCGGAAAGATATTTTCGTTCGACGTGGAGATCTAGGTTTGCAGTGTTTTCACTTGCTCTGT
>NW_006443846.1:0-200 GCF_000325575.1 Pteropus alecto | reverse complement strand
ATCATAGTATGTTAGGACTTGAAGGCTCTATGTACATACATGTATGTGAAGAAACTGAGTCAAAGAGGAATTTCCTCAAGTCAATGCCAGTATGTGGAGTCGATGATTTTTTTAAGTCATGTAACGCTATCTTACTTTGATGCTAAAGAAATTCCCTGTTGCAGCCCCACCCCTACTAATTCTGAGATCTGGGGCTAAAG
>NW_006443845.1:0-200 GCF_000325575.1 Pteropus alecto | reverse complement strand
GTCTGCTCTTCTGTGGTCCTGAGAATGACCTCCCCCTGTCTGAAGTCCAGACACCTGACCTCGTCCTTAGCTTAGAATGTCATATACACCTGATTTTACCTTTCTGGCTCATGTATGTGGGGTTCCCACATGTATGTATGTAATTAACTTGGCTGTTCTCTCTTCTTAATCTGTCTCATGTCTATTTAATTATTAGACCA
>NW_006443844.1:0-200 GCF_000325575.1 Pteropus alecto | reverse complement strand
AAAGAAGACTTATTATATAAAGGTCTCTCTTTAGCAGGATGCAAAGAAAGTGCTTTTCTTTAGGTTTCAAGTAGGTGGCATCTAAACCTCTTGGATCTCTGCCCTTGCTTTTTTATGTCACTGCTTAACTCATCACAACACAGAGGTATCCTCTTTGAGAAATTTTCTGCTTCTTTTTCCTCATTGTACTTGGATATCAG
>NW_006443843.1:0-200 GCF_000325575.1 Pteropus alecto | reverse complement strand
CGAGTTTAAACCAGCTAACGCAGGTCAGGTTTGACAGAGGGAGGAGGATGGATGGGAAAGCAGCCGCCATGCAGCAAATGCCTAGCGAGTCCCGGGAGCCGTGGCAGGCATTTCTCACTCCTTACCGTGTGAATTCCTCGCAGCCATTCTGGAGGATGAAGGGTATTGTTCTCACGTCATAGATGAGAATGTGAGGCTCA
>NW_006443842.1:0-200 GCF_000325575.1 Pteropus alecto | reverse complement strand
TCCTACTATGGGACAGGCATTGTCTTGTAAGCATCCGTGAATATTTTCTCATATTTATCTCACGAGGTAAGCCTTGCTATCCCCATTTTACAGACCAAGAAATGGAGGCTCAGAGAGGTTAAGTAACTTCCCAAAGATGCACAGCTAATCAATGGCAAAGCCAGAATCCAGTCTTGGAACTCCTGCTTCAAACCCTGCAA
>NW_006443841.1:0-200 GCF_000325575.1 Pteropus alecto | reverse complement strand
GGGCGTGGTGGGCACCGCCTGCACCCCCGCCAGCCCGACCCCTCTTCCCTGAGACCCGCCGTCCTGCTTTCCGGCCCAGGTTCCGCTCCCCGCCTGGCTCGGCTCCTCCCCTTCTCGGGCTCCTGGAAGAAGCTCCGGCCCACCCTGCTGCAGTGTCCGGCTAGTGTGAGTGGGCTTCGGCCCTTGCAGCCAGAGGGGCC
>NW_006443840.1:0-200 GCF_000325575.1 Pteropus alecto | reverse complement strand
GCCTTGGCCGGTCCGCCCTGAGCACCTGCGGGCAGCCGCCGCGGCCTCCCCGGGCCTCCCCGTCTGGAGCTGCTCGGTCACAAAGTCCCACGACAGCAGGATCTTTGTTGATGGCGCTTTTGTAGGCTCTGTGCCTTCGGGGCACTGCGGGCTGACCACAGCCACGTAGAAGCCACTCGCACGTCTGCAGGCCCGTGTCT
>NW_006443839.1:0-200 GCF_000325575.1 Pteropus alecto | reverse complement strand
TCTTCTAAAAGCTAAGACTGGCCTTGTCGTCCTCCCTCCTGTTTAAGACCTCGTGTGACCTTCCTCATGCCCCGCAAATAACGGTAGAACTCATGCACCCTGTCGTCCGCGATCCCCTTCATTCTGATGCCAGCCTCATCTTCATTCAGATTTTCTACGTTAGTCATCCTCCCAATGCTGAAAATTTTGTTAAAACGGCG
>NW_006443838.1:0-200 GCF_000325575.1 Pteropus alecto | reverse complement strand
ATCAGTGAGACTGTAAAGGAATTCAGGAGGGAATGATTGTCACCTCTGTAATGTAAACTTGGACAGGCTCGCACCATTCTCGTGATAAACATAGTTTCCTCATTTCCTCATCTAGAAAATGAAGGCAGAAAGCAGATGGACCTAATTCCTTCCCTTCCTCCCTCTCTCCCTCCCTCTCTCCTGCTCTCCTTCATTCAACC
>NW_006443837.1:0-200 GCF_000325575.1 Pteropus alecto | reverse complement strand
ACGCGGGGCTGTCGCCGGGAGGCACCTGCCACCGTCACAGCTGCGCGGACGCCCTGGTCAGCTCCGCTCCGCGACGGCCTCCGCCGCAGGCCGCCCGCTGCCTTCCGCGTTCCCGCAAAACAGAGCTTTCTGCCTTTTAACGCATATCCCGAAACCTGTCGATGGATCCCCGTCGTCTGTAGGATGAAGCCTCCTGACGC